>NC_136621.1:29202730-29422730 GCF_933228915.1 Telmatherina bonti
GTGGCAGAGCACACACAGATGGGCTAAACCTGCCCATGACCCAAACCAGCAAACCTATTATTTAGTTATCCCACAGGTAACCAAGCGCTGTGCAGAAACTGTTCAGCACGGTTTAAGTGTGACAAAAATCATCAAGCACATGGTCTTTATGGTCTAAAATCGGTTGAATTTTTTAGTTTTCTGTTCTAAAAAGAAACAATGAGGCTGTTGTTAGAAAGCAGAACACCCCCCCCACACACACACACACACACTGCCTTCCCCCCCAAAAAAATCTGCATTAGTTTCATTAAATTTCCAATTGGTGGTTCATCTTCCTCTTAAAAAAAGGAGAAGCCCCAGTCCTATTTGATATGATTAAAGCCTCCTTCAAAGCTCAGTACATTTTGTCAGACTCCAGAGGATCATATTTTAGTTGTCTGCTGAGTAATGGCACCTTGTTTGCAGGATTAGCCAGATGCTTTGACATGTTGAGGACACAGAGTGTGACTGAGTCCTTCACCCTGCCTGGAGGGAGTAAAACAATATGTAAGATTTAAGGTCATAGCCTAAAATTTACACCAACAATTTCATGGAAGAACATTCCATGAAATTGAGTCAGTGCAACGTAGGACTTTCAGTTGTTTTGTTTTTTTTTGTACCTTTTACACTTCCTGTTCATGTGATGCAAGACTTACTACGCAACACATTTCACAGCTTTTTTCTAATACATCTGATGTATGTGTGGGTGAGTAGCGCCAGGTAGAAATCTGGTGCAAGAATAGTTCAAGGATCAGATGCAACACCACTACATGTGGAAAAGGCACAGCTCTTTGTCACAAACATCTTACCTGTGAGCACTTCTAGACCTCATTTATGTCATTTATGTGGAGATTGTACAGCTCTTTTCACTACGATGTTAGCAAACTTTGCTTCGCGCTTGTGTAAAGCATTTGAAATTTTACAAATTCCCGTTTTACAATCATGCTCAACAAGTTGAACATATTTAAATCATGTAATGCTTTTGATTTAACCAAAAAAGTTACGGTATAACAGCTTAAAAAACATTTCTTACAGTGCTTATAACAGGCAGGTAGATTGTTCTGATGCCTGGCTTTTTAGACAAAGATTTTTTTTAAGACACGTTTTTCTTCCTTCACACAAAAATCGTTATCATGTGAGTCAGTCTGTGCATGTTTATGTTGTTAAAATTAATTTGAATGGTTACATACAAACTGAGCGTATCTCTACTTTCTTCCCTCAAGGAATTGCATAAAGGCTGATTGTACATCTGTACCCTTCTTTGGATTACCAAACATTTAATAATTGAAACAGTGAATCGGCATGGGAACTAATCCAAAAAGGACAGTGACGGTCCAGATGGTACCTCAGCTGGCTGGGGTGGACTCACTGGGAAATAAGGAGTCTAATGCCAATTGGGGTAATGAGCCCCACCTCACTATCTCTCAGGTTTGTCCAAAGTCCTCCCCCCTGTCTCCTGATCAACAGGATAACCTATCTGTGACGAGTGCTTCCGCCAACACCACCCCACAGACAGCTTCCAAGGGAGGTGAACCAGTTAGCAGCACTATGTGTGATAAACCAGCACCAGGCAATGGAAACCAGACAAAATCTGAGCCAGTGACAGGTGGAGATCAGCACTTGCCAAACCTGTCACTAACAGACCAAGGTGTGGGGGAATCAGGAGGTGACCAGAGGGATTCTAATGCAAACGTGAAAATGTTAAGCCCAGCCAGTGGAAAGGAAGTGTGTAAGGCCGGTTTGTCAACCGCTGTTACAGCACCGAAGGTTGACATGCATAGCAATGACTGCAGAATAAAAGGGCCCAGCCTGCCGGAGGAGGATCATGCACAGCTGACAACCCAAGCCAAAGCCACAGCACGAGAGATTAGTGATAAAGACGTTTCACCCAATAACAAAAATCGCAACAATGCTGGTGAATTAAGGAATGCAGCATCTGAATCTAAGCGCGACAACAAAGAGAGTATTTCAGCTCCGATCAAGGATACTGCTAAGTCACAGAAAACTGAAGAGACTGATCGTTTAAAAAGCTGCTCCTCCAGCTCTGTAACACCTAAACATAAAGACAGCATGGAGACTTTACCCTCCACTACACTTCCATCTATGAGTAAAGAAGCAAAGGCCGAGCCTGCAAATGTGAATACGTGCTCAACACAATCTAAGATGGATTTTCCACCAGCAAAGAAACCACAAGTCTCCTCAGATAAACATCAGCCTGTGTCTTCACAGGACTCCTTCACTCTGCCCCAGGCTACACAAAGCATGCTGACACGTGGGGGGGTGGCAGAGGCAACCAGCCAGACTGCCACAGCTGTCTTTACAGGAGAGCAGCACAGCAAGCTCTACAGGGAGGCTTCGACTATGACCTCATCACCGTCGCCGCCTACAATCAAGCAGTGCCATGATGTGGAGGTTCAGGCTGTAGCACACACGTCTAGCAAGGCTGTAGCCACAAGTCCTAGTCTGCTTCCTTTTGCTGCGACTCGCAGGGTGAGCAGTGGTGCAGTCCCTTGGGAGGAGGCGCAGGGCCTGGCTGTAGTCTACCAGGTTAACGATGGAGTGGGTCTCCACCAGATGTACACAGCTTCTCTATCCACCACCACCACTGCTCAGATGTCAGATAAACTCACTGTAGAGGCAGAAATGTGCCCTAAACAAAATGTTGCTTTCAATCCAGAAACCTTGTCCACACAGCTCGAGTCCACGCTTGGAGCCAAGCCTAAAGAACCAGGATCAGCTGTGTGTAACATTCAACCAGTTTATCAAATTAACATTGAACACAGCGGTCACAAGAAGCAAGGCGAGGCAAGTGACTCCCATAATAAAAGTGGAGTTCAGGCATCTGTTGAAAAAACAGCTCCTTCTCTCAAAGCAGGGACACCCCCAGGGACAGCTGGTGCTTCCAAGTCTGAATCTGCTGACAGAAACAATGCTGCGCTGTCACAGGCGGCTGTTACATGCAAGGCCAAGCAATCCCTGCCTATAACAACAACAACTACAGCAAATGCAGCCAAGTCAGATCTAACTAAAAATAAGGCCTCAACGAAGAACACGAGCTCCGAAAAGAAGATAGAACCAGAGAGGAACGACAAGGAGGATGATCAGTCAGGGAAGCAGAAAGGAAAAAGTGTCCATGATGTTGTGTGGGATGAACAAGGCATGACCTGGGAGGTCTACGGGGCTTCAGTGGACCCAGAATCTCTTGGGTTTGCCATCCAGAGCCACTTGCAGAGTAAAATAAAGGAGCAGGAGAGGAAACTGATGGCCCAGACCTCCTTCAGAAAGTCAATCTCTGCTGCTGATTCACCGCAACATGGTAAGAAGAACAAAAGGAGGCAGCAGAACATTTTCAGGTCAATGCTGCAAAATGTCAGACGGCCCAACTGCTGCGTACGTCCCCCTCCCTCCTCTGTCCTTGAGTAGCACAGCACAGAGGTAACCAATGACAGGCTCCTCCCTTTTCCTAGAGGTCACAATGTTTGTCCTCCCCTCGTCATGATTGCAATGC
The DNA here is from genome assembly GCF_933228915.1 of Telmatherina bonti. NCBI lineage: Eukaryota > Metazoa > Chordata > Actinopteri > Atheriniformes > Telmatherinidae > Telmatherina > Telmatherina bonti. The sequence goes on from NC_136621.1 coordinate 29,206,257, forward strand.
CAAGTGAAACGTAAATGGGACGTCGTTCCCTGTAAGTAAGTAAACTGGAATGTTGTAGCATAAAGAGTCAAATATTTGTGATATTTGTGATGAAAAAAAGATATTCAAGCATAAAATTTAAGACTTATTTTCTAGAAATAGATGTTATTTAAAAGAAAGAAGAGTTTTTAATGAAGGCAATAATAGTAAAGCATGTACTCTAGTTTCAAAGGCTGTTGTATGACTTAAAACTCAGACTGTCACTGTAAAAAAAATGCTCACCATGAGGTAGAAATGTCATCTACTGTCAGAACATTTGTGGAAAAATAATCAAGCCAACATCCTATAACATGTCAAGCATTTGGTGTATGTTTTCAAAGTGTTTTGGGGCCCTCTATTTATAAGATTGCTGTTTTTTTTTTCATGCATTATTTTATTTTAGTGTGAAAAAAAAGGGACTATGTGCACACGTAAATGCCATGTCTGTTATTCTTTTTTATTATTAAAATAAGAAAAAGAAATGACTGATTTTCACAAATCATTTCTGACAATGGATTTTAAGTAGCAGTAAAGAACCATTATTCTGCTGGTTGTATTATTATTGTTAGGTTAAACACGCATGCCTAACATCACTCCTGCCCCTAGGAGTGAGTGTGAGCGTGAATGGGTGTTTGTCTCTCTGAGTTGTCCCTGTGACGGACTGGCGAGCTGTCCAGGGTATACCCTGCCTCTCGCCCAATGATTGCTGTGATAGACTCCATCTTCTCTGCTAACCTTAATCAGACAAAGCGGTTCGGAAAATTAATGAATGATTCAAAAGTTCTCAGAAACTATGTATATCGAATACGATAAATACAAAGGAAAATACAGGGTTAAAAATAATAACAGCTATAAAAGGTTACATTAGATTAAAATCATCTTTACTGTCACGTCACGCAACATGTACAAGGCAGCAATCTTTCGTATTCCTGGTTTTAAGTAGGTTTTAATGCATCTTGCAGCACAAAAACTGAAAACATCTTATGTTTACATGTGAGAATTTCAGCAGAAATGTTACACTTGAATGAGTTGACTAATATTTATGGGACCAGTGAGTTGATATATGATGGCAAATTTCCCTTTTGCGCTTGCTAAATAGATTAGAACGAATGTCTGTCTCATATCCCTGTTGAAGATGCTAATCCCAACTCCCCTGCTCCTCTAGATTCCTTGACACTGAGAAGCCTTTAGTATGTTACTGCAGTATGCATTCAACTATACAGAAAGATCTTATGACAGCCAGTTTTATGAACACTGCAGTGTAGAATATTAGTCTAACTAAGTCAGTGTTTTTCAACCACTGTGCCGTGGCACACTAGTGTGCCGTGAGAGATCATCAAGTGTGCCCTGAAAAATTATCTAATTTCACCTCATTGGTCTAAAAAGCAGCTCTGTGTTCATCCAAACAGACCCCGGTGAAAGATAATAAAATTTCTTCTCGTTGCGTTTATATGATTTCTATTCAAGAGGCTTTGACGAGCTGGACTTTATATTAATAATATGGACTTTAAAAAAAAAAACCCAAACATTTTGGTTTGTGATGTGCCTTGTGGGTTTTCAGTGAAAAAAAAAGTGTGCCTTGGCTCAAAAAGGTTGAAAAACACTGAACTAAGTAACAAAAAATACAGAATATATGCAAACACCAAATTATGAGCAGAGTTGAAGTGCAAGAAACAAGAGCTGAAAATTTAAGGTAGATTTAAAACTATCTTAGTGATTATTTTTTAATACAAATAATGATTATCCACTGTAAACTATCAGTTAATGTGTCCGGTAATGTGTCCGGTTAAATGCTAACAGTAGAGAACTGTTTAGTGTCAAGCACTCCTAATAAGCACTCACAGTTAACATGAGCCCAGTGTGTTTCTGGAATTGGGATGATCAGTGTAGTGGGAATATGAAAAGTGAGATGCCAGGGTGAGAGGGCGAAATCAAGCCAAGGAGAAAGCTTTATTCAAAATTGAAAAATAAGTGGGGATTTACTCAAAAAAGTGCGAAATGACAACAAGTAGATTCTGTAAAATGACATAAAACATATTAATTCCACGGTCATATGCTGTGATTCAGTGCACAGAAATATTCCAACTGATTAAACAGTATATAATTATGGATAGTATATAATACATTGTAATTTTCTTCAAGAAAAAAATACATTTATCAATAAGAATTAAAAGATAAAGTTAATGTACCTTAATCAAATATAATTTATTATAATTAAAGCAATGCTAGAACTGATTCAACTGATTAACCCAGCCAAAGTAAAACCTGACACATACACATAGACTACAGCACCTCTGAGTGATTCCCCTGCACACACATGCGCACACACACACACACACACACACACACACACACACACACACACACACACACACACACACACACACAGAAACAGGTCTGGATAGTCAGGTATGGGTTTTTTGACTATTTACACCAGCAGATCCCAGTGGGAGGTTTTCTGCTGGGTGTACACTCTAAAGCAAGCAGGAGGCAGCACGTGATGCAGAATAATAGATTTGCCTCCTTATTGTGTTGTTATGAGTACTGAATAAATCTCTGCATATCCACAGTGGTGAGCTAGTGGAAAGCAGTCTACAGGTCAGCCAACAGGGCAAAGTCTTGCCAGCACACACACCCGCTCACATGCACATGGGCTCTGGAAGCTCTTGACTATTTCATGATATGTTCATGCATCGTCTCACTCTCTGATAATTTAATTTGCGGTCTGGGTCGAAATCTCTGCAAAAAGTCCAGAGTGAATGTTGCAAACATCTCCTATGCCTTTGATAAAATTACCCCAGACAAACTTACTTCAGCCATTTTAAGTCAAACAGTTCAGAGAAAAAGCTGTAACCTGCTTAAAAGTATCTTAAAGCTGATTCACTCAGGCCTTCAAGAACATTTGATAAATGTGAGAGCAGGGAATTCGAAGACTACTGGAGCCATATTGATATCTTTGTTTTGAGAACAGGCATACAGTAAATAAGGTGAACGGGAGGCCAAGTCATGCGGAACAAGATGTGCTGGTGCCGCTGCTGCAGGGCTTGTTGCAGTGCAGTCAAGATTACAGAAGAGAGTCTCAACATTTAGTTTGGAATATAGTCAAAGGAAAGATGACTGAAAACAAAAAGGCACTTTTAGTTTAGTTTTTATGGAACAAAGAAATTTACTTTAAAATGATTTTTAGACAATGGGACAATGGCATGAAAACATGATAGTAGTTAATGTTAGAAATGCTTTTTATTATGAAAGAAATTAAAAGTGTAGCTCTTCAGTCCTGTATGTATGCAATTTCTGATCTCAGACTTTTGAGTTTAATGCTCAGTATAATTTTCTTGAAATCTTAAAGGCCATAAACACATAAACGCAGATATTTGAACAGATAAATTCTTATTCATGCTTGTCTGTTATGTTTCATTCTCTAATCATTAAATTAATCAAATCAATCAAATTCTCTAACTCTAAGCTTGTTTGTATTTTGTGATTGTAATTTACATAACGCTTGGATTTTTGGATTTAAGAAATTATCATTACTGTATTTTATGTTTATAAATTAATTTACATTGACAAATTATATATAGCTAAGAAAGGGGAACATATTGTTATACAAGTGCTTCAGCAAAGCTTAAAAACTTAAAATCCCTCAGTTGAAAGGCTATGAACGACTGAGGAGTTCTTCATTTTAGGAAAATCATTTTAGGATCCTTCGATAATCTAGAAATAAAAATAAAAAATATTTTAAAAATAAACATAAAATATAAATGAAAATTTTTGAAAACATAAATACAAACTGGGTGTTAAATTATTTTACGTTTTACATACACATTCATTTTTTTTATTCTCTCTGCTAAAGGCTAGCTGCACATATAATAAAATGTTCTTCTCCAATAACTACCACTACCATTTCACTTCCCACTCTGCATTTACAGTATAAGCCTAGCTTCTTCCTGTTGTCCATGTAACTGATTGCTTAAAAAAGGTGAAAAAGAACTGACAAAAATAAAAAACAACAACAAAAATAACTAGAAAAGCATTTGAACAGCACAAACCTCCACCAAGGCTTTTAAAAAGTTCCATTTCCAACAACTCCTGAAGATTTCATGAAAATCTATACATAACTTTTTGAGTTATCATGAACACAAACAGAGAAAGAGATGGGTAAAACATAACCTCCTTGGCTGTGGTAAATATTGTTGGTAAGGGTCGTCAGGTAGTTTTTCTAACTGTCTTAGACATTACTGCATGTATGTTCAAGTCTGGACTCAATTAGCAGCAGATTAAATGTTAATAGTTGCACACAGAAGGAAAATACAGAAAACAATTCCAACATGGGAAAGAGTGGCTGGGGAGATTAAATGGGAAACAGTAAAGGAAATATTTCAATAAGGAATTGCTAAATCAAAAGTAACTGATGAATAATATATCTATTATTTTTGTGGCACTTCTGTGATTCCATAGAGTTTAACATTTGCAGCTGCATCCATTCATTCTCAATATGACCGTAGGGAGGATTAAATAGGACACTGCAAGTGTTCAGTTAGCTTTTCACACACTTACCTGATGACCAAAATGTCATTTAGGTTGAGGTCCTGATTGTACCAGTTCTCTAATTTCATGTGATATTCCTTTTATGTATTTCATTTTCATGCAAAAAAAAAAGAAAAAAAAAAGAGAAGATAGTAGTCACTAAAATACTTCCTCTTATTGTGAATCTGCTGTCCTAACTGGTGCAACACTGATTCTGGGTGACGACTGTTATTGTCTTAACAAGTATGTCACTTCATGTTAATATCAGTATGTGATATCATGGATGAAAAAGTCCTCTGTATCAGTAGTGGTGCTGCGAAATGTCACAACGTGTAATGAATAACGCTGACTTAAGCGTCTAATCCAAATGCCTATTTCTTTTTTGATCCACTGGGATCAGAGGACTCAGTCAGCCACTAAGTCGTACTTATATCTCTCCCAACATACCTGCTCGGCTTTGTGTAAGATCAAGAGGCTGTGAATGTTTCTAGTGGCAACAGTGACCGCTCGCTATAGAAAATTTGTTATTCAAGACAAATCTCATGCTAGAGGGCCGAGTGAAATCTGTCAGACTGACAATCCGGATCTTTGGAGTCATGTTAAATGCCAAATTCTGTCTGTCACTTCCTACTGAGGTCAGCTACTACTTCACTCATCATGTCTCATCGTTTCTGTTGTTGCAGTCACCAGCCTCAATTCTGATTCTTTTAGCTCGTCTTTAATTAGCTGTGTTTCAATTTTTCATAAACCCCTACACAGTCCATCGTTATGACAGACTTAGGTTATGACAAGGGAAGGTTTATTCCAGTGGCAAGGAGCATGGAGAGGTATTTCAATGGCTCACGTACTGAGAGAAATACAAACAAATAAACAAACAAGGTGCATTATTCACTCGGTGGTGAAAGATATATATCAGTATCACATATCAAATATTAAATCTGTCCTGTAAATGTTTTGCACATCATTTAACTTTCATCTAATTTCACCATATTTCTTCCATTAAGAACCATCACAGCTTTAAATAAGACTGAAACATAACAGTAGCTCACACAACTCAATATAAGGATTCAACTGTTCTGAGTTAATGTGATAGTCTGTAATCTGGTTGTATAAGTGAGTCTTAATAATATTTATCATAAGGCGTGAATGCTCTTGTCTGAATAGGGACTATTGTACAAAAATTGCCCACATGACATTTGTGTTGCAGGCTGATAAAAAAAAAAAAAAAAAAAAAACTTGAATACTAATTTGTGAAGAATACTGTGTGTGACCTCTGGTGGTCATAAAAGCAGTTACATGTGAAGTGTCAATATGGTATTCATGAAGGTTTTGTTAGAATATGTCAGAAAGAAATAGTTTGAATTTATATATATATATATATATATATATATATATATATATATATAATAAATTTATGCTATCACTGCAACCCAACCAGGGAGTGTAAAGTTATGTGTGATGTGTTTACATGTAACCAAGGCAACCAGCTCCATGTAGGTGAATGTCACCTTGTAAAAAGAATGTATTTCAGCTCTAACCGTGATCTTTTTTTAAAACTTTTCCAAGTGATTCTACCGTCTAATTCCAACCAGGATGTGTCAAAAGTATTTTAGTAAATCGTTGTCAAGTTACTAAGTGAACTTAATTCAGTGATTTTTTTTAAAAAAAAACAGAGGTTATTTTAAAAAGGCATCATACAAGTCTAGTGCATTGATATTGGAGAGGTCCATATGTGTTTATTTTAGGTGCTACTACTCATTCCCGTTCCATCTATGGAAGTCTAATGTTGCCAGATAGAATGCTGAGTTACTTGCTTTGTTCTGCTACCAAATAATATGACGTATTGAAAAGAGTTAAACTTTTCAAGTGTCACTTAAATTGTCTGGCTCTTCACATGCCTGATCTTGTGACTGGTTGTTGCCAACATGCCAAATTTTAAGCTTACCCACGGTATATTCTGCATAACAGTACTGCCACCCATTTGCACTTCATGCCTCCCATGTGGATTTGAAGAAATCTTAAAGGAAAAACTACAATAGGATATCTGGTCTACTGAGAGCTCTTTTTGGCAGCTTCAGTCACCATAAAAGAAATTATGCTGCGGGTTACCTCTAACTCCATCATGGCATATCATAAAGTTAGCAACGCCACAATGAGGCAGCAGTGTTATTTTTTTCAATGATAAATGTTAAATTTGGCCAACATATAATATTCTTTAGTAGCTCTAGAAAATGGATGGATGACCTTACTACTCCATCATAGTGCAAAAGTAGAGAGAAAGTGAAACAATATTTTTTACAACCAACTTACAACCTGTCACACTGATGTTAAAGACATTAATTGGGGATTTGTTGGAAACATGGCAGGAACAGTGCAGCCTCATACCCAGAATCAGCAAACAATAATCTCTCAAGTGTCTCCACCTTACAAGGGAACTCGCAGGCTGGCTCAAAAGCTACGATTAAAGACTGATGGTCCATGAGAGGAGGCAGGAGCCTTTATGTTACAGCCCAAAGGCTTTTCCGGACTCACACTGACATGCTGAAACTAATGGTACCAGCGCTGACGCTGAGCTGAGAAGCTCTGGGAGAAACTGTGGCGTGCGCTCATCAGAGTTTCCTAGCTATAAAAAAAAAAAAAAAATCATACCTCTTCCTCTTCTGTTTGCAAAACAAATTGCAGTTTTATTTGAGTTGCATTTGTACAACTTGGTTCCATCATATTAAAGACTCTCTTTAGTTTTATATTTCCCAGTTTATTTCTATGTATTTATCCATCCTTTTAAAGAGTAAACACTGCTATATGCATTCCTGAAGTTGGGAAGAAATTGAGGGCAGCAGCAGCATTATTTTTGAACTATAATTGAAGTCTTACAGATAAGATGCTATGGTATTGGGATCTAAAATCTGCTTGTAGTGACCTAGTTAGCTTCATAAACATATGAGCTCCCCCACTTCTCGTAGAAACTCTCATAGGATGCCTTACAGTACTTGGAGAGAAGCCATTACAATTATCGAGACCATCATCAGGATAGAATATATCCACTCACAGACCATTTGTGGCAAATTAGATATACTTCTGTCATGGGGATTGGTGTTAATATTATTTACTGATCATATTTTAAGATGGTGGGTAATCTTGGGGGTTGATGAACACAGGGTTGCAATTTATTTCTATGTAGAAGAGGCTCTAAAACCACACTGAAAAATCTCCTTCATTTGTTTTTTTTTTTCCATACTCAGCTGTGTTTTCTACCATCTGCATTAACCTTAGCTTTTCATCTCTGTGTCTTTCTGTGTCACTGTACCTTCTCCTTGAACTTCCACTTCCAATTTGTCTTTTCCCTGTTACTCTTCTCTCTCTCTCTCTCTCTCTCTCTCTCTCTCTCTCTCTCTCTCTCTCTCTCTCTCTCTCTCTCTCTCTCTCTCTCTCTCTCTCTCTCTCTCTCTCTCTCTCTCTCTCTCTCTCTCTCTCTCTTCAGATTAAAACACAATGAAGCATCCTAAACCACGAACAGTGAGGTAATTAAAGCCTTTGCTAGCTTTCCCTTGTGCGGGATGCTTTCCACAAAATGATCGTCTTTTGTTCTCTCTCTCTCATCCTTATATTGTATTAGCCTGATAGCTGGTAGTGAAGCTCTTCTTCCTGATGGCCGCTCCATTCCCAGTGGATTATGTGGCCTACATTTGTTTGCAGTGAAGTCTTGGCCTGTGTAAGTGTGTGCTTGTATCAAACGGTTCTGGTTTTCTGGAGCAAAAGCCCTTTTGTCTCCTCTTGTCACAACACTGTAGCTTCACACGGTCCTGTTTTGCAAGCAGTTGAAATATATTCAGCGTTCCTGTCTGTACACTTGGATGTATCCAGCATCTTAGATTTTTACGGCTGTTTACTCACCATTCAATACAAATGCAAATGCAATTGTAAAACTTAAAAAACAGACAAATATATACAAAAATGAATGTGGAACAAAAGTCTATATATGTCCACAAATGCACAAAGGTCACCTTCCCAGGGTTCATTACTGCTTTATTATGGCTCACAAATGTGCCCATAAATCACAGCTCCCCTGGCAGAGCAAGAAGATCTATAACAAACACTAATAAAGGTGAAACAAAAAGAGAAATAGAAGGCCGGCATTCTTAGTGGAGATAGACTCAGCAACATGCATACAAATGCAGTGTATCCAAATGCAAAAGTGAAAAATTATAGCTTTGCATAAAGAACCATCTTTTGGATTGTCTTCAGCATCCTCAAGAACAGATTAATGGCTTTTGTGATTTCATTGCTTTTTTAAAGGCAAGATTAAAAGGAAATTCCAAAACTTGAGCAAAAATGTAATAATTAGAGCGCAGAATTCTGCTGAGAACAGAATATCATTATGAAAATATCATTTTGAGCATTTTTTAATAAAGATTAATTCAAATATAAAGAGACTCCTTTGAATGTCATTATTACGCACCTCAGTGTTTTTGTCAAACCATGGGCTGTGTTACTGTTTGGCAGAGATGCAGACCTGAAGCAGTGCAGAAATGACGTCTGTGTTTTTTTTCAGGATCATACTAAACATTCAACCTTTTAAATCTTTTAAAATGATTGTTATCTTTTTTTTTTTTTATCCTGCTCACCTGAAACAGTTTTATTGGTAACAGTTTACATTAATGGTACAAATCATATTCTTAAGTAATATGTAACTCGTTATGAACTAATGCATTTATTCATGAAAACTTTATCATGAATTCCTGTTGCTCATCATGAACTAATTACTTGAAGCCTAATTGATCATCAATTCATGAAGATTAATTCACTGCTAAGCCATCAATATGTTGATATACTTGCTAGTTTAGACAGAAACTGGAAATTTGGAATTCATGAAAAAAATCTTCATTTATTAATGCATCAGTTTATAATTAGTTATGCATTAATTAAGTATATGACTTGTACCATAGGTCAGATTTTAACATATAGAGACTTGATAATCACAGGATGGTTGCGATGTCATGCAAACTGCATCTGACTGAGACCATTGCTTTCAAGGAAAACATCACACACTTTAGATATTTTCCATCCCTTTGCTGAAGACTGAAATTTTTCCTCCTGATGGATCAATTGCTGTAACATTTGGTATTGATGCTGGTGTTCTTTAGAGGATACATCTTGAAGGGTCTGGAGAATACTAACACTCCTGCATTAGACTTAGATATGTTACTAAATAGATTCAAAGGAAATTTAAAATAGATATTTTGAACTTTTTGAAAACTTTGAAGTTACTACATAATTTCTGTGTAGAGACAGTAAGTTATAGATCTATAGATACTGGATGTCTCAAAGTATGTCATCTTTGTCAGATAGGTATATTTATTTGTCCTCAGTGGCAGCTTATTGTTTGTTTTATCCTCTGGGTTAAGTTAATTGCAAATTCAAAGATCATCTGTGTTAACAGGTTTCCCACTGAGTGTTGTTTATGAGATCTATAAATTACATATATGGCAGTTATTGTGGCAAACACTTGCACATTATTAAAATGAAGATATAATTTTATCAAAGTCTCCTAATTTCCTGTCTGATTTTTAATGTTTAAATAAGAATTTGATATAATCGCCGACTGATGCCTAGATAATATTTCTGAGAATTTTCAAATAATTGTGACATATAAGAGCTGTGAATTTTATCTGTTATTAAAGGTAAGTTTTCCTTGAAGATGCCTGTTCCATTAATCAGGCCTGAATGCCTGAAGAGGGATCAATAATCATTGACTTCCAGCTATCATACTGTACTATTTATGGCTCAATAACATCATCCCAGTTCCTGCTGTGATGCTGCAGTTGAAAACTTCAGGTTTATCTTTGTGACCAAAGTTCAGGTTTGGTTCTCCTTGAGTTGTTTATATGGTGATGCATTGCTGAAAGTGTGTTTAGTGGATCTTGGCCAGTGTGAAGGGAAATGGATGTGGAGAAGAGTCGTCGGACCAGGAGTCTGAGTACCCTGGAAAAATTTCTTGTATTTCTCTTCGTGGCAATGACTGGTGTCTGCATTGGGCTTGTGGTCATCTACTTCGTTGACAAAGATGACTCCTCTCCTCATCCAGGTGAGTATCATGATTAAAATGCATCACACTTTGTCTTTTCTATGCACATATCTGACAAAAAATTGTATTCTGTTGATATCAAGCATGTGTGTATTTCATGGCATTTAAATAAATATACAAAAATTTAAATTGGATTTCTGAAGTGACACAGTTAACACGGCTGCTTTTAGAGCCCCCGAGGTCTAAAAGCAGCTAGAGAGAGCTCACCCTTGCAGGAGTGGCGTGTGCCAGATCTGCAGCTCTTTCTGTCAGATTGTGTTTATTTTATTTAGCTATATATTTATTAAGGACAATGCAAAGAAACATAAAAGACATAACTTACATCTGATGCTTTACATACAAAGTATATAGCATTAAGCATTAAGATAAGTTACATCTCCTTGAATGCACATGACTTTGAAGTTATGACAATGCACAGTAAATGAGAAACTGTTGCAGCACCGTGATCACACACGGGCTCAGGAGTAACTTGGAGTATCTGCCTCAATCATCAGACATCAGTCATTGCAGTCTGCTTCTGAGTGCAGATATTAAACCTGAATCTGACAAAAGTCTTTATCTGGTCATTTAAACATTATTCATGTTCTACTGTGAAAAAAAGTATGCGCTTGTGTGCTTATTATGTCTTTCTGTTTCTATTTATATTTTACACCTTGAATTAATAAACACTCTTCACAAAAAGACTATTTTAAACGTTGTTTTTAATGTTTTCCAGAATGCTAGGTTAATTGCAACCCTTTTTTGTCATGTGCAGAGTGTGGTAGTCAGCAGATGACTGAAGAGTCAGGCACCTTCTCCAGTGGGAACTACCCAAGCAGTTACGATAACGGCAACGTCTGCACATGGACCATTACTGTGGACCCTGACAAGGTGGCAGGGATCAACATCACTCTGGCTCCAAATATATGACAACAACAATTTCAAGTTATAATCCCATTAAAACTATCCTGCTCTTTTTACATCTGCTGATGTGGATTTAGATATTACTCACACAACAAGATAATCATTTTTTTCATAGTATTTACAAAGAAGACCAGAAACACCATCCTTTTAGTAAAGAGAGGCCATTTTGAAGAAAAATATAATGAAGAGTTTTTATAACTCACAACAACAGTAATGTTAAATATTGTGTTAAAAAAGGCAGATGACACAACTTTAGATCTTGATTTGGTCAACTTTTAACAATAATCAAGATTTTTGTTTAAGTAGTGTGAAAGAAAATATTTTTTCAGACAAAAATATTTATTATACAAACCTATTTCCTTTTTCAAAACCAGTCTCAACTCATTATCTCTGCTTTTCAGGACTGTGCATATTTTTAACAGTTCAGAGCTGCTTGGTTTCTAATCACCTAAGTTTGTTGAGCTTTTGTTGTGAAAACTGTCTAATGTGAGGCCAAGCAGAGAAGGACAGCTGGAAGGAATGCAGTTGCAGCATCGTGGACAGATGGCTGCCTCGTCTCCCTCATTTTCCTCAACTCCCCTCCCTAGACCCACAGGACAAAATAAAATGCTTGATCCTTCCCTCTCTGCCAACACGGCTGCAATCCTGCAAGCCTCACTCCTCAGCTGCCCTCCTGTCCTCAGTTTCCCTAATTTTTTCTCTTTTCACTTGAAAATACATGTAAAAGACACTGACATATGTTGTTTCACACGTGCATAGACACACATTTAACATTGAGCTCTTGTTGAGCCCATTATCTTATCAGCTAGTCTGTATTATTGACTCGTCATATGTAAAGATGAAGTAGCGTTGCATGTTTCTGCCGCAGGTGATTCATCTGTGGTTTGAGGAGTTTGCTTTGGAGGACACCGAGCACTGCACGGCAGACTTTCTCATGCTGCGAGACACAGAGACGGACATTGGTAAATATTTTTCTTACCTAAGAGGATGAAAAAAAATTATCTAGAAAAATTAGAGTTGGATCTGCTATTTTAGGCAGCCAGGTATCTACTTGTCCAGGCTAAAAGGAATCAGATGTCCTGGTGAGCCACACAAGCATGCTGGTTGACTGTACATGTTTATTTACTTGTTTTCCACCAGACTGCAGCTTTAAACAATCTTACTTTTTTCAAATATATACTGTGTTTGGAACTAGTATTAAAAAGAAGTGGTGTCACATTTTTAAGTTTATCTCAGATGTATACTTACTGTGATTCATGCTTATGTATTATAATTCAGATTCTAATTTGATATTCATTACAATCCAAGCTATCCAAATAAACCATTTTAAATATGACAATATACTAGTGAATAGCTGCTAATTATAAGTCTAGAGATAAAAGTAAACTTGGAATATTTAGTAACTTACTTACAAAATCAAATATGTGCTTTCTTCTGTTCATTTTGTGTCCTTTGGCTCTGGTTTGTAATTCATAGCATTTCGAGATAACCATTTCCTTATGTGTTGTTTGTATCTTCAGGTAGATTCTGTGGCTACATCAGACCAATGCCAATGGTAATTTTTTCCAACCACCTAATGATTTACTTTGTCACCAATGAAAGAAAAACAGATCAAGGATTTAAAGCTCATTATGCAGCTGTGGCCCCAGAACATGCATTAGGTAAGAGCATGAGATTACACATATTCCAGCTGTGCTAGCTTATTTGGAAGAGCAGGGCTGTGGGTATACTTCATTTGTCATTGCAACTGAAGTGTCCTTTACTTCTACTGCTAGAAATAGCAGGAGCTGGCGGTGTCCTCCAAGGTGATCAGGGGGATCTGATGACCCCAGGCTTTCCAGAGCAGGACTACAAAAACGCAGCATTATACCAGGTATGACCAAACTCATGAATAACTTCAGCTCAAATGTGCCAACAGCATCTTGGGGTGTATGGTCGTAGTGCATGAAACAGCACAATAAACTCAGCCAGACTTGTGTTTAAATGAAAATGTGGTACAATGTGTTAATTTATAACAAATTTATGTTGAAACTGCTGTAAATGATTTTTAATATCACAGAAAGTCACATAACTGCAAGTATGAAGTCTTTTAAAGGCACTTTACTGCTGATGAGAAAGATACCATTAATACATTTATGTGTGTTTGTAATACAGCACATGCATTTTTATCTATCAGGTTTTTCTTTTTTATGCAAGACACACTTCATGTGGCAAAGAGAGGGATTATTTTGAGACCAAAACTTTAAAAGAGACAATAACTGCAGGCTTTTCAGTTTTTTCTAAATCAAATGCTCCATCAGAGATGCTGCTGGTCGGTTCTTTTTAAAAGCAGGCATGTTGTTTCCTTTGATTCCACTGTTTGTGTTACATCATGGGAAGATTATTGAACTGGATAACTGGGCATAGACCCAGCTGCTGGGGCCCTCTTCTGGGGCTTCTTTTGGAAGAAATTGTAAACTTTTTTTTTCATTTTTTAAGTAAATTAAGCAACTAGAAAAGAATAGCACAAGGACGAGGGACAGATACAAATCACCAACAAAGAGAATTAAAACAGATACTGAATTAACACAAAGATGAGGAAGACGAGGAAATAAACAGTAACTTTTGCATGAATTATCAATAAAAAGCAAGAGGTCAATTTTTTCTACCACATAAAATGATTTAATAACTGCTAGCATATGTGAAGTGATGTATTATGTTTTGAATGTTTTTTGATTTATTTATTTTCTGAACGTGATGGACTAAACAGAAGACTGCTAAATATAAAACATCTAAAAGAGGCATACTGTACATTCATTCATTCATTCATTCATTTTACTTACTGCTTAATCCAATTCAGAGTCGTGGGAAAGCTGGAGCCTATCCCAGCAGTCGCATACTGTACAATGAAAACATATATGGAAAATTTGCAGAAATTAAAAGATCTGCGTGTAAATAAATGTGAAATCACTGCAGAAAACACACATTCGTCTGGTTTGTAAGGACCATGGGAAGGCTTCGATGGCGTAATGCATTCTCAAGCTGCTTTACTCTACCCTCAACCATCTACACTGAATGCCCAACATACACTGTACTGTGCTGATCTTAGTCTGCCCTTGTTCTCCGTAACATTCAGCTCCATCTTCATGATGCCCCTAACTGGAATAAGATCCATCATCATTTCGATTTTAATCATCAGAAGAACACAGACCATAGTGTTCTCCTAATACAGCTGTCTTTCACATGGTATACACATCTTTTATACTCAAAAATCAGCCACTGAATGTTCATATTCCTCATGAAAATACATAGGGACTCATAGAACTGTCCTCTGCATGTTGACCATGTCAATACATAACAGGGAAGGTTCTGTGCTAAATGACTACCACTATATTCCTCCACTTACATTTAATTCCCTCCAGATCAAGAATTTATGTTACTTTTGCAAAGACCATCAGCTGTGAGAGCTTGACAAGGTATGGGCCTTATTAATTTTGCAAAGCAAAGAGCAGAATCCAGTAAAACTAGTAGGAGCATCTTCAAGACCTTTGATGGAAGGAGAAGGTACCAGAGCTCAGTTGGTGTCAACAACACAGTGTCTGAGTACTTATGTAAATAGAATGTTCCTGTCTTTAACTTTTAAATACATAATCAAAAATGAATAAATAAATGTGGGGATCAATGAGAAAAAATAGAGATGTTAACATGCCAAAAAGGGTAACTATACAAACATGATTTGTGCATTTTATTAGTATTTCTTTATAATCTCCTTCTGAAAACATTGAATTCCCTCAATCCAGGTGCAGGTTTGATTATTTCTCTCCTGATGCTGTTAAAGGGCTGCCTTATGTTAGCATTTGAAACATGCATTTGTTAATAATAATAATTGATGAGGTAAATCCAGGTTTAGACTGCTGTCGTTTCGCACATTTTTTTTTAAATACAGCAATTAACAAAAAAAGAGACCATGGAAAAACATATGAGTTAGAAAATGCTTACCTCTATTGATTGTGCAAATGTAACTGCAGCTCATTACTTGGAAGATGTCCTTTAACACAATCCAGTCGAGATCACAGCGTGTTTCTATTGATTAAGAATGTAATACTCCAGAAACCTAGTGATTTCAGAGTTTCCCCTCCAAGAAAATCCATTAGCTTTGGATTTGAAATGCTTAATTTTGACAATGTTAAACAGCCTTTATCAGTGATTCATGCATCTAATCGAGTAAGAATGACGTAAGCATTTGCATGGGCTTGGATGCAGTCATATGGTATCTGTCTTCATTATTTCATGCAGCTGTGCTTTAGCTTGGTGGATCACCGTCTGTCCAAGTAGAGCAGGAATCTGGGATGGAATTATTTATGAGTTACAGTATGTTGAAATGCAGCCCATGTAGTTGCCATGAGACTAAAGCAACATGATACTGACAGTTACTGGATTAATTGCTGATTTTTTTTCTTGTGTTCATTTATAATACAGAGGCTGCAGCTATTTGCTCTTTATTCAGTCTTTCAGATAAAGTGAAAACTGTCTGCATAAATCTTTCTTTTGCATTAAAGATGACCACTGTGTTTGTTTGTCCTGTGTTTGTTTGTCCCTCGGATCAGTGGAGAATTACAGTGCCTGAAGGAGAGAAAGTCCGACTGACATTTACCTCTTTCGACTTGGTCCCTGAATTATGTGGAGACTATATTAAGGTTTATGATGGCCACAAGGTTGGCGCTCCTGTTCTTGGTAAGCTTAGAAAGAAAAAGTTAAACTAATTTTTAAATGAATTCCATCCAGCTTGAATACTAATAAAGAGAGGATTTTCACTCACCATTCATCACTGTTTATGTTGAAGCTGGATTTGTGTAAAAGGCAAAGAGCTGAGAACAAACTTCTGAAAAGACTGTGGGTTTTGTTCAACATGAAAAACTGTAGTGGACCATGAATAAAAGACGAGCTCAATTAAAAGTTTCAGAAGCCGTACTTTGGACTGAGATTCTGGAGTCTATTTAAAGTCTAATGAATATAAATCTGTCTGCACAGTTTGGTATTTAGCAGAACTGATGATTTACAAATGTCAGAGCAGAAATTTGGGAATACTGTTGTCACTGTTTTAAACTGTCCCCTCTTTTCACAGGTAAATTATGTGGGGGGGTGATGCCAGAGTCTATTGTGTCCAGTGGCAACACAATGGTTGTCTCCTTCAAATCTGACAACAGACTGACATCGAAAGGATTCAGTGCAACTTACACAAAGTCCAGCCTTCCACCAGTTGTCATTCCCAGCACCACCACAGTCACACCCAAACCAAGCACACAAACCCCTTCAGCTTCCACAGCTCCTGGTGAGTCTCGCACCCAAACTCATTGCCCATCCTGTACACTTAAATAAAATCTACTACAGTATTCCAGGTTAGTTTTGTCGAAACTCTGAGTACGTTGAGAGTGAGCTTCAAAGCAAAGCTGGCTTTCTCTTTAGAAAGTTGGATAGTAATTTTGAGCATTTCCTCGGTGGGATTTCAGCTGGAAACCAATGTTTTTATGCACTGTTGCATCCTGCAGGCAGCTCAAAAAAGGAAAGGGAGAAACATAATTCTAGACAATTAGGCAATTTGATGAAACAGGTTTGGCAATTTGTTTGTAGTTTGTTTAGTAAGTTATCAAGATAGCTGAAGGAGAGGCAAGAGGAACCATAATCTAAAAACATAGAACCAATATGTTACAACCATTGTTAGCTGGACGTGCTGCTCCACAGTACCTTTTCTTTAAGGTCATTTCCAAGAAGGTTTAAAGAAACATCCATGAAGTAGCGCTACATCAACAAAACAGCACGACAGGATTTTTTTCCATTCAATTTTAAAACTACTTCAGCATGTTTTGATGAACAACATCCATTTGTGTTGAATTTTACAATGCCACCATACTTGACCATCACCTGGGTTACCATCGAGACGCATACTGTTGGAGTAATCTCAATACCAGAGGTGGCCAAAGCATGAAATAAAAAAAAAAGTGACAATTTAAAAAATGATTGAAAATCTTTTTTTCCCAGGAATGTTACAGATAAAATAAAAGAATAACATGTAAATAGACCCTGCTGGGAAAACCTGAACAAGATAAATGGGATAAAACTTAGCATATGAAATAAATTAAATATGTATTTGATTTCAGTTTTTTAGTTTGTTTCGTGGGCCAACTAAAACTAAATGAGACTTATACAGTATTAAACAGGACCTTATATCAACTACAGTTAAAAACTCTTCTTACAGGGAAGTATAGCTGCATTGCACCAACAAACCTGTGACATTTTAAGTTACTCAGCAATTCAGGCAAAAGCCCCTGATTAAGTTGACAACTTGTTTCCAGTGAGAATCACCTGGCTAAAACCAGATAGCACTTAGAAATCAATAGAAACATGTCATGAATATTTATATAATTCGTGTATTAATCATTATTCTATTATGGCCAACAATGTGTTGTATTCTGGATGATGAGTTTAATGATGCACCTTAAATGACTATTGACATGCAGCGCTTAACACACAAATACAGTGTGAATAATGTGACAGGCATCATATAAGGATGAATGCTAGCAGCTCTCTGTATGGGAGTAAGGAGGGCCCCCCTGAGCTATATCTATTCATCATTATAAGCTGTTGGCACACAACGCAGTTTTCTCCAGTGGCCAATTACAGTCGTTTATAATGAATCTGTTCATCAAGTAGTTCTGTATCAAAGAAAGCCAGTTCACATCACCCATAAATAACAAAAAATCCCATTAAATGGCAGTAAGTCGAACAAACCCAGTTTCTTAAAACAAACCACCCATCCATTTTCTTAACCACTTAGTCCAGTTCAGGGTCGCGGAAAACTGGAGCCCATCACAGCCCAGTCGTAAAACAACCAAAATTCACAAAACAACAACAACAAAAAGCACCAACAACCACAGATTAAGCTCTAATCAATTGTTTTCACCACAGGGGGTGATGGTCCTGTCATCATTCAGGGGAGAAAAGGAGTAATCCAGTCTCTGGGTTTCCCAAATTCTTATCCTGCTCACTCAAATAGCTCCTGGAAGATATCTGTGTCCAAAGGACTCTTGGTCAAACTGCAGATCACTGACATGGCCATCACAGGAGAGACTGGTCAGTGCAAAGAGGACAAACTGATCATCTCGGACAACTACAGCATTCTCGGTAGCTATAATTTCATCTTGCTATGCTCATGCTTGCATTCTCATGATTCACATCCCCAACTCTGTCGTGTACATGTACACACACATACACACATTTGGATACATTTATCTGTTTGTCTGTTTGTTTGTTAGCAACTTTATGCAAAAACTACTGGAAGGATTTTTATGATGGTTTTGGTCTAACTTAGATTCCAATCAATGTTGGAAATGATCTGGATCACCATCTAATGGTGCAATAAGGCCATTTTCAGTATGTATGCAGATAACTCAACAATACAATAAATGATCAGGGTGCTTGGCCAAAGTGCAGAAGTTCTTAACAGATTTAACAAGATATCAAAGTTAGACCTGGATCCTGGTAAAATTCTGGATACCACGATGTAGAACATGAAAACATGGAGGATCTCTGGAATTTTCCTCACTGCAAGAGAACAAACTAAGATGTAAATGTGCAACAAAGACCAGAATATAGCCAAGACACTGTGGATTCATTATGAATGTATCCAGAAATCTAACAGTACATACATGAATGTGGAACTATAACGTAGGGTGGAAATCACAAAATGTGAGAAAATGAGCTGCTTTGCAGGAGTTTGTGCTCTCTGAGGGTTTTTTTTGTAGTTCCACATGTTTTGATCAGACCTTTGAAACGAAAGTTCATACACTGCACATTTTGCTTATTTGTGTGCTTTGAAGTTGCTTTTCACCCCTACAGCAGCACTAAAGACTGATATACATCTGTTAATGTGCATCCGTAGCACATCTCGTTAGGCAAACACCTCACTTATCACAATATTGCTTAAGTGCTGCACCCCGTGCTGTAAAACTGTTCATCAGGATCTTCTTTCCAAGGAGCCCAGCAAACTATAAATTACCTCTCATTATTCACCTCACTGGCTGCAGTGGGGCTGATACAGCTTTATCTATAGCTGAGTTCTCAAGGACTAAGGCACACCCTTTCTGTGCAACACTCACAGCCAGGCGATGAGGGTGTTTTAGCTGAGCATGCATCTGATTGTGTGAAAAAGCAGAAATAGGTAGAAAAACCTAAAGTTCTGCTTTTAAAACTCCAAATCCAAGAAATCTGCAGAAAGATAAGCATCATTTAGAGCAGAAAGTTGTCATTTGTTAAAGAAATAAAACCGCATTAGACTGATGTTTTGCCAAGCATTGATCTTTACTTAAAGGTGGAGTATGTAAGATTTTCAATATTTTCAAAATAAATTAACTAATAAAATAACTACAATCATAATTAGATAGTTTTTTTAAACATGTAGGTTCCAGTCTGTCCATATTTGATGTGTTATTACATTACAAGTTTAATTAATGACAACGACCCTTCTTAAATATTTGCCTACCAGTAAAAAAAAGTGTTTTTTGTCATTAATTAAACTTGTAATGTAATAACACATCAAATATGGACAGACTGGAACCTACATGTTTAAAAAAACTATCTAATTATGATTGTAGTTATTTTATTAGTTAATTTATTTTGAAAATATTGAAAATCTTACATACTCCACCTTTAAGGTCATAATTACCACTTGTAGCCAAAGTGGGAAATGCTATATTAACATTGTTGATCCCAGCAAGACAAACCTGACAGAACATGCTAGAAACCTTAAATCCATTTATAAATACATTTCTTGCACTTCTATATACATTTAAATGTAAATGCTATATTTGTTGTAAAGTGTTTTCAGGTAATCAGCTTGGAGCACCTGTGCTATGTATATGAAGTACAAAGTGATAGTAAAAAATGAAGATACAGTGTCATCTTTATTACATAACAAGGTTCCAAGATGAACAAAAGACAACTGTTTTTCCCTCCTTCTTTATCAGGTACACACTGTGGCTTCATCCTTCCCCCACTGGTGGTCAGTGCCAGTGAAACAATATCTGTCACGTTCCAGTCTGATGGTCGCCTCACAGACCGGGGATTCTCTGCCAAGTGGGAGGCAGTGTATCCTGAGGATATTGCAGGTACTGGACTGATACATAAGTACAACCAACACACAGCTTGAACATCAACACCTCATTAACTAACACATCTTCATGTAATTAGCTGTTGCAAAATCAGTGTCAGCTTTGAAAAAGCACAGGTTAAAGTACAAAAGCAAGATAAAAGTATCTTTTATCATCATGATTGTTGTGCCAGAGAGGGATTTGAACCCCCACGTGTGATTGGAAAGGTAGTAAACCTGAATTATGTAAAAAGGTTAGGATGCTATGTAAAACCAAACAAAACAAAAATCCAGCCCAATGACTTGTAATTAATTCAAACTTTCAACCCAGAGACAGTCGGGCTAAAAAACATAAAAACGGTATTCTTTTAAAAAATATGAGGGCAGATGCCACCAGTGATATCTACCTTAAAGAGCGTATACTCACAGTGTGGTGTCACCATTCCTTTTAACAACACTGTGGAGACAGACTGTTTCATACTTTATATTTACTCTGTATTCATTCTTTTATGCACAAGCCCTCAGGCTGTGATCACAAAATAGACAAAGTGAGATTAATCCTTTTTTTTTTCTTTTAATCAAACTCTGAATTAAAAATGATTACATCCCCATACCCTGTGCAAAGCGCTTTTGTTGATTTATATGGGGCTTAACCCCTGTTTACTTTTAAAAGATGCTCTTCTTGTCAGCACAGAGATGATTTAAATAACCAGAAAATATTATTTTAGTTGTGACAATTTCAAATATCTAAAAGCTAAAGTAGTTGTTTACTTTAAAGATTTTTAACACTGACACTGTGTCAAAATAATAAAGTGACAGAGGCTATGTTTACATTTATCATAAAAAGATTTCATATATATATATATATATATATATATATATATATATATATATATATATATATATATATATATATATATTTTTTTTTTTTTTTTTTTTTTTTTTTTTTTTTTTAAATTTTATTTTTTTTAACATAATGCAACCTTTCTACATTTATCATCTCATGCATCTTGTGCATTTTCCCTCATTTCCTCTTCCTGCTTCAGAAATCCAGGGCTGTGGCTTCTCTTCCAAAGAGGAAACAGGGGTTATCAAGTCCCAAAATTGGCCTATGAACTACAACGCTAACACAGAGTGCATGTGGAACATCGTTGCACCTTTAGGGAAAAAAGTCACACTGAAATTCACCCACTTTGACTTGGAAGCCAAAGATTTGTTCACCTCCAAGTGCTATGATAACATTATGGTGTATGACATCAACAGTGTAACTAATACACTGAATCAAAAGCATGGTAAGCAGATTTAATACATGTCTAGCTGTTTCCAGAACCATCCACTTTCATCATAATACTTTACCTGTGAGCTCTACAGCTGTCACTTTCCCTGTTTTTTTTTTTTACAATGTACAAATTATTCTTACAATCCACTAGGTCCATTTTGTGGAACAAAGCTGCCTCTTACCATCCAGACAAAAAGCAACCGGCTGCTGATTCGCTTTCATACAGACTTATTTACAGAGGGCAAAGGCTTCAGGGCCTACTGGACTACAAACTCCAATCTGCCTGCTCCTACTGAGCCGCCTGTTCAGCCCAATCCCTGGGACAACATCCCCATAGGTAGAGTATCTTTGTCAGCTCAATATTAACCATTAACAGCTAAATGTTATTTATATATACCAGTCTGTGTTTTAATATTAAAAATGGAACAAATAGCAAAAAATGACAGGCTCAGAAAAATCTACAGTCCTTAACAGTTCTGCAGAGCATTTGTAGTAGTCCAACATATCAACTGCAATCTCTAAAACTGTGTTTTCGGTAGCATGAGGATCCTGTTTATATAAAGAAAAATAAATCTTTCAGCTGATTGCTGCTCTTGTTCCATGATCATCCTTTTCTTAATAAAGCCTTTATCTGCTAGCACATCTGCAATGACAGCCTAAAAGGGCAAAAATACATCAGCTGCTATGATATTCACAACTTCAATGTTGCTGTTAAACATTCAGTTTAAGTACTGTGTTAAAATACCAAATAAACTGGGCCAGTCATCACTTCTGTAGTAATAAAAAACATAAATATTTTCTGTTTTTCTCTGTCTTTATACACAGTGGACAATTTCAAAGCAACATCACATAAGTTTCTTAAAAATTCACTGCTTCCAACTCATTTTTATGGCAAATTGACAATCATCATGCACATACTGTAATTGCATTTAACAACTTTTGCTTTCCAGCCTGCAGCATCATGTGACAACTGTCTTTTGCTTTATGGCTCCATCCAACATACTAGCAACAAAATATCAACTTACTGGCTTTTTTGGACATGTACCACAGCTGAATGAGTGGCAAAAAATGGAAGTAAAGAAGTGTTACGTCCCAGTCCTTGTGCAAATCTGACTGTGATCTCCACTAGACTATTGGCTGACGGCTTTGTTTCCAACCAACAACTGGCTGCACTGCTCCTTCCAGGATCCACATCATCATCATCACCTTCAGCTGGGCCAGCTCGTCAGCCCTATTTAAGGAGCAGGCTGGCAATTGTTCAGGGCAGCTGAGTATGGATGGCTCAGTTTGCCTCACTTTGGCTAGGTTGTCAGCCTGGGACAGTGGTTTTGTGCTGTAGTACGGATCTTTGTATTTGTGAGCCCAGTAGGGGTGATTTGTAAGCTGTCTTAAAAGCAGTGGTTTAGTTGTGGGCAGTTTGTGTTCAGGGTAGGGCTGGGCGATATATGGAATATACTCGAGATATCGTGGCTAGTCCCCTGTGCGATATAGAAAATGCCTATATTCGTCATAATCGAGTATCCTGTTGTCACGCAGTTGTTTTTAGCTGTGGGCGGGGTTTTCTCCCTCCTCCTCGACTCTGCACCGCTTTGCACAGAGAGTTAAAGCAAGCGCACCTAGTTACGTACATAACGTGAGCTACGTGCTACGTCATGAGAGGCAGCGTGTAGCCACTGTTGCTAACTTGCGACTTTCTCGCTCAATCTGGCGACTTTTTTTTTGTAAAAGGCGACTAGCGACAAATCTAGCGACTTTTACTGGGATTATTGGAGACTTTCCTGGTGTTTTGGCGACTGACTTTAAAGCGCATATTGTAAAGTTATTGTCAGAACGAGAGTCTCTCCCCGTCCTAAAGCACTCAGTCGCTCCGGCTGCAGCTGCAGCCAGTCAGAGGAGCAGAGAGGACACGTGCACGACTCCACCTACAGTCACAATGAACAGCCAAATCCGCTACTGATCCCGCTCTGGATTACAGAGTGGGACGTAAATTACAAAGTTTTTCCACGTCACGCAAAAATAATTAATTCCATTTGACAACATTCACAGCCTCTGTCACTGACTCACCTCATCCACTGTGTGTGTGACACAAGCATATTTATCTAGCTCGTCATGTCTCTAGAAAGTACAGAAAGCAGTGGGAATCAAACCCTGAATTAAAAGCTGGCTGAAACCGTTTATTGGAGACGATACGAGGACATTCTGCCTGTATTATAAGACTGATTTCTATGCTAAACTCTGCGATTAAAAAAAATATACGACAACTCAAAAACGTATCCATAAAGCAAAGCCTTATAATAGTTCATCATTTGAAAAGTCACCCCCTAGAGCACCTATTTTCATACGTTGCATTTATTACATCAGGCAAAGTCACTTTATTTTGTTTTAAAATGACATGTTTCTGCCACTGCTTTAACTGTTCAATAAATAGTTTTGATCAGTTTGCTTCGTTACAAATTCATCCTTTTGGCATGAATGTTTAAAATCAGCATATCTTAATGCAGTATGAACAATTATGTTTTAATGGAGACACAAAATCCTCTTATTGATGTGACTGTATGCACCAAAGCATTCATTCAAGGTTAAGGTAAATATCGAGATATATATCGTATATCGTGACATGCCATAAAAATATCGGGATATTACTAAAAGGTCATATCGCCCTGCCCTAGTTCAGGGTGTGACCCAAAGCCTGTTACAACCTTTGCGTTTCTTCTTCCTGCCTGTTTGTCATGGGCAACAACAGT
Organism: Telmatherina bonti; assembly: GCF_933228915.1. NCBI lineage: Eukaryota > Metazoa > Chordata > Actinopteri > Atheriniformes > Telmatherinidae > Telmatherina > Telmatherina bonti. Next base: position 29,230,937 of record NC_136621.1, read on the forward strand.
GTTGCCTGCAAATAAAAACCTTTTTATTTTGAAAGGAACTTATTTGTGGGTTTAATGTTTACAAACCTATCCCCTTATTCACTGGCGAGCTGGGGGTTTGTAACATTAAGTGAGGGAAAGAAAGAGAGGTGACCGAGCAGGGGTAAATGTTGAACTCATTTTTATTGGCTGAAGAGAGCTCACTGGATGAAAGATGGATGCTGAAATATCTGTCATCAGGGAGCATCTCAGTAAGAAAATAGGATTTATCATTTTTACATATACAGCAACATGTTTATAGTAACATGGATGCATTTTAAAAGATAAAATAAGTACATTACATTACACATATTACACAAATGATATGGTCTCTCCTCGGGTTAGGACTGGCGTGATTAAAAACAGTTCTTGCAGGGCTGCTGCACAGACACCTTCCAGCTATCCATCGGGTTCATGTTTCTTCACACCCTCATGCCTTCCTCACAAATACCTCTCCATCTCCCAGATGTGAATTTAAGCAAGGTGATTTGGTGTGCTGAGAACAAAATGCGAAGTGACCTAGTGCTTCACTTTCCTTCCTTGCTGCTTGTCACGTGATTTCCATTCTTCACCCCGAGATGAGCCCCAGGTGGTCCTAGCCATAGCCAAAGCAATTGCTGCAATAGAGTTTTATAGATGGACTCTGCAGCTTATAGGTTTGTTTCTGCCAAAGCCTTGGCAGTGTTGCACTATTTGTCAGGTGAAAAGAGATGAAGGGAGATAAATGCAACAGGGATAATTTACTTTTTAGGTAAGAATAACACATTTACATTTTAAAATGGGGTTTTGCTTTGTAATTTGCAGGGAAGCATAATATTATGTTTGCATGTCTATATCCGGAAATATATTACTGCTGATAATTAGACTGGTGAGAGCGAAAAGCAAGAACACTTTAAATGATTTTAACTATTTATGTTTGAAAGATTACTTTAAAAAAATGCTACCATTGAAAAGCAGTGTCCTAAAACACAGTACAAACTTCCTGTAGACTGGCCCAGTGCATGTGGGAAACCAACCATTCCTCCTGCTGTTGTGTCACGCATTGTGAACGGCGAGCCAGCCATACCACACTCCTGGCCTTGGCAAGTGTCCATGCAGGTGAGACTCTCCTCTACTGTAAAAAGATTCACTTCAACATAAGATATCCGAATTGACCTCAGAAGTTACAATTTCCTCATTAAATCACAAAAGGCACTTTCAGTGCTTTTAAACAGCTAATTAGCAGAACTGCATGAATTCACCGACTCACTGATTCACTCTGCCAGCAGATTCCAAACTGGTTTTCATCTCTGCTCGTTGTTGTGTGCTTGTTTCAGGTCTGGCCAGCGAGTCAACCAGAACCGAAATTCTCCCATATCTGTGGAGGGACTCTGATTCACAAACACTGGGTGCTTACAGCCGCTCACTGCTTTATAAGGTAAATAAGAACATGCAAAAATCCTGCAGAAAGCTGAGTAAGAGGGAAGTAATCCAGGCTTTAAACATCTCTTTTCCAAAAGCCAATTTTTGTCATTTTAGCAGACACAGACATAGAGCCTTGGGAGGGGGGAAACTCTATGTCTGAGCTTTTCCCCAAGTTTACAGCGGAGTAAGAGTTAATACTTGTTAAAGACACCTCAACACATTGGCTAATGATAAACATCATTGTTTAGAAGAAGTTTATCTGTGTGTGTGTGAGATGCATTTTTGTCAAACAGGAAGTCTTGCAAGGCGAACGCATACATCTCCAATACCTTGTTAATTGAAATTAATTGAAATTGACAGTGATGGATGACAGGGATGATGCAAAAATTGTATAATCACTGATTAATTTTTTTCCCCCAGATATGCAGATGAGCTGCAGCGCTGGCGCATGTGCCTCGGCAAACACAATTTGACCTACACTGAGCCTAGTGAACGTTGCATCAACATATCTGGCATCTATCGTCATGAAGGCTTCAAGTATCCCACAGTGCCCACAGTGGAGTTTGACATTGCCCTAGTAAGGCTGGAGGAAGAGGTGATAACCAGTGATGAGATATCATATGCTTGCCTTCCCTCTGAGGAGGAGATCCTACCTGATGGAAAGGAGTGCTACGCCTCCGGCTGGGGAGATGAGACAGGTGCTGTCTCCGCTTCATATTCATTAGCAGGAAAAATGCTCTCAACCTGCAAAACACCAACGCAGAATTGCTGCATTGTTTGCATGCCATCTGCTGGAGTTAATGTGTAAATACATCCTGATTTTGTGTGTCTTATCAGGCGATTCACTAAATGCAAAAGCTTCAGAAACCCTCAACCAAGTTGCCCTGCCTGTTGTGCCATATGACACCTGTAAAAGGATGGATTACTGGTGGTTCCAGGTCAAGACCTCTATGATCTGCTGTGGTTACACACTACCTGATGAGCTCAAGTCTGTCTGTCAGGTAAAAGAAGTACTTCATGAAAACCTGCATTGTGCTCGCAAACAACACATGAAAATATTTTCCTAAATGCACCTCTGACTCTGACAGGGGGATTCAGGTGGTCCATTAGTTTGCCAGGATTCCTTTGGTGGTCCCTGGGAGGTTCATGGTATAACCAGCTTTGGCCCGATTGGATGCATCATGAACAAGAAGCCATCAGTGTTCACTCGCTCCTCTGCCTACCTCCCCTGGATATCAAATGTCATCCGCAGAGATATCTACAATGAGCACAGTATTAATTCAGCCACCTAACCTGGCCTGTTTTGCTTACAAAGTCAATATGAGACTCATAGGAGTGTATGGCTGATTTTCACCTTCCGTCCTCTGTGTAGCATCTGGCTGCGGAGGGCCAAAGGACCTGACTGGCACAGGTGGCACCATATCCTCTATGGGTCATCCTGGCAGCTACAACAACAAAGCTCGTTGCCAGTGGAACATCCAGGTGCCTGCAGGCAAATTGGTCCACCTCCATTTCAACAGCTTCTCTCTGGAAGAGAGTCAGATGTGTCTAAATGACAAAGTCAGCCTAATTGACAGAGTAGGAAATCTGGGTATGTCTATATTTTCAGTAATCTGTAAGCTTGTTTAAAACACAGCACATGATTGCAACAAATTATTGCAACTGCTAAGGTTTGGCATTTTTAAAAAATCTTTCTTCAGGATGAGACTCAGAAGTTGGCATATCAGGACAGGTCCGTAAAGCAAATGCACGCATAAAAATAATAAAATGGCTTCGGTAGGAAATGCAGACAATACAAAAATAATTTCCTCAAAAAATCCTTTATTAGTGGAGGTCAAATAAATAAAGCTTAAATAAAATGGAGACTAATTTAAAAAAAAAAAAAAAAACCTGTTGACATTTGTATTTTGCAACCTTGGGTTTGTTGGATGAAATTTTGAATTATTACCATATCTGACTGAAAAAATAAATAGAAGTTTCAATACAAACAACCTACAACCTCCTATAATCTTTACACACTACACCAATATTGTAGTATCAACCAGCTTAGGACTTCACTCTAAGAGTTATGTAAAGGCATTTTTTGATTGCCTTAACACAAATAAGGTCGTATTCTGAATGAGTAATAACAGAATTAAACAATGTGGAGCTGATGTGATTTACATTATATAGTCAAATATTCAGCTTAATTGTACCATTACTATGACTTTGTTTTTATAGCATCTTGTGACAAATAGCTTTTTCACTGCATGCTGTAGACTCAACTAATAACATAAATCTAGGTGAACATATAAAACTGGGATAAAGCAGTTGCCTAACAAGTGGTTGAATTGTTTAAATGCGCAAGATATAGCTTTCACTTTTTAAAATGCATTTATGTATTTGTTTGCATTTTTGTACCAAACAACGAGTAGTCATGTGTCACATGTTTAAATACTTAAAGAAAAATCACACTTCTTTATGTTTACCTCAGGCACCTACTGCAGTCATGTCCCCCCGGAAGATATAGTGAGTGATGGCAATACCCTTAAAATCAGCTTTTCTTCCAATGACAAGGTGGTCGACACTGGCTTCGCTGCCACCTGGAGGGCAGTGGATCCTACAGAAGGTAAGCCAGAAAATAAAACAAAAACAAACAAAAAAACAACTAAATGAATCCTCTGTAAACATATTGCTTGTTACAGTCTGCTTTTCATCTTCCAATGTCTTCTGCTTGCCTCCATCTCCTTCTGTTCCACCGCAGCTCCTTGTGGAGGAAGTTTTAGCAGCGAACGAGGGGAAATCACTTCTCCAAACTGGCCTGATGACTACCCAGGCCAGACTGTGTGCACATGGCATATCAGCATTCCTTCATCAAAAAGCATCCATGTCGCCTTCACTCACTTTGAACTGCAAGCTGTCAACATCTTAGGAAACTGTGTAGACTACGTGGAGATCTTTCACAGCGACAGCATGGTATCACTAGGTCAGTCACTGTTCAACAATGTCTTTTACATTCACTTGTGAAGTTTATTGCGAAAAAAACCATTTCTTGTCTGGTCTGCAGGTCAGTTTTGTGGCTTTGCCCCACCACCAGCTTTCACCATCCCAAGCAACACAGTTGTCATCCGCTTCCTTAGCAACGGAGCCAATCAGCAGAAAGGTTTTCGTGGTTACTGGACCACTGATTCCAGTGTTATCCCAACTTTACCTCCTACTCCTACACACCCATGGGACAAAATCACTATCAGTAAGTGCAGATGATGATCATCCCACAGCATCTCTTATGGATTCTTAGTGAAACTCTCTCTGTATACATAAGACTAGTGTATGAAGATGATGATACAAGTCATATTTATTTTGATTGGGTGTTTTCAGATTGGCCAAAAGACTGTGGTAAACCAGCAGTGACACCAAATACAGCCACTCCACGGGTGGTTAACGGGGAGGAGGCAATCCCACACTCCTGGCCTTGGCAAGTCTCCATGCAGGTATGCTTAACTACTGCCCCTCCGTGTGTATTAATGATAAAATAAATAAAATAAATGTATCTCTCTTCTCCAGGCTTCACCAATGATTCCCATCCCTTACATGCATGGCTGCGGTGGTTCTTTGATTAATGAGGAATGGATCCTGACTGCTGCTCACTGCTTCATGTTGTAAGAATTACAGCCACAGTTTGAATATTTCATGTTCTTTCATTTTAAAATCTCAGAGATGAAAACATAAATGTGACTGTGTGGAAGAGATATAATCAAAAGATTCTGCATTATTTAAGCTGTCTTTAGGTTCAGGTGCTGAGTCTGTATCATAGATGTTTATTCTTGATCAGCCTCGGATTTCAAGCATCAGACAGACACATTTAGAAAATAACAATTGATGTGAACAACAAAATGAGATGCTTTAAATAATTTCTCTTTATGTTTATTTTTCTCTTATTTTGCTTTTAAGTCCACTGAATAAGCCCTCCTATTGGCGCATGTGTTTGGGGAAACACCACATGAACTCCTCCATGGATGTTCCCTCAGCACAGGAATGCTACAAAGTGGATGGGATCATCCGCCATGAGGGGTTTGTTTACGAGCAGGATAAGAGTGACATCACCAACGACATCGCTCTGGTACATTTGACCAAGTCTGTCAATATGACAAGGGAGATCAGCCCCATATGTCTGCCCAAAACGGGGGTTGTGATGCCCGCAGGAACAAAGGGCTTCGTCACTGGCTGGGGAGATGAGAAAGGTAGAAGCAATCAGTTTGTTATTGTAATTGTCATCTTCCACAGTTAAAGTTAACCTCGGTGCTTCTTGTTTTTACTGACAAGTTTGACTACTTTATGTGTTCCCTGTAAACTACAAAAATATATATAAAAAAACAAGCTTATATGATAAACATTTTTTTCCATTTCAATCGCAGGCAATTTGTTTCCCAAAGTGGCTGAAAAGTTGAACCAGGCAGCCCTCCCTATAGTTGACTTCCAGACTTGCAGTAAGCCTGAATATTGGTGGGATATCCTCAGGCCATCCATGATCTGCGCTGGTTATGAGTCCCCGGATGAGCTTAAGTCAGCCTGCCAGGTCAGAAGATACTTTCTGAAAACACACACTCTGAAAATGGCTTGAGAGAATTTTCAGCAACCAAGTTTCATCCTCTCTGCAGCTTCTAAATATTATATAACAGCGGTGGCCTCTCTTGATTATACTGCCTTTTTGTGTAACACCCTGCTAAATGTTTTGTTTGTGGCCATTCAGCCATTCATTCATTAGGAATGACCGCTGCTCAGTTAACAAGCATCATTAGACAAAAGTACATAGGAACATTATGCTGCCCCATAACAAGCAACCATGTGAACAGTTAAATGGCATCATTAGAAGTCCTGTGTTGTAAAAAGCAGAGGACAGCTTAATAAACTACTAATAATTTCCCGTGCAAGTAAATGTTACACCATGCATTATAATTTTGCTGATTTGCTGGTCCTATTTTCTTACAGGGTGATTCAGGAGGTCCTTTTGCTGTAGAAATAAACACAAACTGGGAAGTGCATGGAATTGTCAGCTTTGGACCTCAGGGCTGCATCAGAGACAAGAAGCCCTCAGTGTTCACTCGAGTCTCTGCCTTCAGTGACTGGATTGAAGACAACATGAAGAAGTTTATCTACGAAAGTAACAAAACCATCTGAAGTCGAAATTGTGATTAAAGATTTTTAAAGAGATATTTGTATTTTTCTGTTGCTTTTGAGACTAATACGGTTTACTTTTCATCTTGTTATTCAGCACTCGATAGGACTTCATTTCCTGTTAAACTCTTTTTTTTCTAACTTTTAAAGTAGAAAATTGAGCAACAATAAAGTGGAAACAGTTTCTGTAACCAATATTTTCATACATAATTTTAGCATGGCACCAAAAAACTTGTGATAATTACAATTTTATTTATAAGCATTGAATAAACCTAAACGTTTCTCAAATTTTTCAGCTTTTCTTTTGTTTGTTTCCACAAATAACTTGTTTAAGAGTATCATGAAATGTAAAGTAGGTGTGCCCTGTGAAGAAAGTTGGATGAAGTTCATAGTTCTGTTTATCAGAGTTAAGCGACATATTTTTTTTCTGATTATTCTGTAGACAAAACAATCTTTTTTTTTTTTTTAAAAAAAAAAGGTTTTGATGCATGAATCCAAAATGTGTTTCCTTTCAAGTCAGAACTGGCTGAATTATAAATAAAAATGTTTTAAAATGTGTAAATTCTGGTTAATACATAAATGAAAAATCCTAACAAAGTTATAAAACACATTAATATCCCTTTAGACAAACATTCAATTTCCTGTGTTGTCAAGTTCCATCTTTCTTCCCACCCTCCCTGGGTAGCAGATGAATCCTGCAGGATACTTTTAAGTTTGGGGTTTTAGTCCTTTGGTCACATGACCAATTCACAGAGCCAATGGGAGCTCTTGGCTCAGGTTTCAGCCCAGGAGAAAAGAGAGGAATAAAGAGGAGGGAGGAAGAGGCAAGTACTAATCTGAGCTCATGGGCAGGACGGGACTCAGTCTGCCGGTTGTGACAACTTTTTTGCTCTTTTTTTCCAGTCTAGATGATCTAGAGTCTAGAAAGATCTTTATGATGTTTCTAAAGGATTTAAAAGACACATTTTAAAATCCAAGAAATCCCACCTCTGGACACAGTTCAAGAGTGTGTCCTGGAACAGAGTGAGAAGAGAAGGAGAAGGGAGGAGAGCAGCAGTTTTTCCCCCTCATCTTTTCGCCTCTGCAGTTCTGTGGAAAAATGGGGGCAGGAGCTATGACCATCTGTGTAAGTAACAGCTAAGATGACTGCGTTGGCTTTAAGACTTCTCATTCAACCTGTGATTAAGTGCTGAGGAATGTGTGATGAGGCTGTGCTGCTCACTGTCAAGCTACACATTATTTTCTGATGGGGTTTGGTGGATGGTCTCATACACCAAAAGGGCTTTTTGAAATGTTAAAAATACAAATATGTCATTTTTTTCTGCAGGACAGCAAACTTTCCTACTTCCCATAAAAGAAAAACACTTTCACCACTACTTATTAACACAGAGACTTCCTCATCTCTCAGAACTGATAACTAACTTATTGGAACAAAATATAACAGCACAAGTGAAAAACAAGGACAGAACTTCATGTTTTCCAGTTAATGGTCCAAAAACGGCAAGTCATTTAAACGAAACAACAGAAACAAAAGCATAACTTTAAAATAAAAAATAAAAAAACAGATTTCCTTTGTCTTTAAACTTCTTGTCCCATGCAGAATTCTTGCAGCTGTTGTTTTTTGGGCCTGTGGAGCTTTAGCTACCAGTTGCTGCAGTGGCCACCCACAGGCTGGAAGGGGGTTGAAACACGGGCCTGAAGGGGGCGGAGGGTATGGAGAGGAAAGCACATGCTGGGGCTTGCAGTCCCCTTCAAAATCACGTTTGTTTTCCCCCCTTTTTGCCTTCTTCATTCATCAATTTAAAATATAAAAACAAAGTAAAAGTTTATCTCAAGCCCATAAAAAACAATATTTCAGTTACTTCCAAAGAGGAGGAAACTGTCATAAGCCTCAGTCCTTTTGTACTGTTAGAAGTTGTAGTGTGAAACATCCTCTAGATGGGGAGGAGGGGTGAGAGGATGAGCATTGTCAGTAGGGGAATCACAGCAGAGACACTCGGTAAACAATACAAGATACTTGGGGTAACAATTATCCTTTATTCTTGGCTGCTTCAGTTCAAATAGTAAGTTGAAATACCAAGTGACAAAAAGTTCATTCAGAAACAGTTTTAAGTTCACATACAGACGTCCTCTGTTAAGTTTGGAATAAATGTCAATTTCTTTTTTTTTCTTCTTCATATAATACCTTATAAGTTATAAAAATGATAGTTACTTCAGTACAAAAATGATAATAAAAACTCTGGGAAGTGTTTTCTGTGGGCCCCACTCAGCACAGCCATATTGTTTACAGACAGATATGATCTTGTTCTCTTCATTTGCACCAGGAAGTCAGGAATGGAAGTTTTCTATTCATATTTTATGCTGTATTTCTATACAATATAATTCATAAATACATATTTTCTAATAAATTTTATATATGTTTATATAATTCACTCTTTTTGGTGCTCTTGTTTGCCTGGTTTAAAGAATTTAATCTTATCTTACACAATTGCATGATTTAGGAATATGCAGACAACTTGTGTGAAGTTATTGTGTGTATTGTGTGTGTGTGTGTGTGTGTGTGTGTGTGTGTGTGTGTGTGTGTGTGTGTGTGTGTGCGTGTGTGTTCATGATTGTAATGATGGATTTAGAGAGCATCTGCTCATTTGCTTTGTCGCAGTCAGAGCTAGCTCAGACCAGCTTAACTCTTCAACACTTGCAGCAGTAGTACTATGGTAACTACGATAAACATTAATCAGTAAAAATCTTTAAAAATTGCCAACTTTACAAAGCATCATCAAACCAAAAGAATAAACTTTTTTATTTTGAACATGTCAGATTTGAGAAGAAGAAACAAAAAATGGTGATAATTCCTCCTCTAATTTAGTCATGTTTCATACTTAACTTAATGAGGTATTATCATGTTTTTCATGCTTGTAGTTATTAAAATATCTCATTGAGCTAAAATTGCCACACATCTGAAGAAAAGTCTCTTTAAAAAAGTAAGTACTTTAGTGTTTATTTAGTGTATTAAACACAGGTAAACATCAAGTAGCTTTTATAGCATGATGCAATCAGACTAAAAATCCAAAAGTACTTATTTAATGACCACTTCAGATTCACCTGGAAGGTGCTGCTGATTATAATGATGTAGCTGCCAGATGTCCTGGCTGAGCATCTTTTGCACGTGTCTGCTTGTAAGGGCTTCCCACATGCTCATTTGTGTGTGTGAATGCATGCTATGTTAATTGTGTGTAAGCATCTGTGTTGCTAAAGATTTTGTCTCTTTATCCAGCTTGGCGCCATCTGTGAGGTGTGTTTTAATCAGTTGATCCGACTGCAGCACATGACTCTGCCCACTCAAAAGAGGATAAATCTAGTGGTCCCTCGTCAATGTCTTCTTCTCCCGTCTCAAATGACTATAGAGCCATTAATTGCCAGATTAAACCTAATGCTGTCACCTCACAGTCTGTCAGCTCACTTATTGAAATGAACTCTGGACTTGCAAAATGTCACATGGTGTATAGTTGTAGCTATGGCTACAAACATTAAAGGTCATTCCCGGTTTGTTTAGAAGTGCAAAGTTTCAGACCTACAGGGTCTGAAACCTTGCACCCTCTGGATTTTACATATCATGGTAAAACAACTTAGCTATATATGATAGTTGGGTGGTTTGTTTCTAAAGTAACCAACAGGCTTTTCTATGTATTCTGGATGGAAAGTCCCCAAGAGCTGGTGTAACTTGTTGGCTTCATACTTCATAATATTAGATAATATTTTGATCCATACTGTGACTGTGAAGTCTCTTCATTACCCACAACTGATTATTATTACTTGATTGATACATGGTAAAACAGGAAGTTTGGGAACCACTTATTTGAAGAATGACCACAGGAAAGAATTTGTATCCCTATAAAGAGAGATATGGTACCATAAGTAATGTTTCACATTGTTGGCTGTCACAAGTAGGCGCCCATGCTTACCTTAGACTCAAAGAAGCAAGGTCAATTTGTTAAACAGAGAACATTTTTGGCAGTATGTACTCAAGTAAAGCATTGAAATAATGAGTTCTTTATCCAATAGTGATCCTTTGAATTCCTTCACACACATGTCATTCAGCTCTACAGAGGCCATGCAATAAGTCATTCATTTCATTCAGGTGTGTTGCAGAAGGATTGCATCCAAAAGTTCCAGATTGTAGGTCTCAAGGACAGGACTTGGGCACTCCTGCAAAAACATTATGTAAAACATTGTCAGATGTCTTTGAAGGGGCACTTGGGCAAATGATGCTTCTTGCTCTTGCTTCACACCTCTCTAATCAGTTCCACATACTATTGTTACAGTTTGGCAAAGCTTGCAACAAAAAGCGAGGCAAGTGTTTACCAAAACATGATTTATGAAGGAAGACCAAGTGAAATATTTGCAGACCTATATCAGTGATGTAGGTGGTGCATGGATGTATGCAAATGTATGTCACCTAAACACAGACCAGACCAGACCAGACCAGACCAGACCAAGACATGCCACATCTTGCACAAAACCCAGGTGACCTCCCAGCCCAAACCTTGGAAATACTCTGAATTCAGGCTTGTTAGGCTCTTAAATAGGAGGTAGATCACACCGGCCCCAGGTGTGACTCATGCCACTAATCACCAGATGGCACCTGCAACATACTCAGAAGTTGTGGTGGAGCCGTCACACTATTCACGTAAATGATTATTCATGAGAGCTGAACATATTTCACTTCTACTGAACATCTGTGCTTGTTTAAAAGCACATTTGTTCCTATTTGTGCAGGTGTATGCTTCTCTGAAAGGTACTTGAACCAGTGGTGTTGCCTAGCAACCACACATTTGTCGTAGCAACACATGCAGTTGGACCTCCCATTTCCCCGTCCCTTTAGCTCTCAGCACACACTGTACTCTAAGAGCACAACAGTGACTGCAAAGGACATGCATCCATTTAATTCCCAGTCACCCTCACCATCACTCTGTTCTCAGTTGATGGCAGCTCTGGTGCCCATATGGTTGTCAGCTGATTTCTGCTCTGTTTTCCCTGCAGCACAGTAAGACAGCGGTGCTGGTTAAAGAGGACATGAAGAAGATGGTCCAGATACCCATCCTGAGACCCAGAACAGTGGCAGCAAAGCACACCAAGCTGTTTGGAGCATCCCTATTTGAGCTGCAAGAGCAGGGCCTGGTGGAGGACGGAGTGCCCCTGGTGGTGAGGAGGATGGTGGAGCATCTCCGTAAGTATGGTAAGCAAAAAAAACAAAAAAATAAAAAGAGTTTTTTTATTTATTGATTTAACTACCTCAACAGTATAACAAGTTGGTTTTCCTGGAAGTTTATTAAAAACTTGTTTTTCTTCTGTGATTTCTGTAATTGTATTAGTTTTTTTTGTTTGTTTGTTTAGAGATAATACACTTCTTATCTCTTAGTTGCAGAAGTTCTATCTTCCAAATCCTATCTGAAAGTTTACTTTCTTACCCTACCTTTTAATACGACTTCAGTTTTAGTGATATTAAGTTTTTACATCTTTTATTGTGATGTGACATTATTTTAACTTGTTTAGGTGATCTTTTTGTATTCTTCTGTGTTTTATTTTGTTCTACATTGTTGTTTAAAATGTGTTTTGGGAATAAATTTCACATTTAATTGGCATGAAAGCAACCACCAACAACAAGATTGGAATAAACTGAATATGTAATGAAAGCAATATTTGTTTTTATAGGTGAAGTGGAAAGCATAAATGTCTGAAAGAACAAATATATAAAATAGTAAAACTCAAGCAGTTTAATTTCTATTACCTTATATGAATAAAGTCTTTATAGAAGAGCACATTTTGCATTCAGAAGAATAATCAGTGAGTTTTAGTAAACTGGAAGCTTTTTTTCTCTTTATGTTGTTTTAATTCTACTCACCCACTTTTTTATTTTCTGTAGTGTTTTGCTTTGACCAGTAGATGTCTGTATAAGGGCATCAAACTTGTCCCTCTTAGCTGTTGTGATGATGGATCTCTGTAAATGGATTATAATGTTTATTACATTAAACTTTAAGTAAGCTCTTAGAACGCCACTGGATGATAACTGAGACGTGTGGATTCGCACTACTACAATGACACATAAATGGCTGCTCAAACTACAGTCAAATGTAAATAAAGAGGGAAATAACACATTATTTACAGGAAAAAAAAATATTGCTTTCAAAATCATAAAATACAAAAGAGATGTCAAAGTAATCGTTTGAAGATTTATCCATATCATTCCTAAATAGCCAGATTTACTACAACCCTCAGTTTTTTTGTCTTGTGTCACTTATATCGTCCTTTTTTTTTTATCTCTACACTGTATGTCATGTTTTTATGGTTTTTATTGACTTTTTGTCTATCAAATCATTTAATATACACATATATCAACTCATCAAATTCTTAATATGTTTTATAAAGGGTTGAGTAACACACATATTTTGCATTATATTACAATTTATTTATTGGCATAAATGTTGTTCTCCAAACTCCAGATTACAGTAATAGAAAATTCTGTAATAATATCTGGATAAAATAGTTAATTTTGTAAGTGTTAATAGAGATTTGCAAGATCAAAAACCATTTGTCTTGTAAGTGAAATAAGGAAGTAACTCCTCTCTTGTACATCACTGCAGGGTTGTAACTCAGCAAAAGGGTTAGGGGTTTTTTTTTTTTAGCAAAAATTTCATCACAAATAACAGCTAATTGCTACAACCAAGAATAGTTGGAATTTCTTTTAACCCTTCAAGCATTTAAAGAAATTTTTTTTAAAAACTTGTTTTGCATTCAGTATTGTTTAACTTTTCCTATAACACTGTCATTATGTTTATGGATTTCATAATTAAATTCTGGATAGACTGTGCTGGTAGTATTAGGTTTTTTTATGATAAAGGTACAATAAGTGTAGAATCAACAATTCATTTCATTTGGTGATGTTAGAAGATGTTGACTCGATATTTTAATTTCTTGTCAGAAAGAATTAGGGGTTAGGAAACTTTAACAAGCCTCTTTACTCTTAGTCCCACCTGTGTATTAATTGTTACTAAAATGCATTTATGTGCTCTTCCTCCAGCACTGCATCAGGAAGGTCTGTTCAGAGTAAATGGCAACGTTCGGGCTGTGGAGACCTTAAAGCAGCGCCTGGAGAGTGGAGATGATGTGGACCTGCTGTCAGAATCAGATTTATGCACTGTTGCCAGTCTGCTGAAACGATACCTCAGGGACCTGCCAGGGGGTCTCATAGACGCAGCAGTCCAGCAGGCACTGATACAGCACTACAAAGGTAAAACTTATTGTCCCACTTTTATTACACATGTGTTAGCTACATATTTGTCAGCTTGAATGATCCTACTACCAGTACATGGATTTATTTGTATGTTTTTACAACCATCATGACAGAAACATGAGTGGATATTTATACCATCTCATGTGCAGTAAATATGGGTCGTGGACGACAAGCAAAATTATTTTTAGGTGCAGAAATGTGCTACCAACAGTGCAGCCATCTCCATCAGGCAGTGCACAGAAAGGTACCGCTGAGTTAACTGTATGTTGAAGATCTCTGGAATGTGATCCGAGGAGTGATGTGTCTCGTATTCCCGACACTCTTGGCCATCGTAGAGGGTAAAGAGAGTGATTTGGCAGGGGAAGTGTCTACTCTCACTTTCAGCTCTCTTCAAGCACTGGCTTTTATCTGCTTGATGGCAGGGGAGTGTCAGTGTCAGTTTGGCTGCAGAGTTGGTTTGGCTGTCATAGTCCCCATAAATATCTGCATGCTTTTTCAGGGCCTTTGTCCAAAAGGGAATAGCAGAACTTCTCTCAGATATAACTGCTGAGCAAAATTAATTAGTTGTATTGCAGTAAAACATTTTAATATGCCAGCAAACTAAAAAAAAGGTTGATGTGCATGATGAGCGGATGGATAAGAGCAGAGTAATTAACTCAAATATTAACAATATATACAATAAAAGAAAGAAAGAAACTGACAGACACAGGAAAGAAGCAGAGGTCACAAAAATACTGGTAAAAGAAGAAGAGGGAAATGCTCTGGAGCATCTGTTGCTGTGAAATGTAGACAATCTGTTCCAGGAAAAACTGGGTCCAGAAGGTAGGCGATGACAAATGACAACAGGTGTGTGTGTGTGCATGAGGAACAGAGCAGAGATAATAACATGGACATGGAAATGAGTAAGATTAATGTTACTAATAACATGAAAGTCAAAAGTAAAATGATTGTGTTTAATTCTGTGAGAATTTCCTTTTTATTTTATTAGTGTGATAATATCATAAGTACTCATTTACCTCACCATGACATACTAAACCTCACCTGGGTGGAAGAAGCTACATCAGTGTTACTCATATGTGTTCTGTGTGAATGTTTAAACACTTGTTCTTACTTTTGTAAACTTAATGTACAATGTAGGAAATGTTAAGCAAGTAAAATGCTAAGCATTCAGCAAATTAAGTTCAGTGATCATAGAATTTGTCTGGAAACAAGAGAAACCTGCTTCCAAACCTCTAATTGCCCTTAAGTGTTTTATCATGTGAGAGGTCTCACCATTATTCCCGTCTTTCCTCTACAGTCGGAGTCACACGTACAAACATTCATACGCATGAATGCATACGAACATAGACGCACGCATTCACAACATTTGCGTCACTCAGTTATTTGGGATCAGTAGTCATATCCGTTTATCCAACTCTGACCCAATTAAGTATCCCAAGTAATAGCATCAACATATTTTCAGGTTCTTTGCTGTAATGCTCACGTACTCCAAGTCACCGTAAATCAAGATTAAACACAACAGAGTGTGGACGAAGTTATCACTGCCTTCCAGAGATATAATACTAACTGATGTTCTTAGACTTACTAAATATATCACTAAAATGTATTTATTTATTTTATTTTATTTGACTTTTTATTGTACACATTTTGAACACTCCTCCAAACAAAATATAGTATGCATGGACTTCTTTTACTTGATAATGACTAAATAGATGTAAAGAGGATGTCAGAGTTTCAGATGAGGTCCAGTGTGAGTGTGTTTAGTTCCTTTTTTATCTGAAACTTGGTTAACCATGAGTGTTAGAAAAAGTGTTGCAACTCCACCTGATATCTTCTGTATTTACAGAATGTGGGGATGACGGCTCCTGGTCGGACATGAGACACCTGCTTCGACAACTTCCAAACATCCAACACAGCCTCCTGTGTTACCTCCTCCACTTCCTGAGTCTTGTGGAGAGCAACCACGAAGACAACCGCATGACAGCCCACAATCTTGCCACTGTGTTTGGACCCAGTGTCTTTCAGTGAGTGGGCAACTTTTTCTGTCGTCGTTGTTGTTTCTGTTTGTTTTTGGCCTTTTTGGATCAACCCTAAAAGCTCTAATTACAGCTAACCTAAACAGTAACACCACATAGCTGATCTTTTTTCTGAGCTGATGCTAAACAGGAATGTAAAGAATAGTACAAGCCGCTGTTTAGTTGTCGAGCACCAAACCTACCAATCACTGGTCAAACAAAGTGATCAAAAAGTTAGAATTTTTGCCACAAAAGCCAAAACAATAGCTTCTAAAAAGACCAAAATACTAAAGCTAAAGAAAAGATGAGGAGTAAACAACATATTGTTTGTTGTTACAGCAAGAAGAAAATAATATTTATTAATTAAACTGACATTTAGGTCCTGCGTTGGACTGGCGATCTGTCCAGGGTGTACCCTGCCTTTCACCCAAAAGACTGCTGGTATAGACTCCAGCTTCCCAGCAACACTTAATCGGACTGAGCGGTTAAGATAATGAATGTATGACTGAATGAATGAAGTGACATTCACCAAGTAACTCAGCTGACTTCTTTAAACGGGTATTATTATCATTTCGCTATTATGCTGGAGTAGAATTAAAACCTCAGCATTAGCGTTGTTTTCAGACATTTACACTTAAATGAATTCATTTTATTAGGTGTGCTCATACTGCTAAAAGAAATTAATGTCATCCCTGAAGTTTTGGATAAGTTTTGAGTCCTCACTGTCACTTTACAAAATATTGTAATTGCAGTGTTTTAGTAGGAACACATGAAGCTTGGTTTTGTGTGAAAAAAAGTCATCTTCTGATCAATATATTACCAATATATTAACACATACTGTATATCGGGGTACCAGGTTGGGTCCTCTGCACCTCCTTACTGGAGCCAAGCAGGTTTTACCAGCAGGTGGTGCCGTTGTTTACAGACTGAACATAAAAGCACAATGTCATGCAAGGTTTTAAGACTCTGCTTCAGCAATTTTTAAATGAATAAATCGATGAAGTTTGCAACATTTTTACCAGGTAGACGCATTTTCCTGAGTTCTTGATGAACTTTCCGAGTCATACTTACGTCACAATATCACAGAGTTTCACTGTAATCCAGCAGCCTGATTTGCACATCACTTCAAATCGACTGTTTTTGCCATTTTTTAGTCAAGATATGAGAAGTACTAGCAGAGAATTACCTCTCTTATTGTTAAAACAGCTGATCAGGATATGCTGATAATGAAACAAAATGTAAAGACTCTAGGGGGTTGGGGACGTTTTTGAGTTTGTATTGACTTTAGTTGCCAAAAATATATAAACTAAAGTTCTTCTCTTGTTTTTTTTTTACCATTTTTTTTATATAACACGCACCCTTTGTGCGTGGAAAAAAGCCTTATAGCATGTATGTTCCAGGTTACTGATACAGTAATCAGAAAGCTTTATGGCATTAAGAAAGAATTCAACCATCTGGTACTGTCCATACCTTAGATGTGTTCACATGAACAGAAATAAATAATAAAGTCAGTGGCCTCTTTAGCTTTTTCTTTGTGCTGGGCTGACTGTGTAGTGAGTTTTAAATCATCCTAGTATATTCTTCCACATGAAGCTGTACTGTTCTCCTGACTGGTGACTGACCGGCATCTCCTATAATGAAGTGGTGTGTTTAAGCTGGGAATCATAAATAGAAATATGATCAACTCTCAGTGGGCAGAGGCCATAGATACTTCTTCGTACTGTACGACCTGTTCCACATTGCACGTAGTGAGTGTGAGCATATGTGTGTTGTGGTTATATAATTAGTCTTACTGTATGCCGTACATCACACACACAGCTGCTCAGTAACATCAGGCATCTTACTCTATAAGGACGCTTGACTCAAGTAGCCAGAAAAAAAAAGACTTACAGTTAATTTCATTGTCAAGATTATGATTGAATCTGGTTTGATTATTACAAGTTTCAGCTTATTGTCTGTGAATTCCATTAAATCTACTTTTTCCTTCTTCATGTTCTGATTTGTTTGTAGTGTGGCTCCAAGTTTCGAAGCAATAAAGGACCAAAATATCTGCAACAAGATCATGGTCAAACTCATCCAGAACTACAGCAGTATCTTTGAGACCAATGCGGACAAAGACAAAGAGGACTGTGCAGAGGAACGCTCTTCGCTTCTCACTGTCAAGGTGTCGTTTTCATTCTACAACACCAGATGTTGATGTTTATATAAAACAGGCTGGTGGCTTGTACAATGTGGTGCAGATGGTAAGATAACTGTGAGTCACATCTTGTGTCCAAACATGATAAATTGCTCTCTGTCCTGAATGACCTATGTCCATTCACCCGAAGGAGGGGTGCTTATAAAACCAGGTTTATATAATGTCCAGTTAAAATCGATTTGGGTATTGATCTCGCGGACAGCTTCCTCACAGGTAGCTGTGTTGAGTCTCTAGTTGTTGATTTCTATTTGCTGCTTTCATGGTTGACATCTTTCTTTGATTTCTTGCGTTTTTCTGGTCTGTCACTTTTCCCAGGAGCATCTTGTTGCTGTGTTTTCATCTCTTTCCATAACCTCAAGTTATGCAAAAGTTTATAGCTCTTAAGTTTATCTCCAAAAGGGGTTGATGGGTTTTTCTTTTGACAAGAACACCTCATACAAAAAGAAACTGAATCTCAAGCTGATAAGTATTCATTCATTCACTATACAACTTAGTCCAATTTATGGTCAAGGGGAAGCTGGAGCCTGTCCCAGCAATAAACAGGCAGAAGGCGGCGTGCACCCTGGACAGGTCGGCAGTCCAACGCAGGACCAACACAGAGAGACAAACAGCCATTGACTTCCTAAAGAGAATTAAGAGTGACCCATTAAGCTAACATACATGTCTTTGGACAGAGGGAGGAAGCTGGAATACATAGAGAGAAGCCACACATATATGTGCGAACTGCACACAGAAAGGCCTCTGTTTAAACCAGTTGAGGCTCAAACCATCAAGCAGCCTTCTTGCTGTGAAGGTCATGGTGCTAACCACCACACTGCCATGGAGCCTGCTGAGGAGTGTTTACATGGATGACAATAAGACATTTGAAAAATAAACAAATGAATGATCAATAAATAAATAGGTGAATAAATACATACATACATACATACATACATACATACATACATACATACATACATACATACATACATACATACATACATACATACATACATACATATATACATACATACATACATACATACATACATACATACATACATATATACATACGTACATACATACATATATACATACATACATACATACATACATACATACATATGTACATACATACATACATACATACATACATACATACATACATACATACATACATACATACATATATACATACGTACATACATACATACATACATACATACATACATAGGTACATATATACATACATACATACATACATACATACATACATACATGCATACGTAGGTACATATATATGTACATACATACGTACATACATACATACATACATACATACATACATACATACATACATACGTACGTACATACGTACGTACGTACGTACGTATGTACGTACGTACATACATACATACATACATACATACGTAGGTACATATATATGTACATACATACGTACATACATATGTAGGTACATATATATGTACATACATACACACATACATACATACATACGTACGTACATACGTACGTACGTACGTACGTACGTACATACATACATACATACATACATACATACATACGTAGGTACATATATATGTACATACATACGTACATACATATGTAGGTACATATATATGTACATACATACGTACATACATACGTAGGTACATATATACGTACATACATACATACATACATACATACATACATACGTAGGTACATATATACGTACATACATATGTACATACATACGTAGGTACATATATACGTACATACATACATACATACATACATACATACATACATACATACGTACATACATACATACATACATACATACATACATACATACATACATACATACATACATACATACATACATACATACATACGAACATACATACATAGGTACATATATACGTACATACATACATACATACATACATACATAAATAAATGAGGGGGTGCAAACGGAGCAAACTGACATCACTGTTGTGACATCGGCACACTTACAGTGAAAATTAAATATTAATCATTCATCTACAGATCTGAAAACTAGTTCAGTTAACCCTGTAGAGTCTGATCAATGAAAATACAGTTAGAAAAGTCCAATTCTTTTTAAATACGAGCTCTTTATTTTGCCCTTTAACAAAATTTAAGAATAACATTAGTAAATGTCTTTTGGGATTTATTACCATGTGACACATAAAATTATGACAGTCTGGTATTCTGCTTCTTTGTATCAATCAGGGGGCAGAAGACAAGTATCAGATTGTGTTCAACGGGAACATTTATACCATACAGTGATACAAAATGTCTGAGAAACTGTATCAAATATATCACATCAGGCTCTATATGCTTGAAGATGATTGGAGCTGCAGCATCACAACATTAGATGCTTCGAAACTTTCTTTTCTCTTCATTTCCCCATTTAGAAAGGTATTCCCCACCTCAGTATATTGATGTCTACAACATGCTGGTTGTGTGAAACGTGACTTTAGTCGTCTGACCACCAGATGCTGACCACAGGTCTGACCTTTCACCTCTTCTCTTAGCTGAGTGTCTCACTGCTTTTAACACCAACAAACGCAGTCTGTCACCCATGTGAAGTTATGCTTTCAATGCCAAAAAATCTTTGAAGATGTTAGATGTTAGAAGTTTTAGGGATCCAGCACACCTTGCTGAGATGTAAAAGTCAAATTTTGTGCATTAAAATGAAAATGTGAAGCTATTTGAAATGAAAAGGCTCTTATCTGTGGTAGCATAGTAGTCATAAATGAATAGGCCATGTTGTGAATGCCTGAAGGCCACTGCCACATGAGACTTGACAGACCCATGGCAAAGCCTTCAGTCAAAAAAGATCACCTTACACCCACATATCAACACCTGTGCTCACACAGGCATGACCTACGCTGGCCCCCTGTCTGCTGGCCTTTCTTGTAATGTCTGAACATGGCACCTGCTCACTGATTCACATAACCCTCCGCCACAAAATGTTGACAAATAGGTGTGCATGGCATTGTTTATGTCATCTTAGTAAGGGTGCAGAGTCTCACATGGTTTAAATTTCTGTTAATTTCACCATGATATTCTTCTGACCATGTTGTCAGCTTCATGTCACCCTTCATGTTGCAGCAAAGCAACAAGAAAACGCTGAGACTACATGTGAAATGTTGAGTCATTTCTTTACATGTTGCAGGGAAAAAGGAAAAGAGGTACAGAGAGTTATTAAAACATGTGCTACCACACACAAAAATACAATGTGTAGGGTTGTGTTGAAATGTTTAAAGCTCCAAAGTCAAGTCCATTTTTTGTAAAGGCAAACCCACTTTGATTCAGTGTTGTTGAAGTCTGGGAAGGCTGGGATGACTGTTTTTTCCTGGACTTTTCTTACCCTGTATGCTTTACTGCACTGGCAGTTTGTTCTGCACTGTCATGCCTAGAAGCAACCACAATCAACCCAATGGCAGTGTTTGGTTAATCCCAATTTGTCTGCCATTTCCAGCATTCATAACTGTGTTATTATTGATAAGATCCCCAAATATCACTGGCTGGAATTCTGCATGTTTTACAGATTGCTGTAAACACTCCTCTCCCCTGACCCCCCTCATGCACAATGACAACCATTTAAATACATGAAGTTTGGATTTGTCGCTTCATAAGACCTGCTGCCACTCGTTTTTAGACCAGTTCTTGTGCCTTTCAGCATACCTCAGTCTTCTTTTTCTTTCCTAAATGGCTTAATGAGAGCCAGATTTTTCTATTTCTGATAAAGTTTTAGTGATCAGTTAAAGGAACAACTAAAAGACAAGATAGATCTCTTCTATGACAGGTCTTTATTGGATTGGCTTTCAGATACTGTTCATGTGCTGCAAATCTTTTTTTTTTTTTTTACATTTACTACTTCTTCTTTTGTCCTCTACTCATTTCCTCCCTTTTTCTAGACACACTTCACACAATCCTGATATAAACCATGTTTCTGCTAAGCTCTTAGGTTGCCTTTGATGTGAAA
Source organism: Telmatherina bonti (assembly GCF_933228915.1). Taxonomy (NCBI): domain Eukaryota; kingdom Metazoa; phylum Chordata; class Actinopteri; order Atheriniformes; family Telmatherinidae; genus Telmatherina; species Telmatherina bonti. The sequence goes on from NC_136621.1 coordinate 29,253,013, forward strand.
ACACCATCTTCAGCATTTAAATTAGATGCCTTTTCTTTGCTTTTATGAATCACAAATCAGTATTACGTGGCTTAACAAAAACCAGATGTGTACATATTACTCTGCAAAATGTCTGAAGAACTCATTTTAAAGATCACTTTAGACAACTACAAGAAAGTTTGACTTCTTGGAAGCAAAATATGCAGAAATAACCAGCACCATTTATGTGTGTATAGGCCTCTGTATGAATGTATTGGCCTTTTATACTGTAACTGTCCCATTGGTAGGAAAAGTATTTAAAATGTGACTGTTCTCTTTTCTCTGGTTAAAGGAGGCACACGTTGTGGACACTGACACAAAGAAGCAACTGAGACATCTCAACGTACACACATCAAAACCAAGGATAAAAGTGTGTACTTGTGGTTCTTTTTGTTTCACTAGCATGTGTGCGTCTTTGTTTATGCATTAACGCGTTCCTGTCACGGCGGTTTTTCCTCCCAGGCTGGCTGCTGTGAAATGCAGTGTTGTTGGTTATGCCTGAAAGGACAAACTTGCATGAACCCTTCAAATTCCCTTACATAGTCCTTTTTAACACCAACCATGTGATCTGTGTGACGTGATTAACATAGCGTGGGCATGTTTTGGAAAAGCTCTTTTCTTGCAGCAAAGCCATTTCTGTGGGAGTGTGTGTGCATTTCTGTGAGCTTAAAGATGTTATCAATGTCAGCTGACTTGCAACTACTACATCCCATGGTATTTCAGGTCACAGAAACAGAATTGTTTTTGACCTTGTTAATAGTTTGCAAGTGACACTACTAATAACTCAACGTTTGTTTGTTGGAAGCAGTCAATCAAGATTAACAGTGTGCATGTTTGCATTTTTTATATTTGTTGACAGATATCAGTTGAAAGTTTAGACAGGCCCGCCAAATCAATTTCTTGGCTAATATGATGTTGTTGGGTTTTTTTTATTACATATTACATGATCATCTGTCAATTTCATTCTTCTTTCAAGATCGAGCACCGAAATGCACCGGAAAATGTAAATCTGCTGAGCAAATCCTGCACCAATATTCCAAAGACTAGGACACAGAAAAAGAAGGTACAGAAAGCATTAACAGTTACAGTATGCTGATTTTTTTTGTTCAAGGTTTTTTCCATATCTTGTGATGCTTTACGTAGATTATGTCTAACCCTCACTTCTGCGGGCCTGCTGTTTTCTTATCTCCTGTGTTCCCTTGGTGCCTTAACCCGAGGTCGTCTCCCAGACTGCTTCTTGGTCACCTGATGCGATTTGATAAAAACAGTCTGCTGCAGTAAACAAAAACATACTAGTTGAGAAAATTAAACAGGCCGTGGTATGCTTTACAACTCTACTGTGTTACGACATATTATCATTCATTACTTGGTAACATGCTGGTAAAATGACGGGCAGTTTTTTCTAAAATTGGCATCAGCTTTTAAACACTGAAATGTTCTGTGTGCTGTGCTTCAAATGGCATTTTAATGTTTCATATGGAGATTAGTGCAACTGTACCAAATACAGAAATTGTGACTAATACCATGATAGCTTTGACATAGCAAAGACTTGCTGAAGAGGAAAGTTCAGGTCCTTCAGTAGTCAGTGGTAAAAGGGTAGCGGAGCAGTAAACCTGCACAGTAAAACTCTAGAAAAATGATTTGCTGTAAATTACTTTAAAGAAGCGGGAACTTCAGCAGATTTTCTCACTCATACCCTCTCCATGCTCATATGGCATCCATCATGCATCGTACCTGTGAGCTCTCTCCAATGGTGGCAGGAAAATGTAAAACAATATTACATCAAGTACAACATAAATACACATATACACCCTCTGTAAGTAGATCTCAATTTGACACTGTTGCTATGCATACATCGTACATCATAAAAACCAGGTTTACATGTACAAAACAAAACTACAATACCAAAATACTTTTACCAAGAGCAAAACAACTTTATATGTCAGAAAAAAAAACATCTGTAAAAACCATGAAGCACTTTTATAATTCCTGATGCAAATTTACACGTGCAACTGCAAAACACGTTTACAAAGCTCTGCATATGTTGCCATGGACACAGCTTGGACTTTCATGTTGATGTGTAGGGAGAAGAGGTTACACAGCGTCTGCACATCTTTGATTGTGAAAGCTAAATTAAATTATGCCAAAAAAATAAATAAATAAAGCTATGCATGTGCATTCCAGATAAGTGTGTAAATCTGGATTGCGAAAGTGCAAAAGTATTTCCCTTACTGTAACATTGTTTCACACTTCCCGGTCAATGTACCCTCCAGCTGACATAAGTCAGTCCGATGTTGATACTTATCTCTTGCTTTGTCCCTTTCTCTCTTTTCGTCCTCTCTTCCTACAATAATGTCCAATAGTGTTTCTTTGAAGAATCAGCAATGATGCATGTTAAAAATGCCAGAGTATTGATAACCATTTGCTGGCACGTGAAAGTGAAATTCTGTCTGAAAGTGTTGTTTCTCAGCTTCAGGATGACGTTGAGCAATGATGTCACCAGGAAAGTACATAATAAATGTCCCTGTGTCATCAAAGCATGTCAGAAATGCAGAAAGTTGTCTCTGATAATTATAGCTTTAGTTCAAGTTCAAGTTTATCTCTATAGCATGCTTACATTAACTAAAGTTGCACAAAGTGCTGTTTGAAAGTTAGAAATGAATACAAAAACACAATTACATCTTCCTTTAGATTTCCTCTTGTCTCTGCTCACTCTGTGTGAAAGTTTTCAGACCCCTAAAATATTGCTGTTCTGTCAAAATCATCTTAAATATGACTGAATTCATTTTTTATTTAAATGTAACACATGTGAGTAAAAATTTACAAAATGGAAAAATATATATTGTGTTTATATATATTTCTGTAAAGAAACGGTGACGCTCAGTAATTTAAACCAGAAAAGCATTTTAAGAACCAGCAAGTGAACAGCGGTGATGAACTCACAGACAATAAACTGCCTCTTTCTGCAATCTGACATGTTTGTCTCTAAATACAGGCTGCTCAGGAGACCGCCACAAAAAGGGCTTTATTTTTCTGATCAGGTAGTTCATCTTTTCTTGGTTGTTGCTGCAGGCAGCTGTTGCAGCCCTACAACTGTACAAGAGAGGAGTGGCTGGAATGGGTTTGATGCTATTTTTAAAAAGGGAAACTCTGTGGAATGGGTTGTACCCTAAAGACGTGTAACGGGACACACTGGCTTTATTCTATATAGCTTTTCTTTTGTTGTTTAGTTTTTTTCTTTTTTTAGATTGGCATAAAACTTAAGAAATATTCTGCATTGTTTTGGCTATAGTTAATTAGTATGAGATGTAGTACTTACAACTAAAATCTTCTAACAAATATTTGCCAGCAGCATACAGGGTGACATTGTTCCCCATTAGATTTGTTTATTTATTTCTAAATTTCAAATTTGAGTTTGGACACATGGAATTTCAAAATGGAAAACATGCAGGAAGGAATTATCCTACAAGCTTGGTATATCTTTTGTTTTGGGTATTTCTCTGATGCATTTTGCCAGAAATATCAAAGCTGAAGCAGCTTATGTGGAGCATGAGTGCACAGCCATATTTAGGTCTACCTCTGGCTGAGTCACTCCTAGACCTTTCTAGAAGCTTCCTCTATGCATTTCTGATAGCAGAACATTGTTATCTTGTGAACTGTCCAAAGAGACTAAACATATGAACTGCACGTAAACATACAATTATTATTTTGCTCTTACTTTCATTTGCTGAACAATAAATTATCAAATTACATTTTAAGACCAAATATTTAGATATGATTTCTCACAAATATTCTAAATTCTGAAGTAAACAGCTGTGTTTTTGGCAGGTACAATGATTATTTCATCAGAAGTGATCACCTAACAATGTTAGGAGTTGCAGAATGTCTTCACTCTTGCATAGCGACACATGCACAATGTTGTTGTATTCACAGCTAATTCACAGGCGCTGCTTCTTGCCCCTCTCTGAATGCACAGCGGCAGGCAGAGAAAGCCTGGCAGACAGAACAAACCCTTGTTTTTGTGAGACTACTGCATGTAAAAGAGATGCTAGATTTGTAATAAGTCAGTTTGTTTAAAAACATTTAACAGGGTCTGAAAAGTTAGAATAGTTCTTAACTGAGATGTGCAGAAGCAAAGATTTCATAATGAAACATTTGGAGAATAGGTTTTCATGAACTGAGGAATACAAGTAGGAGTTTTCACAAGGATAATACCTTTGTACACATACACAGTCATATCCCCCCCATAGTCATAACCATTACATAAAACATAATGTAGCCCCAATAGCTACATTATGTTTTATGTGATGGTTGCCACTAGCAACAACGTGTTCAACAGAACGTTTAGCCATCCAAAGGGATCTACTGAACTAGACCATCAGCAGTCCAGTATTTAAGACTATTTGACACAAACAATCTACTGCTAGTGAAAAAAAAAAAAAAAAAAAAAACATAATTAGATTTCCCAGTACATCTAATTTGATCTGAGAACTGAAAATACTGGTTTCATTTAGATTTTTTTTTTTTTTAACTGTTCAAAAACCTCATCTTTCTTGAGTAGGCAGATTATTTTATTTAGGGATGTGTAGTTAATGCCACAGCTACAATACACTAAGAACGTTAATTACCAAATAAGGATATCTATAGAATTTATTCAGGTTTTCAATCAAGAACAAACACTAGTATGAAAGAACCTTAACGCTATAAAGCCAGATGTATCATTATTACGTACAGTTTCTGAGACAATTTGGATAACTTTGTAGTAAAAATTTATAGCAGAAGATTATACTATAATCATTTTGACATACCACAAAATAATCCATGGTAAATAATAAAAAATTTTCATTTTTTGTTACATTTTGTTATTGGGCCAAATAAAGACCTCATAATTAAAAGGTCAGTGAAAGCCAAATAATTGGATGTCATCATTTGTAATAGAAGGATTTTTTTACTTAGTTTATTTTAATGGGAAGGTCCCGGATTGCTATTAGTTTGATTATTATGACAACAGGGTGGCATGGCAACAGAGAACTCCTAAGTCTATTTTTACACAGCAAATATCAGCTTTTCTCTCTCAGAACAAAAGTGTATGTGATACCTGTATTTAAAACATTTTTCACACAAATTAGAAGAGTTCAAATAGAATCAAAAGCACTTCTGGAAATGAGGTCATCTGAGAAATAAGTTATTTCTGGTAAGTGAAAATGACTAAAGAAAAGGAAGGTTACTCTTAGCTCCTTTTTTTTTCCCAAGATTTTTTATGTGACGGCAACCCCTATTAAGATATTTATTTCTAAACATTTATTGGACTTTCTTTGCAGCTCTGTGAGATTTTACTCCAAACCCTTCAAATGATATGTTAATCCATCACTTAGAAATCAGGTCATACCCTCATTCTGGTTTGTCAGACTTCTTTGCCATCTGGCCCGTTTGCTACCTGCTTATTGTTTCTGTTTTTGATGTCCTCAAAGAAAAACAAACTTTTAGAAGAAAGTTGCATATATGTGTGCATACTGCCCACTTATTTGCTACCACTTTCACTGTGCATGACACGGACAATTGATTTTGTGATATTTTTAAATTTGGTTGTTTTAGGTTCCCAAGTTTGAGAGTGAATGTTCTGCTTTTTTGTCTAACAAGACAGATTTATGGATATTTTTGACCAAATAAAATAATCAATGAGCTCAATACACATGGAGCCCATAAAGAAATGGAAAGATTCCAACAATCCAACAAAAATTCATTATTTTAGAAGAAATACCAAATTGTGATATCTTAGGCTTAATAAATGAGTATCTCTTGAACCTGTTGGAGCGATATCCCTCCAAATAAAAAATGAAAATACAGCATTTAAAACAGAAAAACAAGTAACAGCCTCCACCACAAAGATACAAAGTCTCTTATCCTACCAGACTTTTCCATTATCGCGCTTTCTCCATGACGTCTCCTCAAAATGATGAAACGCATCCAACCCTTTCTGGAAACAAGATGACGTCCACAGTCATTTTCCCTTTTTCCTCTTTTTGTGGTTTACATTAAAAGGCAAATATAGCTAAATCAATCCCAAAGCCGGGGGGTAAAATCAATACCGGGTCTAGCCAAAGAAATGTGTGCATCTAATCGTGTTGCCAAAGAATCATCCATTAAGTGACCAAATGTCTAAATGGAAGCAGAATCCATAGATTTTCCAACAACCCATTAAGTTAAACACCAAATGGAAATGTTCTTCGGATAATTGGTGTGAACACAAATTAGCAAGCCCCTTTTTATTCCAGCTATCAAGCATTTTTCTACAGACAAGCCTTTTAGCTCTGGATGTTTTAGACCATTATTGATGGTCAAGCTCCTGGTGTCCGACCCATTTCATAGCCTGTTTCCCACAGCCAGCCAGTGACTTCGCTGTAAATGAGCAGCTATATCAGAGCTCTCTGTAGCTCTTTGACAAATTATTTGAGGCTTCTCTGCCCTTGGTCGTTTCCTATTAAAAATGCAGAAGGATGCCTTTCAAAACGTTGCTGTCATTCGGTTAAGGTTCTTTTCCTACACAAGAATCGGAGCCTCACGCAGTTTATACCCACTCAGGGTCAGTAAGGTAAGACAAACATCAGTCTGACCTTGCAGTTTTACAAACTAACTTCTTCTTGTTTTTTTCACTGCAACGCTCTCCTCTTTGTTGCCTTCTGCCTCAGATGATCCTCTCATGCATGTTTTATGGGATCATATGTCCTAAATTTATTTGCGTGTTTTGTTTTGTCAGTTGCAGAGAAATCTTTCTAGCAACATATCAATTAGCTCTCAAGATATTTCAGACTTGAACTTCTCCGTTTTTTGTCGAACAGGTGAGAAAAGGGAGGAACGACAACATGATTTGTGTCCTCCCTCAACCCAGCCTGTCTACTGGGATGCCCCATTCGCGGCCTTTCTCCATACCCATAGTTTTGCCTCTGACCTCAGAGCTGAGGACCCCCAGCCCAGAGCCGATGGACACAACTCCTTTGCCTCGCCAAGACTCTTCACACACTCACTCGCCCGTCGCACACATTGATGTCAGCCTCTCAGGCAGTACGGAGGGCCTCAGCAGGTCAGCGAGTGCATGTAAATTTAAAACACGTACCTTTTCCAGATCTTTAACTTGATCATATTTGTTATTTCCTTATATCTAATGATGCTTCACATGCTTTAAATGCTTACATTGTTATTTCTGATGCCTGTTCTGTAAATTAGCATTTAAGTTCATTTCTTAAATGCAAAAACAAGCAGCATTTAGTCAGTGAAATGTGACTGACATTTCTGCTGCTGCAGTTTTTATGGTTTTATTAGCATCTCAGTCTCATCTGTAAACTTTATAGTGGTTGTAAAAAAAAAAAAAAACAGCTTAAGTCATTTCACAAAATACAGAGCCTTACAGAGTTACAGAAGTAGCAGTTTTGTTTTATGAGCAACATTATGGACACGTGGAACACGAGAATGAGACTCTCAGCAGGAAATAGGTTATGGCCACCCTTCGTACAGCTGATTTGCTGTCAGCCGAGGGTAAGGGTGAGGAATCTCAAGTTCAATTCAATTCAATTCAACTTTATTTATATAGCGTCAAATAACGGCAATGCCATCTCAAGACGCTTTACAGACAGAGGGGAAAACATAATGAAGGCCAATTCATAATAGCCTATATAAGGAAATCAACAGATTGAGTTGAGTCCAACTCAATCTCCCATCCTGAGCAAGCACACTGGCAACAGTGGGAAGGAAAAAACTCCCTTTTAACAGGAAGGAAACCTCCGGCAGAACCCAGCTCAAGGACAGGCAGCCATCTGCCTCTGCTGTGTGGGGGGAAGAGGACAGAAAGACAACAGACAACAGGAACTGCTACTCCCGGCCAGGGAGACCTGCTGAGACAGGAGACATACATGTTAATGATGCAACGCTGTTATGGGGGGGTAAAAGAAAGAGATAAAGAGAAAAAGAAAGAAGCTCAGTGTATCAGGAAATGTCCCTCAGCAGTCTAAACCTATAGCAGCATAACTAAGGGATGCTAACCATCCCTAGCTATAGGACTTATCAAAAAGATAAGTCTTCAGCCTAGTCTTAAAGGTGGGGAGGGTGTCTGCTTCCCTAACACTAACTGGGAGCTTATTCCATAAGAGAGGGGCCTGATAACCAAAGGCTCTGCCTCCTGCTCGGCTCTTTGAGACTCTAGGAACCACAAGTAAGCCTGCAGTCTGCGAACGAAGTACTCTGCTTGGTATATAAGGAACAATGAGGTCTTTGATATATAGTGGTGCCTGGTTGTGGAGGGCTTTATATGTAAGGAGAAGGATTTTAAATTCTATTCTAGATTCAACAGGCAGCCAATGAAGAGAGGCTAAAACTGGAGAAATATGATCTCTCATGCTGGTTCTGGTCAGGACTCTGGCTGCAGAATTCTGGATCAGCTGAAGGGTTTTCAGGGCATATTTAGGACAGCCCAGTAATAGAGAGTTACAGTAATCTAGTCTCGAAGTAACAAAAGCGTGAACCAGTTTTTCTGCATCACTCTGAGACAGAATGTCCCTAATTTTGGCTATATTACGTAAATGAAAGAAGGCTGTTTTAGTAACCTGCTTAATATGTGGACCAAAGGACAGGTCAGGGTCAAATATTACTCCAAGGTTTCTCACTGTAGCACTGGAAGCTAAAGTAATGCCATCCAGGTTCATTACAAAACCGGAAAATTTAGCTCTGAGTTTTTCAGATCCAACGAGAATTACTTCAGTCTTATCTGAGTTTAAGAGGAGAAAATTTCTAGACATCCAAGTCTTTATGTCTATGAGACAATTTTGTAGCCTATTGGGCTGATTTGTTTCATCTGGTTTAAAGGATAAGTATAGTTGAGTATCATCTGCATAACAATGAAAGTTTATTCCATGCTGTCTAATAATTTTGCCTAAAGGGAGCATATATAGCGTGAAGAGTATTGGTCCAAGTACAGAACCTTGAGGAACTCCATGACTTACTGTAGTTTGGGAGGAGGACTTGTCATTTACATGAACGAACTGAAGTCTATCAGATAAATATGATTTAAACCAGCTTAACGCTGTACCTGTAATTCCAATCACCTGTTCTAGTCTTTGTAACAGAATGTTATGATCGACTGTATCAAATGCAGCACTAAGATCAAGCAAGATAAGTACGGACACAAGTCCTTTGTCTGAGGCCATAAGAAGGTCATTAGTAACTTTCACCAATGCTGTCTCAGTGCTATGATGAGCTCTAAATCCTGACTGAAACTCCTCGCATAAATTATTTCTGCTCAGGTGGGCATGTAGCTGAGCGGAAACTATTTTCTCCAGAATTTTGGACATAAACGGGAGGTTAGATATAGGTCTATAATTTGCTATCACCTCTGGATCCAGAGATTGCTTTTTAAGTAAAGGCTTGATTACAGCAGTTTTAAATGATTGTGGTACATATCCTGTCACTAAAGACATATTGATAAGATTTAGTAGTGATGTATTAATTAAAGGGAAAATATCCTTAAAGAGGCTCGTTGGGAGAGGGTCTAAGATACAGGTGGATGGTTTAGATGAAGCTATTATTTTAGTTAATTCAGAGGGTTGGACAGGACAGAAACTATTTAGACACAAGTCAGATCCTGGTTCTAAGGATTCTTCGGAGACCACAACAGGCTCAACATTATAGGTAGAAGGAAGAGTATTGTGAATTTGATCTCTAATAGTGTCAATTTTATTCCTGAAAAAATACATGAAATCATCACAGCTAAGTGAGAAAGGAATACATGGCTCCACAGCGCTCCGGCTCCTAGTAAGCCTAGCTACAGTGCTGAAAAGAAACCAAGGGTTGTTTTTGTTTTCCTCTATCAATGATGAATAATAAGCTGTTCTTGCCGTACGTAAGGCTTTTTTGTATACGATTAAACTTTCTTTCCAGGTTAAGTGAGACTCCTCTAGTCCTGATGAACGCCATCTGTTTTCCAAACGCCTTGATGCCTGTTTTAGAGCTCGAAGCTGGGAATTAAACCAGGGAGCCTTCATAATCTTACCTAATTTCTTCTTTGGGGGAGCAACATTATCCAAGGTTGTACGCATTGAAGCTGTTATAGTATCAGCATGTTGATCAATCTGAGCAGGAGTAAGGCTTAAAGGGGGACTCTCAGTCATGCTAACACATGGTAGATGTGAAAAAATTGATTCAATTGATTGTTTAAATTTTGTAATATTATTGTCTGATAAACATCTACTATAGTAGAATTTATTTTTGGTCAGTGAGTAATCAAATAAAGTGAATTCAAAGGTTAATAAGAAGTGATCGGACAAGACAGGGTTTTGAGGAAATACTTTGAGCTTATCAGTCTCAATACCATATGTTAGAACAAGATCAAGAGTGTGACCATGAGAGTGAGTGGCTCCATTGACATTTTGTGAAAACCCAATTGAGTTTAGAATAGAGCTAAAGGAAATGTTTAAACTATCATTTTCATCGTCAACATGAATATTAAAATCACCTAGTACAATGACCTTATCAGTAGTCAGCACTAACTCAGACAAGAGATCAGAGAATTCGGTCAGAAACTCGGAGTAAGGTCCAGGTGGGCGATACACTAATGCTAAAAGGAGCGGTTTCTCTGAATTCCATTTTGGATGAGATAAATTTAATGTCAGGAATTCAAAGGATTTATAGTTAGTTTTGTGCTTAGGATTAATTAAAAATTCTGACTTAAAGATAGCTGCAACACCTCCTCCTCTGCCTGTAGTTCTAGGAATGTGAAAGTTTAAATAGTTAGCTGGCGTAGCTTCATTAATACTAACATAATCCTCTTGCTGTAACCAGGTTTCCGTAAGACAGAATAAATCAATGTGGTGATCACCTATCAAGTCATTGACTAATAAAAGACTTATTTGGGAGGGATCTAACATTCAGTAGGCCACACTTTATTGTCTTATTTTCAGATTTTATTAGATCCATTGTTTTTATTTTTATGAGGTTTTCACGATTAACCCCAGAAGTGTTTTTGTGTTTAATTCTTACTGCTGGGAAGTTGTATAAGGTCGGAATGGGGTTATGGGTGGGCGGCGGCAGGCGGGAAGCTGCAGAAAAGTGTGTAGGACTACAATTCTGCCTCCTGGTCCCAACCCTGAGTTGTCAATTTAGCTGACTAATAAAAGAGTCCATATTGCTAGATAAGAGAGTGGCTCCATCCAACGTGGGATGGATGCCATCTCTCCTAATAAGACCAGGCTTTCCCCAAAAAGCGCTCCAATTATCTATATTATCTATAAAACCCACGTTGTTATCGGGACACCACCTAGACAACCAGCGGTTGAAGAATGACATGCGGCTAAACATGTCATCACTGATTAAATTTGGCAAGGGACCAGATAAAACTACGGAGTCCGACATGCTCTTGGCAAAGTTACACACCGAAGCAACATTAATTTTAGTGACCTCCGATTGGCGTAACCGGGTGTCGTTACCGCCGACGTGAATTACAATCTTACGGTATTTACGTTTAGCCTTAGCCAGCAGTTTCAAATACGATTCGACGTCGCCCGCTCTGGCCCCAGGAATGCATTTGACTATGGTCCCCGGTGTCTCTAGAGCCACGTTTCTGACTATGGAACTACCTATAATCAGGGTTTCTGCCTCAGCGGGTGTGTCACCGAGCGGGGAAAATCTGTTAGAAACGTGAACAGGTAGGTGGTGGCCAGTGGGTTTTGGTTTGGGGCTACGCTTCCGCCTGACCGTCGTCCAGCCCGCCTCGGCTCCCGGCTGCGCGGGAACTGCTGAGGGACGGCTCGGGATGGCTGCCCTGGCTGGTAGCTCCGCACTGGCTAATGGGGGCTTGCTGACTAACTGCTTCCCTAACTGAGTGCGGAGCTGGGCTTCTAACTCACAGAGCCTCGCCTCCAAGGCTGCCAAGCTGCTACACTTAATACACCTACCGTTATCACTAAAGGAGGCGGAGGAGTAGCTCAGACACACCGAGCAAGAAAAGGCAGGGGACCGGGGTGTGGGAAGAGAGCTAGCAGCCATGCTAAAACCGAGTGCTTGAGCTGTTTAAGTCAGTAAACAGAAAGCCAAAGATCCCAAAAATAAATGCAATATATAGAACAGTGGTTTGGGAAGATATTGTGCGCTAAAGTGAGTGGTTGGTTAACAATAAATAGAAGTTAGAAAGAAGTTAAAGGAGCCAACGGCTCGTAGCAATCCGCAGTGACACGCGCTAGGGAAACAGGAAATGACACAATACGATACCGCAACGTCAGCACGTCCAGATCCAATATCTCAGCACGTCCAGATCCAATATAGATAAAGTGTATGACAGCAATTAAAAACCTGAATCTTGAACCCTGTGTGCATTTGGCATGCAAACGAGCCTATTATAAGAAGTTGAAATTGGAAGCTCCTGGTGTTGAGTGTCTTCAGTCCTGGAATAGCAACATTGCAGCTGTGTCTGTTGTTGGGGAACTCACGGCTTCAGCTGGGAAAGGTTTAAGTAAGATTACACTTTCCTGTACACCTGCACTCTTGTTGAAAATCACTTTTGGTCTGACGCAACTCTTTTTAAAAAAAAAAAAACCTATGTGTTGACTGTGTTAAATTCAAGATTTATTTCCTATTTAGATGCATTATTTTAGGTGGAGAAAAATGAAAAATAGTTTTATTTATAGTTTATTTCTTTAAACGCTGAACATTTGTAGAGTCAAAGAAATATCTCTGGACATTTAATGAAAAGATGAACCCAACAAATTTGAGCTTCCACTTGGCAACACTAGAGAGATAAACACCGCCAACATAGTCAGACTCGGGGAACGCAGCCATCTGCATCAGTTGGTTGATGAATGCATTTGGTTGGGGCAGAAAGAGCACACCAGAGGAATGCAGATTCAGACCCAAAATACCTGAAGAAAAGCTGAGCAAGAGTTCAAATGAAACCTACAGAATAGAGAAACATGGATATGTGACGTGTGTAAAGCAGGAATATTGAGATGAAAACTGATGACGATGTTTTGGCTCCTGCAACAACTTGTCAGACACACCAGTGACCTTCTGCTCAACGTTATTCAGAGTTTAAAACCATGTCAGCACCAGATCCGTTAACACATTACATAAAAGTTTAGTGTGACATGCACGCATTTAAACTGTAAAGAAAGTTCAATTTTTATCACAAAATGACACACTATTTTATCAGCTTTACAAGTGTCAAGCTCGGTCTCTAAAAAACTCAAGTTTCCTCCCTCATATAATGTGATAACATGTTCGATCGTTGCGTGTATCCTCTTCACTGAGCAGAAGCGTGCTCTTCATGAAGGGGCTAATGTAATACTTCCAAGGTGCCGAAGCTTTCCTCGCCATGTCAGAGTGTCAGTAAATCTTCAGGTGGTTTCCCTCACATGCTAAAAATCCTCCTTGTCAAGTCATATTGGATGGCTGATCTACACACAGCACGCACGGTGAAGTGCGTCAGTAATTCTGACCAGCCTGCTACCTGCTGGAAAAGATGACCCAGCACCCACAACACCCTGTTATGACCTTCTTCTTCTTTTTTTTTTATTTGACAGGGACAGAGAGATTTTTTTTAAAAAAAGAATCCTTGTAAACATGCTAGATTTGACCAAAGGGTTAATTTTTATCTGTGTTCTTTGTCAAGTCTTACAAAGGCACTTGGAATAAGAAAAAATAGAAAGATATATATTTTTAAAAAAATAATAAATGAATGATTTTGTTGTTGTTTTAGAGGTGGTCAGGTTCTCTGTGGTTCCAGGACTTTGAAGATGTTTCTATCAAAAATAGTTTCAGTTTTAAGTGGCTTATTATTTTAACACATAGGATCCAAAGCAAATACATGATCATTTTCCACAGGTGGAACCTCTGTGTAGCTGAAGCTGCTTTTATGCCGACTCGTCAGTTTGCTCCCACTTTCCATAGCTATGTGTCACAGAGGTATTTGTCAGCATAGTGCAGAAAACTCTTAACGAAAGTCTTGAGAAGGGTTTTATTATTATGGAAATAAAGTTTTATTCCACTTTAGACATTTTAAACATGTACTGTACATTCCAGCCCATACCACCCCATCCCGCTGAGATTGTGTTCAGCTCACATTGCAACTAAAGTCCTCAGGATTTCACTTTAATGGCTCCACATGTGATTCTTTTTGTCCACACTTTGACTTCTGTACTGTAGATAATCAGATGATGCCTTTTACATTTTTAACATAGACACTGTCTTTTCTGTTTTTCATATAAGTGAATGCAGCAACTTTATTTGCCACTCTGCATCCTGTCCATGAAATACTTGATGCCAAACTCAGTCACCACATACGCTTCACAAGCAAATGTAGTAATGTCATGTGAACTGCTACGCTCTTAGCCTTGCATAGTTTAACATGGGGCATCCACACTTGTCCTTAAATTGTGCCAATTCGCTGAATCTTGTGATGTAACCCTTGAGTTTCTTAGAAGATCATTCGAAATAGGTGGGAGTACAGAAAGTTGCAGTGTTGTGCAAATGTTGACTCCCTCTAGATATTGTGGTATTATTGTCCACCATGCAAGAAGACATAAAGTCAAACAGCAGTTATAGTAAATACAGCAAAAATCTGGGAGCTGGATTGAACTAGTTTTCCAAGAAAATTAATGTTTTTATAGTAAAACTGCTTTGTAAATATTATACAACACAGTAGCATTCAAAGGTTTCATGTCATTCAATTCTTAGGATATCTAGTATTTCTGAGGAGGCCACAATTTCATTCATTCTTACTGCATCTAAAGTTTAAGAATGGAACATAGAAAGATGTATATATATATATATATATATATATATATATATATATATATATATATATATATATATACATACAAGACACTAAATATTCTGACAATTGACTGTTTTATTAGTCTACCTCACTTTTTATATGCCACTGTTTAAAAATGAAATGAAAATGATCCATTACAGTGCACCTTTGCATAGCTGACACTGTGGCGGCAAGTGTGGTAAAAGTTATCACCCTTGGTGGTTAAGATCAAAATATCAGTATTGGAAACAACATCTGCTACAACTATAAGCCATAAGTTACCTACAGCTTGCTCCTCTTAAGTTTAACTGCACACAATCACTGAAAGATGTGCAGGTCATGCACCTCTGTTTGTAGATTGAACATGGGCTTCCAAGGATTTATAGTTTCTAAGCTTATTTTCACAGTATTGTCCATTTTATATTTACAGTAGCACTTCTTGTAAGATAAAGTAATGAAACATCTTCATTTAATCAGATTGTTTTAGAAATGCTGCAGTGAGTTCTGACAAAGTAAGGAGGTATGGTATGTGAGAGATTGAGGAAAGTTGGAAAAAAATCTTTGAAAATCTTGAAAAAGTGGAGCTTGTCCATATTGACCAACTTGTCATTAGTTATTTTCCCCTTTTCCTGGAGGGATCAGGCCTGTTCTGAAAATGTTCACAAAGCTTCTTGTTATCCTATTTGTAAGGTAGTGGGTAAGCAGGATTTCCGCCTCTACAATTCACACTTGCAGTGACAACACACATTATTTTATTAAGCTTTCCAGACTGTGTAACACCAGTTAGGAGTGTGTGTGTGTGTGTGTGTGTGTGTGTGTGTGTGTGTGTGTGTCTTCACTCAACTAGAAAATAAACCTTTTCCATACTTTCTTTTTCTTCTAGTAGACTTTAAAAGCTCATTGAACTTTGGCCCATTTTGAATTCGGCCTGACTTGAAACTTAAATCCTCTGTTTTGAATTTGTTGAGGTTCTCCTCAAATGATAGAAGTGGTTCACCCTCTCAACACACCTGCCTCTTACAGTAAGCCGCATGGAGGTACATCATGTGGCAAAACACCCACAGAGTACAAAAACACCCAGTCATGGTGTACAATAACAGCTCCTTCCCTTTGTATTTTAGCACAGCTCAAAATCAACATGTTTACAAGCCAGTCGATTGACGTGGAAATGTCTTAGTGGAATGTTATTTACAACATATTCCTCTAATACAGGGGTGGTCAATTCCAGTATTTGAGGGCTGCAGTCCTTGTTTCAGGTGTGTTGCACCAGGGAAACTCCCAAGAGGACAGGAGTTGCCCAGCCTTGTTCTAATATAAAAGAAAACAGGAATACCAAATATTTAGATTGTCTACAGGTTATCACCAAGATAGTACGGTATGTTCCAGTATCACTTCATCCAGATGATGAACAGAGGAATCTGGAACAAATAATAGTGTCAAACTGTTTTAGGTAATAACAAAAACAACGATGACGACAACGACAACAATCATGATAATAATAATAATGATAACGATAATGATAAAATGATAACAATAATGATAATAAAATAATAATAATAATAATAATAATAAACATTTGGAAAACAATAGGGCCCTGCCATACTTCGTATGGCTCGGACCCTAATAATAATAATAACGAAGGTATTTGCAAGGTCCCCTTACAAGAATAAATCAATAAAAACATTCATAAATAAAAGATACATAAAACAATGATAACAAACAGAGACAGTGGGAAATGTTACCCAGAATACACCTGTTTGAACAGGTGTGTTTGAGTTTGGATTTGAACAATTGTACAGAGTCAGAGTTACAGAGGTCAGGAGGGAAGGACCTCCAAAGATGTGGGGCAGATCAGCTGAATGCTCCCCATAGTAACAAGGCGGGCGCGGGGTATGATGGAGGAGAAAAATCTGAGAGAATGGACTGGTATGAGGATGTGTAGGAGGGGAGAAACGTAGGGAGGGGTGTGGTTGTGGATGGCCTTGTAGGTGAACAGCAAGATTTTGTAGTGAATGTGGTAAGTGATGGGAGCCAGTGGAGCTGCTGCAGGATGGGGGTGATGTAATGGGTGGATGGGGTTCTTGTAATGACCCGGGCAATTCAGGGTTTTTATGGGGAAGACCGAACAGAAGGGAGCTGCAATAGTCAAGCCTGGAAGTGACAAGACTGGATATGTAGTGATGGAGTGAGGGGTTTCATCAATATTTTAGGGGAGCGTTACAGAGCACTTTGGTGTCACATGGTCTCTGCCTTGCATCCTGTCTCTTCTTTGAGGTCTTTCGATGGAGAGAAAGTTGGGAAATATGATTTTACAGCCTGGAATGCTGCAGAACAATGGTTACTATGATAACTTTTCAGAGGCCTTTTCTGTTACTAAATATGAAAACACCTTTGCAATTGTGCTCTTTAGTTATGATTTCACCGTATCGAACATTAAATACGCAGGCTCCAGCTTGTTATGTAGCTTACTTACCATCAGAATTCTGAAGGTTAATAACAGGCATGACAGATAGTGATTATGTTCACAATTAAAAACAAATTAACTCAATCCATTACCCACTATAGTCTTTATAGCAAATCCTTCACTACATAACCAACATTATGAGGCAGTGGCACTGGTGAGATCACCAGTGTTTAATGGAGCTGTGTTTTACCATGGAGGTGCTTCGTTCACAAAAATTGGAAACACAGTTTTTTTGCTGTTGGCTGACAAATATTCAAACACAAAACACATTTAATCTGCATCCTGCACTCACACACATACCTTTCTGTCATCTCCCCAACATTTGCACATGTACACTGACATGTACAAGATTGTCGAACAGCAAAACAGAAACAGAAGAATCGTTTTCTCGTGTTGTGTGTCAACAAAATGCCACAGCAGATAAGGTAAATAAAGTGTAGCGCATGACTTCTTTGAACGGATTAAAATGAAAAACTAAAAGGCACTATTATATATGACCACGAGAGTAATCCGAACACCCTGACCGATATATTATGAAGTAGCCTAAACTGTTGGAGAATAAGCTAAGTACTTGCTTCCAAATCTTTAAATGCACCTTAAGCTTTCGATGAGATCAGAGGGCAGATTTACTTTCCCGAACAAACTTGCGTGCGGTCATAAATCATAAGTAGCTGAAATGGGAGTTTCCAGTCTTTAAAGAAATATATACCACACATTTAGATGTGTTTAATGGCCAGGATGATATGACTGTAAGCATTGTAATGTTGTAACGATATATGTATGTGTGGTATATATATGTGTGTATATATATATATATATATATATATATATATATATATATATATATATATATATATATATATATATATATATATATATGTGTGTGTATATATATATATATATATATATATATATGTGTGTATATATATATATATATATGTGTGTATATATATATATATATGTGTACATATATATATATGTGTGTATATATATATATATATATATATATATATATATATATATATATGTGTATGTATATATATATATATATATATATATATATATATATATTTAATTACAAAATCAAACATATTTGTAAAGTCTTGGCGAGGGTAGAAAAGGCTATGAAAACAGTGATTTTTCTTTTCTTTTCCAAAACAATCAACTGTCACATTTATGTTTATTATTATTAAAGTAATCAGATTTCTGTTCTACTTTGCAGATCTCCATGTTTTAAAAAAATAAAAACGAAATCAATTTTACTTTGATATAAATAAAAATATACTAAATCAACCTAATTGGGATTCTGCTAAACTTAAACTCAAATCAAATCAAATCAAATCCAACTTTATTTGTATAGCACTTTTCGTGCTTAAAAAACAATACAAAGTGCTTTACATTATAAAACAATATACATCAAAACAGATAAAACACACACACACATACACCCAAACTTAAACTCAGTAAATGGTTGACATATATTTCAGTGTTTTCCTTCCTGTGAAGGTCTGCTCAGGAAAACAAGGTGATTATGAAATTTTCAGACTGTAAGAAGCAGGATATGAAAACATTAGGCAACTTCAACATTTAGCTCCAGCACTGAGTTCCTCATTTTGTTGCATAATATCATCATGAGTTGCTGGCATACATGTAGTAGCAGCAGTCAGCTTATATTCTAGCATTTCTCTGTGGATGGGTTGTAATTACCATGGACAGGTTTCACAAAGCCCATGATCTGTAGTGCTGGGTAGCTATTATTCTCCAGACAAAAGCCAGCCCTGCCCGCCTTTTTTCACCCCCAGAAACATGTAGTAATAAAGGCGGGTGCTCAATGTTTTTATACTATGTAATATTATATCTGAACTCTACCAGCTAATAAAGTTTGTCTATTTTATATTTCAGCTCTCAAGATGAAGACCGGCCAATATCTCCTTTCTACATGAGGTAGGCTTCCTGTGTGTGTGTGTGTTAGAAAGTTCACAGTTCTGTATGAGAGTGGGTTGTTTTGGGTTGGAGGTGTGGGGGAAGTGGCCGTGTGGCCGCATGTTGCCTCAGTGCATCATCATTACAACAATAGGACCACAAGTTAAAGAGAAAGCGGGGGCAATATGCACATGTCACAGTTGGTTCAATATTGTTTTGTTATGGATGATGGAGGCAGTTGCAGCACTTATTGCAGCCACACCACCTCATCAAATGGGACATGATGATTATTATACTTTACTTCAGAGGGATGTGCTTATGATGCTCAACCATGTTTGATTTTGCAGCTTTTGAAAATAAACATTTTATTAAATTTCAAGCAAAAAGAGACTGGTGATGTATATTAAAGCTGTGGTAGGTAATCTTGCTCAGAGGCATTTTTATTTTGCTCTGGATGAAGTGGTTCCTCATCCTGATAGCAGTCTGTACATTTTATTGTTCATTTAATCATGAACAATAAGAAATATAGTTAGACCCCTCAGTTTACTGTAAATCTGTAAAAACTCTGATCAATCAAAACGTTCGGGCCAAATTGAAGTTCATTTCTTATATTTCGTAAACTTCTTCTCACCTGAGAAAATACAGGAAGGATTTACCCGACCCGACTCTGTTTATTTGCCTCCTCCTGCTAAACAGCCGAGAAAGAGAAAATCATTGGTGGAAAAAGCTACAAACTAGAAAAGGACTCGGGTCGGAGAGCGCAAACCTCCGGCAAGGCATTTAAAAAATTCCTGGATCCAAAATTAAACCTGTTCTTCCTTTTCACATTTCCAATAAATCCTGCAATTTTAATTCCAATCTGTGCATAACTTTTTGAGTTATCTTGAAAACAAATAGAAAAACAGATAAATGCCAGTAAAAACATAACCTTGGCGGAGGTCAGAAAAAAGCCTTGGATCACGCAAGGAGCAAAACCAGAGGGGGAGGAGCCAAGACAGGGTGGCACTTTCAAATTTTGCTAGCTCCCCAACATTACCTCCCCCAGCTTTAAATCAAAATGATAAAGTTTGCATTCCCCCACTGCTCAGTCATAGAGATGGGTAAAATACAAAGCCTCAAAATGTCATCATTTAAATTCCAACCTTTGTTTTACAGTATACATCATGCTTTTCACGTCATTATTGAAAATAAACCACATAATTTTGCACTATATGTTGAACTAAAACTACGAAAACACAGAAGTTTGTCTGGTCATTGTCCGACTTAAATCCTGTTTGGGCTTGGCACATTTGTCTTCGAGAGCTGCTTGCTGACCATAAAGTTGATTTGGCTCGATGACTCTGTTTGAAGCATGTTATTGCCTTTCCCTAACAAGTTAATAGATGACTCATGACAGACGCTTCTCGGGATAAATATAGGAGCAACATGATAACAGACAGGGAAATCACACAAAAAAGAATGTGGGACGACTTGATTTAAACCAAAATGGGAAAGGAAGTTAAAGATATTTGATGCCATGCTAGGACAACAAAAGTTTTATTGTTGTGTTTTTTCAGCACTTTGGATGAACAGTTATTGGTTAACCTGGTTTTGGACTTTTAGAATCAGTCTGTTTTCTGTCTGCTGAAGTCTACTTGCATTTCCTCACATTCACAGACTATCAGACTGTTGTTTGCAGCTTAATATTAGCCCTCAAAGTGGATCATAGATCAACATATTTTTTTTCTTTGTGGGTGTTGACCAAAGACTCTGAAGTTTCTGGCTAATTTCTGACTGTGGTGTAATACAGGATTACCTGTATTGAGTACACAGTGGAAGGGATTTAGCAGGTATAAGCTTCTGCTGTGGAAGATTTTGACTTGTTTCCACCACAGTTTTTATGCCTTAAACACCAGTTGACTCTAAAATACCAACACAGGTGCAAACTACAACAATTCTTTTGTTCTTTGTTTTATTTATAAAGCTGATTTCTTAGTTAGAGGGCCCAGAGAAAAGTAATTAAATGAAGCTGTTCTTAAGTTTTTGAATAGTAAAGATTTGCTTTGCCTGTTTTTTTGTTTTTTTTTTTTAAGAAAAACAAACTACAGAAATAGGACAACAGTGGAATTAAAACACCAGATCTGTCATATTTATACACATTAGATGTAGTAGTTCAGCAAATGTTACAGATTCATTTAAACTAGACACAAAAAGAGCTGTCCTGTCAGTGGCCAATCAGGGCTGCCCAGCGGTATTTAAGCTAAATGCAACAATAATACATTATTTTAGGTTATAAAAATATTTTTGCAAATAATTTAGGGGGGAGGTTAACCATGAAATACATACACTGGATTAAACAAAAGCAATAC
Organism: Telmatherina bonti; assembly: GCF_933228915.1. Lineage (NCBI taxonomy): Eukaryota > Metazoa > Chordata > Actinopteri > Atheriniformes > Telmatherinidae > Telmatherina > Telmatherina bonti. The sequence goes on from NC_136621.1 coordinate 29,274,557, forward strand.
TACATATGTTTTTTTAACTATTCTGATGAATATTGATAGTTCATTATGAATTGCCCTTTGGCATCCTGGTAATCAGGTTCTGCACTTCACAACTTTGTGTTCCAGTCCATGGCATCACATGACAAACAGGTTTTGGTTTATGCTATCAAGTCACACGACAACAACTTAATATCAGCATGCTGGCCGTTTTGGGTGTGCATCATGCCAGATTCAGCAAACCCAAAAGGATGTCATCAGAGGATGTGAGGAAAAGAAAACAAGACAGGAGCTAACGTCAGACTGACTTTTACTGGCAGTAGAGAGCTCCAAACAGAGACAGGATGCAAGACAGACGTCATATTAGCTGACATTAAGGGGCACAAAAGTTTCTAAATCTAAATCTCACTCAGTTCTTCAAAAAAACATATTATGCATCACCCCCTTGTTGATCCCTCTACCTGTAGATCAACTCCTGAATGGTTGGGGCTTGAAATAAAAATGGGGAAAGCAGAGTTTGCTACAACTATTTTCATGGAGGTGGTAAGCAATTTTTAGAAAACATAAAACAAAATTACTCTTTAAACCAGTAGTTTGTTACAACTTTAACAAAAGTTAGAATGTTTTCACTTTCACAAATCGAACAGTACAAATTTAGCCTTTATCGGACAAATGCTCTACACTTTTAATGGCTCTGTAAGAATGATTGCCAAGATTTGATTGCTTATTTAAATATAAAGAGACAGAAATTGCACAAATGTTTCAATGCCAACTGACCAGCGGCTGACATTGCAAAACTTAAACTGGGCTTTGCTTTGTGTTTAAGACTCTTTAAAATTCAAATAAGCTGCGTTTCCTTCTATTTTGGTAATGATATTCATGTCATATTTCTGCAGCAGTGACTCATCCCTCTTGCCAAAAGCCTTTTTGCCAGTAGGTCATAAGTCACACTGTTCCCAATGCTCACTAGGCAACAATCCCATCTCATACCACAGTTGTTTCACACTGTTGCATCTTACAAAAAAAAAAAACAAGCTTGTGGAAAAGGATGGTCTCTGATGTGTCATGCCTGACCCTCTACCAAACTGTTACATGTTTTCTTACCTAAATTAGCCTGAAGACTCTTTGAGGTGACAAGAGCTACCTTCTGTTATATCACATTATACATTCAGTTATGCTTGTAGGCAGTGGCTCTTGGCTGTATATGTCCTCAACAGCTGAAATGTGCCATGAGTGTGCTCATTAGCAAATATTTTTATACTTCATGATTATTATTATAGTAAGGAATTCAAACTGCAATACAGCAAATGACATAAACAGCTTCTGCAAGACTCTTCATTGCTGATAACAAACAAAATTCTGGTTTTGTGTGTGGAATGCGAAACCAAATTGGTCCAAACATTTCATTAGCTATTTTTCCCTCTATATTATACAAGAAGATCAGTAATCAGGTCAAGTTTTAAGACAAATCACAAGGTCTCGAGAAAGATGTAATTTGTTCATGATGTTTTTTATTTTTCAATTTTAGCTATTGACCCGCTTTCATATGTGAAGACACAGGAACGTGCCACAGTTAAGTTTTTACCAGGAATGATTAGGTTAAAAGTTAATGACACACACGACTGTCAACAAGCTAAAAACATTGGAAGTTGCTGTGTCTAAATCTGAAACTTAACCAGGGTACTATGAACATTTATTAAATAGTGATATTATTTGTCTGCTAGCTCATATTCCCATTGAGTTCATCCTCTTATCTTTATTCTCATCTTTATTTTAATGTCTGACTTTCAGCTCATTGCTCCTTCTAACAGGCTCCAAAAACCTCTATCATTTCTGAGGCTTGAGAAGCAATTGGCAATCCATCTGGAGACTTGTTGGCATCAACATTGAGGGTTATATCAACATTAGTAAGCCATTAAACCGTTTTCTGTTGTTTTAACCTGTAACATTTAGAGCCAAGTCTATTTTGAGGTAGTTGGCCAATATTTTCATTCTTGTGACATAACCGAGCAGCTAAGTCTGCTGCCTCTGGAGAGATTTCTGTTCACCTTTTTATATTTTCAACAATGTTTCCCTTTCTTTGTAATACCCATATTTATTATGTATTTCTTTCATAAATGATAAGGTTACAGATGAAAGAAGGAATAAAAACTTTTGGCTGTGATATGATTTTTTTTTTTTTTTTTTTTTCTTACAGGATCATCCTAATCTAACCATTAGGGTTTTTTTTCTTTAGATCCGGTTAAAATGGTTTTGTCACAGCTTTATCCCAGTACAAGTTACTTTACCAGCTCTTTACCCCATTCACCTTCAAATTGCGCAATCACTTCTATTATCTTCTTCTTTATCAGTGCTCCAGACATGGCCCACTGCCAAGCAGTGATATTACTATCAACACCACTGTTTATGGAAGGTTTTTATCCATATATATGCTGAAGGAGACATTCTTTAGGAAAAAGAGGAATGACGTCAATGGGTCAAGTCTATAGGACCTTTCTGAAAGGTGACTGTGAAAGGTGCTTGCAAGCTAAATCACAGTTGGAATCATGTATTCATTCTTGTTTACTTGGTTAGTTTTAGCCAACAAAATGTATAAAACTGTCAAAATATCAAGCTTTAAGAGACCAAAAGTCAACATTTAATATAGACAATATAAAAAAGGAGTATGTAGTCATTTGGTCTACAAGTTTCCTTAGTAATATGACTCAGTGCATTAAATATGATAGTTGCTGATGGTCTGTATGTGGTATAATATTCAATATTTATACCAGTGATCTGGGTCAAATTGCTAATTTGCATCAGATGGTTCATTTTTTTAGTGTTGTAAATCAATTCAGACAAGTCAAGCTTATGCCATGTAATGTTTTTCTTTCAATGCCAAACAAGTGGAGTGTCTGTCTGCTTTGGAATATGGAGCCCTTCTTTATATGAAAGCCTCTGTTTGTTTACATGGTATGATTGGCACTCTTTAGTGTGCTTTGCTGAAGTTTACAAATTACTGATAATTAGTGCCCGTGACCCTTCATTGGATTAAGCAGTTAGGATCATGAATAAATGAATGAATGATAATTAGTGGTATATCTTGTCAGTTAAAGGCTGAGTTGGGATTTTCTGCTCTTGCCACCCGAAATAATAGTCACTGATATACTTGTTAATATGAGGCAATATTAACAAGCTGGTTTCCACCTACCTGCCTACTTGTTTACCTTTATTACAGTCTAATTCATATGTTCTCGCACAATTTAACAAAAAGGTTTTTGTCCACTCATTCGCATGGAATATGTTATAGCTAAATTGGAAAGTAGCTCTACTCATTTAATACAGCACTTTTTTAAACTGAGAAAGCAGAGTTTTTGAAGGCAACTTCTCTACATGCTGAAAACAACGAAAAGCAACAGTTCTTTGGTATCATGAGCCCTTAAACCGGCGCTGTTGCAAATTTCTAATTATCATGCTTATTATTAGCTTTTTTCTTCATCACCTAATCAGTCAAATGACAAATTGTTGTAGCAAATAAAACTCACAATGACGGCTGCTTCATCTGCATAATCAAGCTGATGAGATGTTCATTTTTTAAAGGCTCGCCCATTTAGACTAAAGGATAAATATATAGAAAAATCCCAGAAATGTCCCCAAGCTCTTTTGTTTTCTCTGTTAAATGCTGTTGTTGTGTGAAATGTATGTACACATTTATTTTTCTAAACTTTTTTTTTAAGATGTGTAAAAAAACATAGATTATTTCCTTGACTGAGATAAGGATCTATGATAGTAAATTATGATGCAAGGTGTTTTGGTAGTCGTAGAAGCCAGCCACATTGCTCTCATAGGACCCATTTAAGCTGTGATCACAGCTGAGGTTAACACTCAGCCATGCACGTAGATGGCTTGATCACGTAGGTCCAGAACTTGAGCCTAAGGGGATTTTCAGCGTTGCTCAGTGAACTGTTGTGATCACTTGTTTCTGTAGCATTAACCCTTTTGTTTTCCTTCCAGTAACCACCTCTCGCCTGTCCGCTGCAGACCAGATGTGGTAAAGTAGGTGGCGTCCTGTACAGTAATATACAAATCCAATGCAGTGCTCCTTTTATAACTCGCAAACTGAGCTTATGTTTAAATAAGTGTTGCATCTTATATAAAACTGGCGAGCATACGGTCACAATTTTCCTAATCTTCTCATATTCTCTCCCACTCTGAAGTTTTCTGGACCAGACCATACGCTCAGCCGTTCAGCAGCACCTCTTTGACGTAAATCCTGTAGCAGATCAACATCCAAAGAATTATGAGTTTACCGCATGTCCTTCAGACCAAAAGGTGACACCAACCGCACGCCAGAGACGCCGCCAGCAGAGAGAACGGCAGGTGGAGGACTTGAGACACAGAGAAAGAAGCAGGTACACTGTGTCAGGCAACTCCATGTGGCTGGCAGGTGAAGGTAGAAGAAGAAATCAGTAATTATTCATTTAAAATAAGTTATATCACAATCAAAGTTTGTCTTCATTAAAATCCAGCAAACGTCTTTGCTATAATAATTAAAAATACAGATAAAAATCCTATTTAGCAGTCGTTTGCTGTTTATACCGAAACTGTGTAGGATGCATGATACACCAGTCATTTTTTTTCTTTTTAAGTACATTTCAATTTAATAATAAAATAATAGGATGAAATGGATAAAATAATAGGTTACAGCAACTATTTATAAAGCTTAATTCTGCATTGCTAGCTTGTCCAGTGAGACATAATGCCTTCATAACAACCAGAATCATCAAAATAAATAAAAAACTAATCCTTGCTGATGGAGAGTGGTGAATTCTTGGAGGTCACTGACGCATGGACTAGAGGAGTGTCTTCACCCAGAGCAAACAGAAGCAGTCAATGAGAGCATGGACAGTAAATAGAATTAGCGCTAAAGCTAAACAACACATTATCTGCCTGAGAAGGTATAAGTAAGTTATCTCCATGACCTTGGCACATGGTTCCATGAAGCATTTCATGCAATGGCAAGCTGAATGAAAGAAGCGGAAGAAGAATCAGATGGAAGACAGATGTGTAATTTCATCATCCTTTTTTTATTTGTCTGAGAGCAGAACTGCATCCACCAGAGCAGACACCAACAAAGACAGCACCCCGTCGAGTGGTGGTAGCAGTTCAGGCAGCGTGGGGGAGGACGCTAGCAGCAGTCTGGACTCACAGGGAGGCCAGACCGGTCATGCTGAGCAAACCTCCAAAGTCAGGAAATCAAAACATAACCCTGCTCTGGTGCAGCTCGCTGGCAACCAAACCAAAGTGAGTCAGAATGCCTTTTATCTTTGTCTTATCTTTTTGTTTTGTAACATTTTCACCATCATTTCTCTGCTTTTTTTTTTTTTTTTTTTTTTTACTGTCTATCTCTCTTTGCATGGTTCCCTTAACAAGTTAACCTAATGACATCTGGTCATAAAATTCTGCAGCACGATACGTGAGATTTGAGTGGGTAGCAAATTCTAAGATCACATTGTTTAACAATGTTTTTCACTTATGCTTTCAATTCTTAAGTTTTAAGCACTGATCACACACACTCACCAGCTTGTTCAGCACTAAAACGCCAGTGATACCGTGGAGCTCATCTTAACACTGCTAATTACAGTGAATTAACAGGAATCACTGCATGGAAACAAAATGCCAGGAAGCTTGAAGTTGAACAGAGTGTCCAACCGTTAATAACTTGAAAGAGTTGAGAAGGCTTATGTGAGAAATTGAGATTTTAAGGTTTACAGACTTGTTGAGTGTTCAGTAATTGTGTCTTGTGAATAAACTGGCAAGATATGTTAATATGCATCAAGATCTTGACTGAAAAGTCAGCAAAAAACAACAAAGAAATTTGATGGTGGAAAGATGGTTTCGCTTGATCCGATTAGGTCAACTTACTTTATTATAGACTGCGAGACACATTACTGTTCATCCAGTCACCTGCCATGAATATCTTTGGAAGCACCCTCTACTTTTATGCACTTTTCCCAGATGGTTGTGCCTAACACACCATCTGGTGCGTCACGTGCGGTCTGCTTTGTAGAGATACACAATCACCCTTCAGTGTTTCAAACGCTTACATCTTACATGAGTTATTTCTGTTATTTTACAGAAATAACACATCTCCTGGATCATTATACCCAATTTTCAGATAATTCTACCACATAGTTTAACATTCTTGTGAAGAATTGTTTTCTTTTCTAAATGTATCATTACTCATTCTTTACTCAAAGACACTTGATATTAAATACTCTGCTGTTTTTATGTTGTTACATTCAGGCTAATTGCAGCACCTTGCATTTCAGGCGTTCAGCCACTTTTGGCTATTTAGGCCTCATATTTAAAAATCAACTTAAAACAGCAAAGCTCAGTATCATAAACTAACTTCGCTTTACTTTATTTAAGTTTATTTATAATTTTTTTTTTTTAAAGTACACCGTGTTCTTTTTTTAATTGTCTGCTGCTTTTCACAGCTCTTTTGAGGATCAACACTGTAATCTGTTGTTCTGCAATCAGAAATCATTTTAGCCTCCTGAAATTTGGATTTGACGCTTTCTAGCAGTTTTCTCAATCCTATAATCACAAGATATGATTCACAAAATTGTTTATTAGCTGCATAAGTAATGAAAAAGTAGTTTAGAAATGAACATTTTGTAGTTTTATACATGGAGTTATGAAAGCGAAGTCAGGAGGACATGTTATAAAGCCGAAACATGCACCGCAGCACAGTTGTATGTAATAAAGCCTGATTATTATTCACACTTTGTTTACAAATGTCTGTGAAGATAAAGTGGAACTTCAAGGCCTTCTGTCCTACTGACTCACTGATAGAAATAGATTTATTGAGCTTGCACACTTACACTTAAGGAAGAAGAACTGGAGACAGTCAGATGGTTTTAGTTTTTGCTAGCATGCCAACCTCTTATGCAACAGTACAGATGACACATGATGACAGTAAAAGTTTGAACTCGTCCAGGATCTGAGTATGCTGGTGTGAACAGCTGCCTAGGAGAGTGTGAGCTCTTCACAGGCTGGGCAATCAGGAGCGAAGAAGTCTCATCAAGTTTTACTCTGGGTGTTAATTGTACAGAAACATCTCCAAGTATTTACAAGTTTCAGTTTTACCTCTGACACAACTGGTTTCTGCTTTCATTGTCTCATTTAGCTGTTTAATCAGAATGAGAACAGACACTTTGTTGGTGTTTATTGCTGATTGCTGGTCTGTGAATAGCAGCACAGTTTCTTGCATCTTCACAACTGTCACCAGATCAAAGGGTATATTTAAAATGCAGATGCTTTCATATGTACTTTCAGATGTTTTGGATTAATCCCTGATGAGGTTTTGTTCTACATATATAACAGTTGTTGGGGTATGTTTGGGTTCCTTGCAGTCCTAATGATTTTAGTGACTTTTCATCTCTCCAAGAGAAAAAATTTTGCTCTTTTGAATAAAATATGTAAACATCTATTTGATTGATTTTCAAGTCAAAATCATTTCTGAGCTCTGCTCTTTCAGTTCTTATCAGAAAGTTATGATTGTCTAATATGCTGAGCTCAGATGATGACATACTTGCAAAAGGTCAGCAGTTAAAGTCTTTGTGAATATCACAATGATGTAAGAATGAAACTGAGTATAAGTCTTACTGTATACTGACTTGTGAAATATTTATTGTTTAAATAGTTGTTAGTTTCTTAATAGATTATTTAATTCAGATTGTAATAAAACTTTGCAATGAAGTGAGATGACAAACTACTCTACACAGATTTACATCCACATCAAGCATCATCCTTCAAAAAATCCAACTTTCTTTACTAGAGAACAAGCAATAAGGTCACTTCCTACTACTTTTACTACTTTTCGGCATCCAAAGTCTTCTTGTTATGTTACATTTAGCAACTTCACCTGAATACAAACCATTAATAGAGTTAACATGTGTAATCCAAATGATCAATAACATATATGCAGGTAACTTTGTTTTAACTATCCAAAAGATGAGGGGAATTTTCTATTTGAATGATTAACGTTTGAATTGTGGATGTCTCTCCACAGATCAGAGAATGTGTTGGTGAAAAACCTGATGAAAACCACATGGACACACTTCACAAAAGGTAAAGTCTGTCAACTCTTTACTGATAAATACTCCAGCGGTGACACTCTTAATCCAATTACATTGATAAGCTACTAGTCGCTGTGTCTGTTACCGTGACAAATCTGTTTGAAAGGCTTTCATATTCACAAGAGTTATCTAATAACAAAAAGCAGATTATTTATGTGAATGTGTTTACTGTGAGGGGTTTCCTAAAGCTTCTGACTGGAACCCAGACACCATTTTGACAATTTTATCACAAGCTGTGTTAAAGCTTTTTCTGTTGAATTCCATAGGAACGACATTTCAAGAAAAGTTGTCCTTGCATCTGCTTCACAGGTAGGTTCAGTTTCACATCTCCTTTCCTGTGTGTATGTGTGTGTGTGTGTGTGTGGGTGGGGGTGGGGGGGTCAAGGTTTAGAAACAAAGAACTCAAATGCTCAAACACACAGCAGTTATGTGCATTTCAGCGTTATTTTGCTGTGGCATAAAAATGACAAATAATACAGGCAGGCAAAAGATAGAGAAAAATCAAGGAGTTCAAAGGCAGGTAGTGGGTCAACAAATCTGATTTGTTGTTGTTGCGTGTATGAAATGTGGTTTGAGGTGGAAAAGGTTAGAGGTGTCTGCAGGGGAGGGTGACAGTGGCTGGATGTGAAATGAAAGGACAATGAAGAAGATGAAAGGCGAGCAGCAGTGAATGAACTCTGGCACTTTTTGTTTCAGAAGCTTAAAAACGGAGCGCTCAGTTCTCCAAATGCAAAGATCAAATAGAAAACTAAATCAGAAAAAGTTTAAATGAAAAGGGAAAAAAAAGGGAAGTTTGAGAAAGTTTTGGCCAGTTTGTTTACATATCAGGGTTTTTTTTTGTTGTTTTTTTTTTTTTGCCTAAACTGCTTTTGTTGAACAGAAACTCTTTTAGTTTCGCAGAAACAGACTGTTTTAGTTTTGATAGCAGGGAATTTTAGATTTCTTTCAAATGGGATTTTTCATGCACCTCTTCGCTGTAAATAGACTTATAATCTGAATGTTTAGTGTTTGTTTTGGCACAAGAAGTCAAGCCACCTCCTCCATCTGTATGTGTCCATATTTAATCTGGAGCAGAACTACAGAACAGAGTGATGTAGTGCTGAACCAATGTGATGAATCGTTTTTAAGCAGAGCAGATGGATTTTAGCAGTAGGTCAGGCTGCGTCTCTGCCACCACGCCCACACAGAGCCAGTCAGCGGCCATCTGGAGCCGGCATGTCGCCGATCTCTTAAGTAGAGGCAGCAGCCTCCCAGCTGGTCATAAATACCAGGTTTGCAACCGGGTTTGTTACCATCAGGCAAGCATTTCTTCCTCTGCAAGCTGAATTAACTAATCAACAGATCCTGTCTGCATGGTGACCTCATGCACTGCAGCCAGGCTTTGGGTTGCTGTGAACGGTTAATCGGTGTGTGTGTGTACATCTCTGTGGAAACTATTAGTCTAAAATTAAATTAAAATGTGCAGGTTTGCTGCTTTCCTCCCGCTCTCTTAATAAAACTGCTTGTTCATCATTTGAGTTTCTTTTTTTTTTGGACAATAAGACAACATCTTATTGTGAGCATCTTTCACTCCTGGAAGTTATAATTGGCCTTTTTTCACTATTTCCTTTTATTGACTGAGACAAAAATTTATCACGGGCAATATGAGCGTCAGACCGTTCCAAATAAATACGCACAACATGGAGTTAGTACAGTTTGGTTAGTGAGATATTCACAAAACTGTGGATGATTCATCATGAAACTTTCATAACGAAGCTCAGCTTGCAGGTTATTCATTTTTAAGTTGAAACAGAATCTGGTCTGATCCTGGCGTTTTTATTTTGATCCAGTTTGGTTTAGGTTATCAGACTGATCCTGCTAGTTGTGGTTGAAAAGGGATTTCAGAAAGGAAACTGTGGATGCACATCTCCCCCTCACACCATATTGATCCCAACACACAAACATCCACAGCGTGTTTATGTGTGGTGTGTCTCAGTTTGTCAGTGTGTAAACTGATACCCGTCTGGCAAAACATGTTGAAACTCTTGAAACCTGATAGTGGGAAGTCAATGGTGCATTGTTTTTACCAGCTCACGTGCAAATGTCAAGTTGACTGTTTTTAAAGACACAATGACATTTTAACCCTTTGATGCACTGTGTCCACTACAGTGCACATTATGAGAGTCACCCAACACACTGCCACTCACTAAAGAATAAACTGATATAGTATAAAATTTTATCATTTTATAATTAAAGTAAAATATTGCATGGGAAAAAATGCAGCATTGTTTTTTAATAATTCATGCATCTGACGGTTAATAGTGAGCATTCAATATTATATTGTACTGAGAAAGAAAATTATACAGATCTGGCTTTCTGTTATCTTTTCAGACATTCTTTCAGGGTGTGCCACTTACAGCACAGCGACTACAACAAATAGGCACACAAACAGGGGGTGGGTCTTAACTCGGCATATGCTCTGTTCTCAGCCTGGTCCCACACATCCTGCTCACAATGTGAACTTGGAGAAAAGTGGTATTTTTAGAAGATCTCATCCAATAACATTATATTTTCAAGAATTTTAATCATCACATAGTTTTTTTTTATTCTTATGCCAACATGACATGAGCTTTAGAACATCTGTCCAGTGTTATTCAAGTGGAAAATATAATAAGTTTACAGCAGACCTCTCCACCACAGAGGACATGTCTGGATGTAAACGTAACTTGAGCCTGAATAAACATTTTGAAAGTGCACCTCAAACTGTTTGAGTGCATGTTTGCACATCCTGTTTAAAAGGGGCTTATGGGTTAAAAATGTTGTATTGGCAGCATGGATATTGTATCATGAATTGGCAGCAAGTGAAAAACCTTTTATGTGTTGTATGTATGCACAATTACGTCACTCGTGTTATGTGATAAATACATTCGCATTATTAGATCATATCTTACATATGAAACCATAGTTTGTCTTCATTATTGTTAGATTTAAAGGTAAAGCCATTTTTCAAGATTCAGAGTAGATTACAATCCAGGTCAAGGTTATTCAAAATTAAAGTAAGCCTGCAGGACATACAGTAACTTATGTCCTCTGACGTCCTGGATACAGAGCTGTGCTGCCTGTTCATGTGCAGCCATGTTCTACCATTATTCCATGACAGAAAAATGGATTTTGATATACTTGTGAGGTCTGACAGGTCTGTAGGAACCAAACAGAAGGACCTCTCAAGTAAAACAGTGCTATGCAATACATAGAGATCATACCTGAAGGACAACATCAGAGGAAGGCCTGAGGTTGTGTGTGGGTCTCTGTGTACTGTCTTATAAACATGCAGATTTAAGTGTTTTGGTCCACAATTAAACAGAGATTAAGATGAAAACTAGGGAATAATGTCATTGACAATCCCCCTCAAAAATAGAGGTGCAAGGATTAAGGTTTGTGCATGTGACTGTGCACGTGTCTTTTTGCACTCTAAGCTAAATTCCTTTTAAATTTCACCATGTTTTTGTTTGCACTGTGTGTGTGTGTGTGTCTGCGAAGCTAAAGCTTAATCATTGTCTAATATATCCCTTCGTCCAAGTACACACACACACACACGTACATGCACACTATATCAGCCGTCCTTTCCACCACCTGGACCTCATGATGATGTAATCATTGCCCAAGTGAGTGAACACACAGAGGCTGATGTTCAGGAGAACAGTGTGCATTTGTGTGTGCGTGAATTATATCTGAACGCAACAGAACGATGTGAACCGTAACATCTGTGCTCAAGCTAATCCACCGTGGTCCTTTTCTGAGCATCGATGGACTGAGAGAAAGCTTACGGCAGCATTTCCTCTAGTAATTATTGTCTGTAGATAGACCAACCCGTGCTACTAAACAAACATAATAAGCTAATCAAGTAGAAGGATTGTTATCCAACAGTCTTACCACTTTAATTAATTCATTTTTATATAAAGGGGAAAAAAAAGTGCCTTGATGAAGAAACTTTTTTTTGGCTGTTAGTCTGAAATTTTGTGTATTTGTAGATTATGTAATATAATATGTGTGTTTCACAACACCCACTTTTTTCAATTTCGAAACCTAATTAGTGAGTGGAGATAACCACGGTGTTACTAGCATCAGTCATGCTAGTAACACTTAAAGAACATAAAGTGCAGATGTGTGAAACAAATGTCATTTTCTACAAATGAAGAGGTTTGCTGTACCTGGACACAATGAGTGTTGTGTTGCTCCTTAATCAGCACATAATCAAAGGGTTTGAGAATACTTTTAATGTGCATGTTTGATTAATTGCTCTTGATTATATCTGGATAAGGTGCTTTAGCATACAGGGAATGATCACCCCCCCCCCCCCCCCCCCCCCCCCCCCCCCATTACTGCCCTTAACAGCCAGTATGAGGAATTTGTCCTGATATGTTGTTTTTTTTTAATACCAAATATGCTGTTGTGCTGCATGGTAACAGTATGACCACCTCTGGGGGTTTTTTTTTGTTTGTTTGTTTGTTTTTTTGTTATTTTTGTGCAAATATGTTTTAGAATGATGAACTCCAAAGTGCTTGTGTTTGATCTGATAAACCTTCCCTTATTGATAGACACTTACAGGAGCTTTTCTAAGATTATTGCAGATGTCTTTCCTTATTTGACATTGTGTTGACACACACTCGAATGTTTCAGAGTAGCAAACAACCAAAACTTCTGCTTTCACTTCTGAGTGGTGCTCTCACTTACTGATGATCAGTGAATCAAGTGTCCTTAATCAAATGCACTGTTTCTGACTCTTGTAATTCTCACAGAAGCAGATATGGTGTCATTTTTCCACACCCAGTTTTCCCATTTTTACCTTGTCTTTCTTGAATAAATAATGACACAGTGGAGTATGTCATGTGTTATTGTTCCAGTGGGGTTTGTAAGACCTGACCAGATGGTTTTCAGTTTGTGCTGAAATGTAAAACCTTAAAAATGGGCGACGAAATGCTTTAAATTTTACATTAAACATCTATCAATCCTGAATAGTGTCAAATAAGAAATTGAATTTGTACATGAGGGAGGGCTTTCCTGCTCCAACAGTGACCGTAAGCGCGACGTGAGGGAAATTTGTACAGTCAGTCAGTCACAGTCTGCACGTTCTTGCCGGGCAGCAGTGCCACTTCATATCCCCTCTACCACTCATCACCTCAGAGCTGCTTCCCGCATCACAGCTGAAGGGGCTTGATAACTTTCTGTTTCTGGCCTTGTGCCCTCGGCTGCAGCATAAAACACATACAAACACAACAAAGATAAATAATGCTGCGCCACTATAATCTCTCATGAATGAGACAACAATAACTGGGTATCGTTACCAAAACATAACACCACCAACAAAAACTAGACAAAACAAGGGCTTTGGTAACCAGATTTAAGTATACCCCTTCCCGTAAGCTGCCTGTGGCATTTATGAGGTCTAGTAAAGTCTTGATCTGTGTTTCCTAAAAATAACTTGGTCTCACGCCCAGACAGAGGAAATGGGACCCCCTAAGTGATGTGTGGCCCCTCTGAGTGTGTTGTTCTTCAAAGTATTCACAACAAACCAGTTTAATTTGCACTGCTTTGATAATTAAAAAGCAATCTTATTATAAGACTACAAAAATATGGGAAGCCACCTCTCTAAAGGGAGAGGACAGGCGTGTGGAGGAAGATTAAAACATTATTTATGTTGAGGTGCAGGAGAAGGGCTGCATTATCTTGGAGGACTTCTTTGAGGTGGAGGATGAGGTTGTATGCGGGGATGAGGAACATATAGGAGGAGAGGGGGGGGGGGAAATATAAAGAATAAAATCCCACAAGTCAGGCTACGTGTGCTGGATCACATTCCCTGTGCTTTTCCTTGCCCACGCCTCTCGCCCCAGCCCCCCTCTCACCCCTCCCTCCCTGCCGCTGTGACACAAACAAGTCTCGGCTGGGGAGTGCTTGCAAGTCAGTTTGCAGAAAAAGCAAAGGAAAACTACTGTCGAGGGAAGAGAGAAAATAAGGAGGAGAGAGGGGAAGGGTGATTCCTGTGAGTGTGTGTGTGTGGGGGGGGGGGGGGGGGGGGGGGGGACAGCAAAGCTCTTGCAAATTGGGTGGATGTTTTCGCAAAGGGGCAGCCAATCGCGAGCGAGATCCCGCCCTCCTCCGTTGGGGCGGGGCCAAAGCGAGTGTGTTTGGCTCAACTTAAAGAGTGTGTACACGGTCTGGACGTTTTTGTTGAACGCTATTTTTCTTCACTCTCATGGTTGTGCAGACGCTAAGGATGAAGATCCAGGAGTCGCCCGTTAATTGTGACACGGGGAGGGTCGGAGAGGTGCGAGGCTCGGACCCGGACTGCGAGAAGACCAGCTGCGAGGACGTCCCCCGTCTGGACCTGACAGCTCTAACCGAGGACAGCAGCTGGGGAGGTGAGGCTGCAGGCCACTCTGCTGCTGTTTACATTCGTCCTATATGTGCTTTGTATGTGTAAATGTGTCTTATAACACGTGGACGACACGAAAACACGAGCTCGAAGAAAATGGCAAAGAAAATTTCCACTCAGCTCTACACATGGGTGGCAGCTGCACACCTTCTGCTGCTCCTCCTCCTAATGCAGCTCCTAATGCTTCTCCTGCAGAATTCATTTGAAATATCCCCTTAAGTTCTCCTGCTACCTATTTGTGAAGCGAAAGCGGGACTATTTTCTCGTTTCTGATCGTACAGCTGAGCTGATGGATGTAAAAATCCGCTTCATGTGGCTGGGTGGTGTAAACAGTCCACTGCAAAGAGCTGCAGCTGCAATTGTCGGTCAAGATCATTAAAGGAGATGTTTAATGGTGATAAGTGGTCCATGCAGATGGCCGTAGGGGTAAATATGTATTTGGAAAGCTTATTGGTTATGGTTGCATCGTACAGGATAGAGATTCATTTAGAAATTATTTTGTGTGTGTGTGTGTGTGTGTGTGTGTGTGTGTGTGTGTGTGTGTGTGTGTGTGTACGTGTGTGTGTGTGTACGTGTGTGTGTGTGTGTGTGTACGTGTGTGTGTGTGTGTGTGTGTGTGTGGTTGCAAATAATCAGCTGAATCTGTCTTGTTTTTGTTTTGTTTTTACATGGTGGCTTAAGGTATTGCATCATTGCTAGAGCTCCTTAATCTTCTTTTAGCTGTTTTGTTTTTTGTTTTTGTTTTTTTTTATTTTACATTTATTGTTATTATTATTATTATTTGTCTACAGGGAGAAAAAAAAGAACAAATGCATTCAAATAACTGAAATGCTTAGTTTAAACTCTCCTTCACTGAGTGGTGAAATTCAAGTGTTTTGTTGAACTGTACACTGAAATGGTAACCAACAGGTTCATCCATACACTAACAAATATGTTTAAAGTTGCAGCGTGTATTGACCTCTTTCCTTTTCCATATTTCTGTGCTCACTCCCACCACCACTACCG
Organism: Telmatherina bonti; assembly: GCF_933228915.1. Lineage (NCBI taxonomy): Eukaryota > Metazoa > Chordata > Actinopteri > Atheriniformes > Telmatherinidae > Telmatherina > Telmatherina bonti. Next base: position 29,290,073 of record NC_136621.1, read on the forward strand.
TTTGATGTCTGACACAAGGCTAATCTGATCCATGCCATGAATCCCTCAGTTCCAACATGGCTGGAGCATTCGTGGGCGGTTGTGTGATATGTGGAGCTCTCTAGTGGCCAAACATCAGCCATGGGAAAAACACTGGCTCTAGAGGTTTCCATTGTTGCCGTGCAGCTTTCTCTGCATGCAGGTAGTCATGCCATGAATTGTTCTGCCTAAGCTGTATGAAGGAAGGCTTGTTTTTTTTTTTTGTTTGTTTGTTTGTTTAGCTGTTTGAGTACTTATGGTAATAAATGTAGGCATGATGTAGAGGAGGAATTCTGGTTGCTAAAGCTTGTGGGCATTTTTCCTTTGACAAGACATTTAGTGTTTAACGTATTATTTTTTTTACAAGCTTTCTGGCTCTTTTGAAGCCTCCTCCCTGTACATTCTGTCCTGAATTCATAAATGAGTTCCTGGTACTGAGAACCCCATGGGGAACCAACATGATTGGCCGTGACATGTCGCTCTGAACGCTTTTCAAGCATGAGAGGATTCAGGACTTGCCATAGCATTAGCTGCAATTGTATACATGCATTGAGCAGAACTTTATTCCCACATATCCGGCTCATTTATTCTCCAACAAAGTGAGCTAAAGAGGGATTTATATGCTGGTAAGACGAGCAGAGCTGAATAATCAGTTAATAAAATGGCACAATGGATGTAAGTACCCCACTGTACCGTAGGCATAATACTGTACACATGGGCATGTGGATGGATGAGAGTATTAGGCAGGGGTCTACAACCTTTACCCCAGTACACTCCGTGCCAGTGCTTGTCATTGTGACCTGATATTTGGCACTGCCCCCATCCTTGCCTGCCTGCCAGCTATGGTGGAATGACAGCAGCAGGCAGTTTAGCAGGAAGAGAAGCTCGTTGAGAAACTAGAACGTAGAATAGTTCCTGTTCCTTCTCTTTTCATTCCTTCATCGTGTATTTTCTTTCTTCTCTGTCTTTGTCCTTGTGTTCCTTCAGATCCTCCTTTTCCTAACACCTGTGTCCTTGATTTCAAAAGCATTTTCCATCTAAGTTGTTGTGATGGTAAGTCTTGTGCTGCTTCACTGTCAGCGTGAATGATATGTGAGAGTAATAGAAGGAGAGAAAGAAAAGGCTGTCTGAATGACCTTTTCCTCTGCATGGCAACATGCTTGAATGGTCTGGAACATAACTGCAGAGAGTCTCACATGCACACCCACGTACACACACACACACACACACACACACAACCTTTAGTGAAATGGCAAACTGGCAAGTTTTTAGTTTCATTAATCTAGTTAATCCAGAACCATCAGCAAGCGGTTGATTTAAAGGATTAATTTCAAATGCCATGGAGCCTTAGCGGCCGGCTACATTGCACTAAGCTGGGCCTCAAAGGAAGACATTGGGTGTGATGGAGTTTAACCTGCTGCTGTGTGCCAGAACTGTAACGCCAAAGAGTTGCCACTTGATAAACTGCACGTACCCAGAATTAAAGGAGGACTCCCGGGACTCCAATCTTGGAACTTGAGCTAAATTGCTTCTCATATTGCCTCAACTCACCCCAGCTAAGAAAAATATGCATGTGCAGTTTCAGACTGAGTGTGCATGTTTTCACGGGTTGCACACTGACACCTTGAATGTTTACACTGACGGTTGGTTTCCTTCATAGCTTGTTTTTGCTCCATCTATTCTTTCTGAGTAACAGTTCCTCTGTGTGTTTTGGCTCTCCTAGCACGCCATGTTACAGGTGTCTCCTTTTTCATGATATCCACCTTTTTTTATAATACCTACTTTGGATCAGTTTCTGTGTGAAGTTTCCTCTTTTTCTTGCAATCCTAAACTCTCCCGGGCAACCTGGGATCCACTGTCTGGTCTTTTGTTCATGCACAGAGGAGGCAGCTCACTGTGTAGAGTGGAAACTAAAACACAAACCCATCACTATACCTCTCAACAGGGATCAGGCCCTGACATTATCCCACAGAGATCCAGGATTTATTAATAGTCTAGGGATTGTTAGGGGTATATACATGGCTATTTTCCCCAGACCTAATTATCAGAGTGGAGACTGTAACCAGGGGATGAGCTAAGATGCAGGGTGGGTGTGGTTTTTTTTTTTTTTTTGTTTGTTTTTTGTTTTACCCACGGATTCAGAAAAACATCTGCTGCTCTTCAGCCCCAAAGGAAGTCTCTTTTTTTTTCTTTTTTTATTAATATTTTTTCCAGTATTATCATGTCCTGTGACTTGAGCAGCAGAGAGGGTCCCAGATGATGTTAGCAGAGAGAGAGATGGGCTTTTTGTGACTGGAGAAGGAGAACTGGTTTTAACCTTTGAAAAGGAAGTACTTTGAGTTGAGCAATCGGAATTAGAAATGCACCTTTGGGCATTGCATTCCTCACTTGTATGATCTGAGTGCTAAATCACTGCTGATACGTTTTAACTCATCTGTTTGTGCATTACTTAGAACCAGTCCCAGCATACTCGCTGCAGAGGGAGAGCATGGACCGCGAGGAAGCTCGGCTGTCTCCTCACGCAGGGGGACGCCTGATCCGCCAGCTGCTGGAGGAGGACAGCGACCCAATGGTCTCTCCTCGTTTCTATGCCTACGGACAGAGCCAGCAGTACCTAGATGACACAGAAGTGCCTCCATCACCGCCGAACGCACACTCTTTCATCAGGTAAGACAGCACAGTGTTTGCAGCCTGTAGGAGACGGAGGAAGTTGTGAATAAAGCGGCCGCCGTAACGAGGATTTTTATCCCTACAGTCGCAGGCGGAGTTCATCTCTCGGCTCCTGTGATGATGAAAGAGAGGAGCTGACATCTGCCCAGCTCACAAAGAGGATTCATGTGCTGAAGAAGAAGATCCAAAGGTTTGAGGAGCGGTTTGAGGAGGACAGAAAATACAGAGTAAGTCATCATGACCTCTCTTTAACAATCTGAGCATAAAAGAGCATAGTAATAGAAGCACTGGCAAGATTTATTAAAAACTCACACAGATTAAACTTTATTGCTAAAAAGGTTTATGTTCATTTGATTCATGTGAAAAGAACAACCTGTCTTCATGTGATTTTTGTTCTGTCTTTCCAACCAGCCCTCGCACAGTGACAAAGCTGCAAACCCAGAGGTCCTGAGATGGCTCAACGAACTTGCCAGGCTTCGCAAAGAGCTAAAAGGTAAAGCCCAGACACGAGAAGCACTCCTCAACACATCTACCGGTCGGTCCGGTCTTTTCGAGACTAAAACGAAAATTGCTCTCCTGTTCTTCACCAGAAAACAAGTTGATGAAATCTGAAGAGGACCTGCCGCCTCTGACCCGCCAGCGCAGTAACACCCTGCCTAAAAGCTTCGGTTCTCAGCTGGACAGGAAGCCTCAGCAGGAGAAGGCTCCGAAGCCGCCGGTGGAGAGCACCCTGGAGTCCATTTTAAAGAAACTTCAGGAGAAGAGGGAGGAGGTGAACCGACCAGAGGATATCAAGGTGAAACAAAACGACTCCGCGCTGCTACACGTTTACAAGGATGATTCCCGACACACCTGCACGGAACAGATGTTGCCTGTTAAACATACAATGAGCTTTGAAGCGAGCAGAAACCATTATCGCAGAATTATAACTTGTTTCTAAGTGAATCCAGTGTTTTGACTCACTTCCTGTCCCCTTTCTGGCAGGATATGACACGGGAGCAAATCGCAGCAGAGAAAGTCGCCCTGCAGAAAGCTCTTCTCTACTATGAGAGCATACATGGCCGACCAGTAAGTCATCCTCCACCAACACAAACACGGCAGCAGTGTTATCCCACGTGACCGTGGCCTATATTGCAAGTCAAGGGTGAATAATGCAGTTAGTGTGTGTGTGTGTGTGTGTCCATCTGGCTAACTTTCACAATGTTTGTGCATTTGTTAGAAAGGAATTATATTTATTTGGAAGCGCATATTTTTTTTTATTGCAAGACTTTTCAATCGTAGTTAAGGGATAAATCTGTCGGTGACTAAAATTCAGCTGCAATAAATGTGCTGTGTGATCGCTTTGAGTGTAGTCAGAGGTCAGAGTGTGGCTGATGTTTTTGTTCCTCTGTTAGCTCCACTGGATCGTAACTAACGACCTCCATTCTCTAAGCAACAGGGTGGGTCATCTGTTATCCAATAGTCTAGTTAGTCTGTAGGTAGACAGAAGGAAAACAAATGTCTGTAAGTTTTGTTTTGTTTTTTTTTCTTGCAAGTAGCTCTAACTGCAACTTCTGTATTGCTTCTGCAGGTTACCAAGAGCGAGAGGCAAATCATGAAGCCGCTGTATGACAGATATCGCCTGGTGAAGCAGATTCTGTGCAGAGCCTCCACCATCCCTGTAATAGTGAGTATCACACCTTTATAACGTCCCTTCAGCTGCCTCAGAGCATTGTCAGACCATCCGCAGGTGCTTAATCCCCGATGGTGCTGGCCCCACGGCCGGCTGTGGGAAACACGTGGCAGTCACGCCACAGGCGTGTTGTCCACCTTTCGAAGCTCTTTAAGTCCGGCTTTAGAAGCTCAAAGGATCTCCGCTTGTAAAGGAGATTGATTGGTGGCAGACTGAGCTCGCAGGAAAGGCTCAGAAACTGTTAGTGTAGTAAACTTTACCACAATGTGAGGGTTGGAAGAAATTAAACATGCAGTTATGTTTTTTTTTTTATTTTATTTTTTACTTCTATTTGTTTTGGGTAGCAATCAGTGAACTCATACTAAGCTGTTTAATTGGCATCCTTTATTATATAAGTCATGATTTGCATTCTGTTCAAGCAGGACACCATTATATAATACACTAATCCTCTTTATGCACATTGGGTTCGCTACCATAGATTGTTATGCACGGGTCTGAAAAACAAGTCAAAATTCTTCACTCTCCCTCTGTTTTCTAGACTTCTAGAAGAAGAAAAAAAAAGAAAAGCTAAAATACAATTTGGGGACATTCTTGCTCAGTTGCAAAAAGGGATGCAAAGAAAAGTCCAGAGTGTGGCGTTTCCTTCTTGTGGCCTTGCTGTTTAAAAACGTCTCAGTGTAGATAACTCCTCCTTCTCGACCGTCATCACAGGGCTCTCCCTCCAGCAAGCGCAGAGGTCCCCTCCTTCAGCCCATTATCGAGGGTGAAACCGCACTTTTCTTCGACGATATCAAGGTGAAGAGCTGCTGCTGCTTCAGTAATCCGTGAATCCCGGCCTGCTCCCCTCCAGCAAACTCCCACCCCTCCCTTAATCACTACCATTTTCCCTCTGATGAACCTGATCACTGCCTGTTGATTGGGCAGCTGCATCTGTAGATTTGAATCAGTAGCTGCTGATGTTTGAATCATTCTGTCATTGTGTTGTAAATATGTGTGAGGTAAATGTTTTTTGTCAACGTAAACGCCCAGTTTTACCCTAACCCCAAAGTGACAGTTTGTTTTGGTTGTGTTTTAAAAGACTCTTTCATTTAACAAATATGAAACAGGACATCCCATTTGAAATCAAATCATGTTCCCCAGCTGTCCTCAGTTACTCCATCTGCACACAATTTAGTTTAACCTTGACAAAAGAGGACAGTGGAAATTCATTCTGCCGTTGTATTGTGATGATTCATAACCACTGTGGACTAACACTGCATGATCCTCAAGCACCGCAGTGTTTGAGCCCGGAAGCTGGCTCCATTTGAATGTTTATGGTTCGCTGACGCTTAACTGACATCTGATCCCTCTTAACCCTGTCTCTGCAGGAGGAAGAGGACGGCTCAGAGGACGACGGAGACACAAAAACCCAGTTCACGATAACCGTTCGGCAAGACCTCAATGTGCTCAGCCTGCTGGACCACATGGAGGAGGAAGTTGATGGTTTCATCTCACCTGTGGACGAACTTTCGCCCTCAAAGAACACAACAGACATGAGGCTTTCCAACCTACACTCGGCCACCATGTAAGTAGAGAAGCAGCAAACTACCATGCTGATAGTGATGATAGCTCTGCGGTGGCTAAGCACTCATTTCTAGCATGACAATGATTTGGTGGGATGTTTTATAGGCAAGAACTTGTGGAGCAGCTTCAGGAAGCCAGAGAGGAGAAGAAGAGGATCCGCAAGAACCTGAAAGAGTTTGAGGACCAGTTCTTCAGACAGAACGGAAGGTAAGACGAGTTTATGCTTGTAACATTACCCTTGCACATGTAGGCACAACTTTAATGTTTGTGGCCTCTCGGTTTTTTTTTCTTTCGTTCTTAATAGAACTGTCCAGAAAGAAGACCGCTCCCCTCTGGCTGTGGAGTACCACGAATACAAGCATGTCAAAGCCAAGCTGCGGCTGCTGGAGGTCCTCATCAGCAAAAGAGACTCTACTAAGTTCATTTGAGATCTAAAAAAAAAGAGACTAAGAGAGGACTGGGGTATCAGCTGAACACATCTCACTGACAAGAAAAGGTGGGATATTCTTTCTTGTGACGCTGCTGTGGGAACGACCCAACTGGCACGTTGACTGGTTCAGCCAGACAGAGTAGGTTTCCCTGACAACTGCCCTGCTGCAACTGGTCCAAAGCAACATCAGCTGCTTTACCTGCAACCTGCTTCCCCACAAGACCTCAGCCTTCAAAACAGGAAGTTTCTCCAGACAGAAACATGCGCACAAATAACCTTAACTACACTTATTTTGCTGATAATTTATTTTTTTGAATGCTATAAAGTAACAGAAACATGCTTTCTCATGTCAAACTGTAGAAATTGTTGAAAATAGATGCTAGTTTGTTTGTCTATATATATATATATATATATATATATATATATATATATATATAATATATATATATATATATATATATATATATATAAGACATTTTTGCTGTTTTTGAAGGATTCTGCAATGAAGATGAGTATTTATGTTTCTTTGTTGTTGTTGTTTTTTTCCTAAGGGAGATTTTACTATGTGTACAAGCTTAACAGTATTCACTAAATGAATAACTTCTTTTTATTTCAGTCCTGACCACCGTATCCTGTCTGAAATAGTCATTTGGCTTCTTTAGAAGTTTAATCTATTACTTGCTCACTTTAAAAAGTGGTTTCTTCTTTCATTATAACCCAAAGACAGCAGCTCAGGCGGAAAACAGCCAACCAAATGTTCATCTTCTTCAACGAAGCAGCCTGTTTCTTTGACCACTGGTACTTCAGCATCTGACTGTATGTTGTGTGCATTGACATGCATCGTCTCCACCTTTACTTCATGTCAAATAAGCTATTCAGTAAATCACTGGTATGTGTTTGCACACACGGATTAACACAGACAAGGCCAGATGAGTGTGGAGGAAAGAAATGTCTGCTGTGTGTCTATCTGTGTGTGTGTGTGTGTGTGTGTGTGTGTGTGTGTATATATATGTTTCTCCTTCTCCTCCTACCCAGAGCTTGTTTGTATTTCTGTAAATATTTCTCACTAAGTATGTTTACATTTCTGTGAGCGAGTACTTTTTCCTTTCTTTCTCCAAAATGGATGATTATCAGTGTGAATTTTGTTTTCACTGAACATGAACACTGGCCAGGCTTGATGAATCTTGAGTGTGTACATTTTAGTACATAAATTGTATTTTGTATATAATATGAATGAAATCATATTTTTACTGACATATTTGGGCTTTGTGTTGTTCTTTTGCAATGACTCCAATTTTGGGAATATTTACTCCTCGTATGTGAATATGACGGGACAAGGTAAAGACATCCAGAGGGTTCTACAGGCGCTGACATGCTAACGATTCAGACCAAAACGAAGAAGAAAACAGCCTCAGAACAAAAAGACTAGATAAATGTGATGGCAAATTAAGACGGTAATTCTGCCGATGACTGAAAAATTGTTGAAAGTCCAAAAAGTTAAAGCTGATGCATCTTTATGTCCAAAACAGGATGAAAACCAGCAACATCTGTTGATTATCACTGTGCTAATGACAGAATATTTAATGACTTCTGCTCATTTTTTTAATATGTAAAATCACGCTTTATATAGAAATGCACACAGCAAATGAAGATAAATGCTTAGAACTATCCATCCATCTTCTACTGCTTATTCAAGGTCAGGCTCTCGCGGCAGGAGTTCAAACAGAACTTGTGCTTCTCTTTTCCTGACTATATCTTTAAGCCGATTTAGGGGAATCCCAAGATGTTCCGCGGCTGGTTGAATGGCACAGTCCCTCCAGCGTGTTAATGGAACATACCTAGACTACCTCACCATGAGGCATCCTAATCACATGCCTGAATCACCTCCTCTGGCTCCTTGCCATTCAGAGGAGCAGAAGCTGTGCAGATGACAAAACCTCTCACCTGATCTACACTCTACAGGTTATTTCATCTAAAATGCACATACAGAAAAGTGTGCGCACTGTTTTCTGCATATCAGGTTCTTAGACTGGTTGCTTCTAGAAAATAACCTCTTCCTGTTTACCTGAGTGTTTGGGCTGGCCTGTGGTCAGAGAGCTGGTTAGACGCACACATGAGCCAAACAGGAAAGACTGTGGACAGAAATCTAAAACAAACAGATACACATCAAGAACACAGCATGGTGTGTAACATAAATAAAATAAAAATGTATCTTTTTTTAACTGTAGTTTGTCCTTTATATACTTTTATCAGTTTCAAAGGCTTACTTTCCAGTAAAAGTAAATAATTAGTAAATGCTTTTCAGTAAAAAGTAATAAAATATATTTATGTTGAACACGGCTTTATTAAACAACTTATTTGAGACATCAAAATTGCATAAGCAAGGAAAACTTTTATTTGAATTATTTGTTAGGTGTATGCTCTCAGCAAATTAACCTGTGGAGAATTGGCAGTATGAAGTTTTTATTTTAAATTTATTTTATATTGCAAAAATTATAAAACTGCATATGCAACTTGGTCATTAACTCATTAAAAATGCACTGATTTGTCGAACAAAATAATTTTAAAAAAAGCATATTTTCTTTGCATTAGTTTTATGTGATGGATGCAAAATTTTCCAGTATCTCATGGTGGACTAGTGCAAAACAGATCAGCTGGTTGAATGGACAAAAAGAGTTCACAAAACATGAAGGACATCTCTTCAAAATTCAGCATCACAATGTCAAAGAAGAGCTCTTTATGTTAACTTATGAACTCATGATTTAAGTTGAAATTTTAAGATCTAAAATTGCAACTCACTCAGAACTTGGGTAATGTAATGTTTCGACAAGAGATATGTGTCTACAGGTTTGGACACTGTAAAAGAGTTGAGGATCAGCCTCCATCCCTGCATTTAACTGATAGCAGGAGCTGAAGACAAAGTGTGGGGATATGATGCATAGCAAAAATGAAAAACCTGATTCATCAAGAAGGCATAAAACTTGCTTTTTCAAGGTATTTTATTTCAAATCTTGGCTGGAACAGAGAGCTGTGTGTGGATTATAGACAAATATGCAAAAAGTCACATTTTCTGTAGCACAATAAAAGGTGCAAAAAAAAGTCAAGGGCTGCACAAACCTTTGCATAGTACTAAACTCTGCAGGAGAAACTCAGCCTTAATTGTTTAAACAATGACTGAAAATGTAGAAGATGAGTGTGCATGCAGTATAGAGCTAAGCAATAAGATGCAGACATCTCACGTGAGTCCAGCAGTTGAATTATAGGCCCAGTCTTCTCACTACATTAACCGGGCGACATCCGGTTGTTATTGCTGAGTGGACCGAGTTGTTATACTGTTTAAAGTCACTTCAACACAACTGTTATGTAGGAAATACATTAAAAAAATAGATATATATGTATATTTATATATATATGCAAGACCATTTCACACAGAACACGCCAATGCACAACCAATATTTTGGAGAAAGAGGTTTGAATGCAGGAATACATACAGCATCAGGGCAATATGTGGAACAAGAGATATGACAGATGCACTATATAAGCTGAGGCTTTAATCTGCCTGTAAAGGTAAAATATGCGTTCATTCAAATTTCACCCTTTACTTTATCTCAATTTGCAATATGGAAACATTACAGTAACTAATGCTAGTTTTTTTTTTTAAGATGTTCTGTATTAAATGACATTTTTGGAATTGACTGCATGTTTTCTGGATTGTTGTCGCCGTTTCAATAATGACGCTACACAGAGCGACCACTTTGTTAGCTCCACAGAGAAGACTGGAAACTGGAGGAAACAGCTAGATTGGCTTTGTTAAACTACCTCGTCACAACAGCAACTTTAAAGCTGACAAACTCTCTTATAAATCAGTGGGATTTCCTTCATATCTTATTTTGTAGTATTTCTTAGCTGCAGGCTGAACAAAGGAAGCTTAGGTCATCTCACAGACTGAGAAAGATACCTGAACGTTGCAAGAGGAGCACTTTGCTACAACTGATGGTTGGGACAACTTGAGTTTATGACATACAGCTGATGCAATTTAGCACTGTACTATTTTGGTGCATTTCTTTTCATTAATGAAGTTAAAATTTCAGAGTCCCCTCTAAGAAACTGGAATACGTCTTCGCTGCAAGGAAGCACTCCGTTTCAATTGGAAAACAATAAAATGAAGCACCCTAAAGAAGTCATAAAAACTCTCAGCTGGGAAATATGTCCAGTCTAAATTTATCATGTTTCAGTTGGATGTGTGGGATCCATTACTGACCAGGCTAACTATCATTGGAAATGGAAGCTAATAACAACTCATTGTGCTGAATTTTGTGGATACATCAAAATTAGACAAAGCTGCAGTAATAAACTGTTCACAAGCACATCTGTCAGTTTGTGTCACTTTAAACTGGTCACACAATTATCATCTCCAGTTTCTATTAGTAGACACATCACTATGCCCTTTGCAGAAAATACAGCGTAATGTAACAGTTAACCTGATCGATATGCAGATTGTTCATTTCAATTTGACTACTTTTATCTTTAAAGATTGTTTTTAAGTGGAACGCCATCATGCCGAACAGTATTCCCATCTTTGACATCCGATGGACTGTACCGTTTTTTTTTTCCATTATAGATGGTTGCCAGGCAACCAGTTAAGACTCCATAAAACTCCTGATTGCATCATGTTTGGAAACAGCTGAGTATTCCTAAAAACATGTATCAGGTCAATACAGACCAATTATTGAAACAAGCCCAGAATATGACCTAAACCCTGCAAAAGCCAAGTGATGAACCGGTAGAAAGATTTTGAATGGCCTCCAGCTTTCAGCCTCTATTCTTAGCTAAGCTAAGCAAAGCAGCGGCAAGAAGTCGTCTCATAGTCACTGATAGACATGAAAACTGGTTCAATGATCTGAAATGTTCAAATTCTCAACAAGGAAGTGAACTGTGACATTTCCAAAAATGTCCTGATCATTTTTTTTTCCTTTCCCCCAACAACATGCATACAGACAACACCCAGTAACCTTAAAAGTTAGATTCATGATCATACAGTATGTTTTGCTGTAGAAGGCAAACTGTTGAATGCAGGTTCAAGATATCGGCTGCTCTATAATCCACAGCTAAACAGAAGTGATTGCAAGTTATATTCAGCCTGTGTCACCCAGCAGCCTGCTTCTGCCTGTCAAAACCTCATCGCTCATTCTCTTTTTTTGTATTCTTCAATCCAGACAGAGGACATGCTGGTGTCCAGATTTAGAAGGATCTGCAGGATTAACACCCCATTCCAACACCAGGCTGAAGATTATATTCAAAATGTTCTTTATGCGCATTTATACATGTTTATTTTGTCAAAATATAACCACTTTATTTGATCAATTGAAAAAAACCAAAAGCAATATAGTGTCTCAAGGTAATAACATAATTCTTTAAAAGTGAAAAATAGAATTTAAGGAATATAAAATACAAAGCTATGCAAAAAAAAGAAGGAAACAAAACAAAAAGAAGACGCACACGCACACGCAGAAGCCTGAGTTTCTCAACCCTCTCTGGTCCCCAAGTTTGAAGAAGTCCACGTAGATTTCAGTCAGCATCCTCATTGTTTAAACCTGGATTTAAAAACTTTTTTTTTTTTTTTGTAATAGGAACACATAAAGTTTTCAAACTACCTCTAAATGGTCCTGAAAGGTTGAGAAACTGCCTCCAAAGCAATACGATAGAAAACACACATAGACCTTTAAGATTCTAGATTCTTAAGCTTGTAAGAGTCTGAACTTCCTGTGTCCAGCATCCTCCCACTTACTCTCTTTTGACACACACACACACTGGGGTGCATTGCAGTTAAAGTGCGTTGAAGCTCTTTTCAGACTGCCCTCAGACCAGGCTGAAACCCTCGTACTGCTCCACAGCCTGAGTGAGACGACGGCGCAAGATCTCTTTGGTCTGATAGCGGGGCATGTCGAGCAGGTTGTAGCAGGTGTGGGCAACTGGCAGGTAGTGCTCCTCTGCTGTGGTGGACTGGATGACGATACGCATGCTCTCCATCCCATGGATGGGGATTCGGTCACTGCCAGTCAGGAACACTGCAGCCAGGAGACATGAAGTGTTGAATTAAAACCAAAAATCTGCAGAAACAGCTTCTATGCTTTGTATGTTTCAAAGGTTTGGTTGTTGTTTTTGTAAAAAACTGAAAAAAACAGCATGAAATGCTGAATTACTGGTTGCACCATGAAGGAACAAGTTTCCAAGTATAAGCTGCCACAATATGAGGAAGTATATAATGTTCTACAGGTTAGACAAAGACGGCCCACGTTTAGCAGACAGTCTTGATTGTAATGGTTTATTACAAACCAAAGAATCATAAAACACAAACAAATTTTGTAAAAGATCCAGAGCTTATTTGAGTCTACTTTTTTTTTTTTTTTAAATGATATTAATCTTTAAAACATACTAACTTTTATAGCACCAAACTTTTACCTACTTTAAACAGTAATTAAAGGAGGAATTTAATATCTGATATCTTTCACTGTTACAGGTTTCAGACCTGACACTTAGCAGTAACATGTTAAAAGTTACATGTGTGGAAGTCAGTTACACACCTGCGGGAAAGAAACTTACCCAGAGGATCATCCACACAGTCAAAAAGAAAAAAACTATTGGGTGTCTTCTACCAACAAGATAAAAATATCCATGAATCTTATTTATAAGCATCTTTCAGGGCAATTAAGTTCACTTTATAAAAGACAAGAAAAAAGAATCAATACAATACAAAAACTGGAAAGTGTCGCTCTAATTTTCATCAAATTTTCAAAATTTTTTCTTGCTTAAATTAAAGTAGAGGTGTGTCAGTTTGTGTCATTTGTCACTTGCAGATGAACTTTTACCCCCAAAGAGCACAACAGAGATGAAGCTTTCATCCAGCTCTACGGCATTTTTATGCCGCAACAACCTGCACTTTATTATGTCACTTGTAAAACACCTCAAGGCGGAAGTATGAGAGTTTAACTGTTTTTAACTGTCACGCAGATGGTGCAATGACATCATAAGAACCGCTTACATAAGAACTGCTTCTTCTTTTCCAGAGGAAACTCGTGGAAAACCTCCCAGAAGAACCGTACTGTTGGATGAGTGGCGGTGTACTCCCCTTTGTAAACAGCATTCTGAAGAAAAACAGAACAGAGTAGCGGTGGGAAAATCGAATCGAAAAACTGAGTATCAGGATTTTTGCTCCACAATTTTAAATAGATTTTATTTTTGTTAAAAAAAAATTTTTTTTTTCCCAAATAAATAAAATAATCCATTATAATTTTTTTTTAGTAATTTTTACTGTTTTTATTGATCTTTTTACATTTCTTCTTGGGCATTATAGCAGCAGAATGATGGTCTGGCTGCTGTGTTGTTTTTTCCCAATTGAAATCAAGAAAAATGACTAGCAAAACAAAGTTTTGTACATTTCTTTAGTTTTTAGTCTACAAAAATAAATAATAAACTCCCAGACATGCAGGTATACATGAAGTCTGTCTTGGGGATGCTCTTCATTTCTCACTGTTGACATTTAACAAAACAATCCTTCACTGTTTTTTTTTGACTCTGTGAATATTATTTCAAGTAATATATGTGAAACTGTGTGAAAATGCATCCTATCTGGATTGCACATATAAAAACTGAGACAGCTGGAACAATATTCATATAAACTGTGTTTTAAAAAGATTTGTTTGGTTGGATGTTAGATCCCTTCACTAAATCTTCTTTAAAACCTTTAAACCACACATGTACCTTCTCCATTTCCTCCCAATTGTAGTTGTTGTTGCCAACCACCATGGCCATCAACTCAGAGGGCTGGAAGAGTGACAAGATGTCCCCTCCACACACTTTGAGGAAACCAGAGGAGAAAGCCGAGTACAGTTCAGACACGGAGTCTATGAAGACGTAGCGCAGATAGGCCTCCACAAACTCCTTCCTGAAGCGAATACAAACAGGTTGGGCAAACACTCAGAGCCAATTCTGCACAGCAGATGCATCCTCAACATCGGCTCAAGAGGAAAGCATTCATTCAGACTGTAAACACTGGCTTCCTCCCCCATTGTGTCTCCACATTACTTCAGTGGTGACCCATTACATGTTTTCTACACCCTAACCAGAGTTCATCGACACCCTCCTGGTGTACAGGCTGATCTGAATTTGTTTACATCTCAGTGAGCTCGTTCTGCAGAGGTCATTGAAGAGATTAAATCCATAATCTGTTCAGCCCTGCTGAATCCACCTGTGGGTCAGGGCTCCAGACTACCTTACCCAGCTAGTTGTCGCTGGAGCTCCAAACGTCAACATTAGGTGAACTGCTTAAATCAACTTTACGAAGTGAATTCTTCTGTTTTTATCTTGACTCTATCATTTAATAAAGAAAAAGTTTACCTAAATAAAAAAAAAAAGTACTTTTTTTTTTACTTTAATATAAATTAGTGCTTTAGGGGAAAAAAATCTCTTATTTTCACCCACATATATATATATATTTTTAACTAAATTGTAAATTTAGAAACTGCATATTGATCCAAGTATATGGTTCAAACAGCAGAAAGAAAGCGTCAACAGGCTGCGTATTGAGTTGATGCATGCAGATGATCTTGAGTTTTATGATGATGGCCGACTTGTGTTGTGCAGACTTCCAAGTCACACCGGTGGGTTTAACTGTGAAATTAAGTTCTTGCAAAGTGCAGTGAAATGATTGACATTGGGAGTCTTGTGAGTGCATCACTGTTTACTGGCAAATCTGCTCATTAAAGATTCACACTTAGAGGTTAAATATACTAAACAATTTTCTCATAGTCACTCTTCATCGGCATGTACTTTAAAATTTAACCAGAACAATGCACCCCAGTGTGTGTGTGTCAAAAGAGAGTAAGTGGGAGGATGCTGGACACAGGAAGTTCAGACTCTTACAAGCTTAAGAAACTAGAATCTTAAAGGTCTATGTGTGAATTTTGAGAGCAGATTATCAAATAAAAAGCAGTAAAACTTGACTTGTACTCTTTTGAAATGATTTGGTAAATATCTTGGACCTTTTGACACGTACTGAACACGTGAACTTCTAAATGTCCAAAACAGGTTCAAAACCCTGATCACAAAGTTCATGAAGCTCCGTTTTATTAAGAAAACTAAAAGAGTTTTTTTTTGTGTCTGTCAAGCTGACTGATGATAAAACCTAATGAAACTTCAGAAGGAATTTAATGGAAGCAACTTTTGTGCGTTTGTGTTTGACCTTTAACCCTGTCATGCAAAGTGGCCCTGTTGTGGTTTTTGTAAATAAACCACTTCAGGATGTTAGTGGGTCATGAAGTATGTTTCCACTCACTGGAGAATAAATAAATATATGATATAATTAAACATAATGCAATTACACAAGTTTGCTTTTGCGATAAATGGGGAAAGAAAATGATGCAGGTTTATTTTATACAAGATTTACATAATATAATTATTACTATATATTATTTTATAAATATTTTATAGAATACATTAAAACAAATAATAAATCATGATAAATTCTAAATATCAGTAATAGAAAAAAGAAGTATAATTTTATTGGTCTGTAGATGTAAAACACTATTTTTAAAAAAAAAAAAAAAAAAGTGGTGTTTTTTTTTTTTAAAAAAAAAGTTTTTTTATTCATTCATGCATGAAAGGGTTAAAGCTGATTTCAAACACAAGCAGAACACAAAATTACCATGGCAAAAAAACTGAAATATTGATGAAAAAGAAGCTGCAAATTATGAAACATGCTGTCTTGCGTAGCTTTTTACCACATTAACATATAAAATTTATGAAGTCAGTGACTTTAAATGAACTTCTAATCCAATATTTCCTCTGAACAACTCTGCCAAATTCAAGGAAACTCCTTCAAGGTTTCCCATACATGAAACTAGGGCAGACTTGAGCTTACAGTGACCTAGGAAAGTGGAACAAAGGGAAGCAAGGCTCTCAAAAAGGAACTGAAACAGAAGTTAGCTCATGCAAAAAAACAGCTGGCCTTTCCTTTGTAACAAGATAATGAAAATAAACAATAGTCAAACCGCTGTTTGGTTCAACACAAGAAGCAACACTAAAAACAAAGATGTTAGAAAGCCAGTCAAACAAAAACACAGAGAGCTTGACAGAAATGCAAAACCAGGAATTACTGGTCTGCTGAATGCTTACACTAAAATAAAATCTGTATAACTGTTTCACACCACAACAAATTTTAAACTGTTTTATCTATGTTAAAGGGGTTGTTCAGAAACAAGTTGAGCTGCTGCTGCCATCTGTTCAGCATTCGCAGTCAGACATGTTTACACTGCCCGGCCAACAACTCTCTGAGGACTCCCCACGGAACACAGATCATGACTGCTGGCACACAGACACACATAAGACATAAGGTGGATGTGAGGAAAAACACAATGCCAGACAAAATCTGTAATCCGTGCAGAACATGGCCATCATGTAAACAAAAGGCTCACATGCTGCCAGCAGCATGAGCACGTGACGGTCACAGATCAGAACAAAATGTATTAATAAACATCACAGTCATCTGCTCATCTTTCAGTCAAACATGGCAGGATGAAGGCTTGGACTCTACATTATTTAGGTTGATGAGTTTTCAAACCTGTTGTTTTTGTCCACAGCGATGCTCTCTCCTCCGGGAATCAGCTCCTTGACTTCTGTCATCCCGTAGTTCTCCCTGGTGATCTAAGAAGCAAAGACAACAAACGATCTTAACTTAGAGTTTGAAGTTACTTACTGTTTATAATTTGATTAACAATAAATCTGGTGAGATTTTCATCTGTTTGCCAACATAAAGCCAAAAACAAACATCTGGTTGCTCCACCTAACAGCAGCTGCACATGGAACTAATGACGGTATGAACATCATCCTCAGCAGCATCCCACATACTACAAGTGGATGGGGGGGAAACCTTAACCAAAGTATGTATTGATAGGATCAACACCAACAACGAAATGATTAAATATTACTAGAAACATCATCACAGCTGCTCACAAGTCCTTAAACTACATTTTATACAGACAATTAAAGCTAAATATGCCCAGAAAGTCCTTCCATCTGTGAAACATACTGGTGGCAAGAACCACGATGGTCAGGCTGGTTTGGCTGCATGTGCTCCATGAGGGCTTAATCATTAAATAAAAAAATATTCATTATATGCAATATGTTAATGTGAAGAAACGAACAACACACCAGAGTTAAACCTATTCAGTAGATGTAGATCTGTGTATAAATTCACAAGGCTCTGTGGTGGCGAGTCACTTACACATCTACTAATTATTGTATCGCTCCTGTTTATGGGGGAGCACAATCCACTAAGCATTGGTTTGTTTACCATTGAATTATAGACCCCACTTTGTTTTGTTTTCGCTGTATGGTTTGTTGAATAGAGTATACATTATTTACCGCTTCTCGATTCTGAGTCATGTCTGTGGAAAAACACAGAACTCTGTTTTTAAATGTACTTTCCTCTTAAAATCCACTAAACATCTGATTGTGCCATTTTTAAAAGATTAATGATGAAGAGTAATGGGCAATTCAACAATTCACAACTTTAATAAATTAGTTGACAAAAAGCAAAATCAAGAGTAGCGTCAGCAAAGTGAAATCTGATAAGCAAATGAAAAGAGGAAAAGTTACACACAGCAAAGTTAAGAAGGAATGTCTCCTCCACATCTCCTCCTTCATAGTCCAGAAGTTGCTGTAGACTCCTGCAAAAGATAAAACGCTTTATTAAAGCATGTTGACCTCACTATAAAATAACACAAACTTTCAGTCCCATTATTTAAGTGGAAAAATACCCAGTCTGTAATTTTGATGCGTACAACTGGATTTGATAAAGTAACATTTTCACTTTAACCTGGGGGTTAACTGTGGTTGTGCACCAGCTGAACACACCAAGCTGACCAGAAAGCCAGAAAATGTTGGATTAGAGGTGGTAAGATGTGAAAAAACAACAGGAAATGACTCAGAGGGAATGTGGTTTAGTTTCCTAGAACTTGCTGGGTAATTACAACTAAAACACAGGAAACACAGAAAGCCAATCAGTGGAAGAGGATGGAGTATTATTGGGACTGGGCCAAAGTCACAGTGTAATTGAAATTCCCAACAAAGTACCGCTGATCTGGTCTTTTATTTTTGCCTATAATGACATGGCCAGTATGCTGCATTACATCATATACTGAGTGCACAGCACCGCTAATGAGCTTTGCCAGATTTTTGCGCTTTAGCACCCCCTAACAAAAGCTAATCCGGCATCCGTCTTACATCCTGTCTCTTCTCTGTGTTCCCTCCAGCCAGCAAAAGTCAGTCCCATGTTGAGTCTTGTCTCATCTCTTGCTGTCACTTTCTTGTTTTCTTTTCCTTGCACTTTCAATACAGCCTGTGTTAGCACCCGGTTGCTGGTGTGCGATGCAGTGCAGTAGAGCAAAAGGCAGCTCCCAGACGATGTTTCAGGCTGGAAAGGAGTTAAGAACTGCGGTTTCTCAGGCTCAGGATGCCACACGGCAACGATGACCCCAGGAATGTGCACTATGAAATCAATGTGGCGTCAGAAGCACAGAACTGTGTAGATGCACCCTGAGGATATCGTTTCCTTATCTGGTGCACATGTACCTGGCCATTCGTACTCTTTTTAACTGTTATAGGGACTAATAGGGCACGGGTGGTTGTGGATGGGTGTAAGGGGACTGTGGATGTATGTGTGTGTGTGTTTTATCTATTTGATGTAAATTGTTTTATTATGTTAAGCCCTTTGTACTGTTTTTTTAAGCATGAAAAGTGCTATAGAAATAAAGTTTGATTTGATTTGAACTGGTGCAGTATTGCTTTCAAATGATTTAGTCTTTTCTAGATATGAATCTGAAATTAATATTTCACAAACACTGAAGAAAAGCTGCCTGCCTCTGATCTAAATTCACAGAAGCACCAGATAGTTTCACTGCTTCTCAAACGAATTAACCAGTGATTATCACGTGGATAAAAACAGGTTTACACCCTGATGGTATTTTTTTAAATAATGATATGGGACTGCTGCCTGAACAATTTACACCAGGGCTATTCAACCCGGTCCCATGAGGGCCGCAGCCCTGCAGGTTTCCAACATATCCCTGCAACAACACACCTGGCTCAAATTAACAAGTCGTTGTGCAGAACTTCATTGTTCAGTTGGATCCATTTAATTTGGGTCAGGTGTCTTCAAGCTGGGACGCTGTTTAAACCTGCAGAGCTGCAGCTTTGGTGGGGCCGAGCTGAATAACCCAATTCTACACGGTTTAGTTTGTGGAGTAACTTGTTGCGCCTTTGTTTCCTCTTCACTTCACTCAAACACGCATCATGACCTGGATAAGGTGTTTATAGCACGTGTTGTATCTATAAACAGCTTAAACAAACACATACCTGGCCTCAGTAGGTGAAAGCTCTCTGAAGTCTTCCAGTGTGGGTGTCACATTCAGCAGCTTCTTGTAGAGAGCCAATGGGAAGTGCAGGTCCACCACAGTGGAGTTGTAGATGGCCAGACCACAGATTATGCCGATCAGGTGAAACCAGTTCTGCTCCACAAAACACTGAAGATGCAGACAGGAAGTATCTTTACTGTTGCTTTTTTCCTTTTTCAGCTGTAAGTGCATAAACTCTGAACACTTAGCGAAGCCAGACAATATACCACCTCCACAAATGTAAACTTATACCACAATCCACCAAACCCAAAAGGTTATCCTGATTTCCTGCTGTCTGTTGGAAATGCACGAAATATTTCATCCAAAGCAGATGACGATACTTTGTCTCTGAGGTAGTTAAATGTTGGCTCAATGGTCACCATTAGCTAATAAACACATCAGGAGCTGAAGGAAGTGCCAGTTCAGACTAGATCAATGGCAAAAGAGTTTCTTTCATAGGATTTAAATTCACAATCACACAACTGGATAAATATTTGAGCTGCTGCTGACACAACAAGACGTAGATTTCCAAAGCCAGACAGAGTCATACGCTGAGGACAAGAAATCTATTCACACATTCTGAGCTCATACAACCAGTTTTTCAGACATTTCAACCAGTTGTAGTTGTAGAGTAATAACCTGTTACTACAGCCATGTTAGTGGTAACTAGGTCTGATAAGCAGGTTTCTTAAAAAAAACTAAAAAAAAACAGGTGGATTAAAGTGGGAAAAAAAGATAAAATGCAAATTTATCCAGTCTACATGTGTTCTTAAAACTCTGCACATTAACATAACTTTTCAATCAGCACCTATTCTTGCTTTCTGGATAAGCAAAAGCAGTTTGACAGTCACCGCTTTCCCACTTTGGTTTTACTGAAGTAACAAACGGCAGTCAAAGTTCAGGGACAAGTTTCCATGTGGAGGTAAATGTTTTGTAAACTTGAATGTTTCCACTTACACATAACATCAATTTATAACTGTAAAAACAATAACTCTTCTTGGGAAATACTGCAGCAGGTCAAATATCTACCCGCACACCCGCAGAAGTAGTAGGGAGGTGGAGCTCCTCCACACACAACTTAATCTTTAAGTTGACTTTACAGTGGAACTAGTTGCTAGTGAGCCTGTGATGTACTGGCGACCTGTCCAGGGTGTACTCTGCCTCTTGCCCAATTGCTGGGATAGGCTCCAGCTTCCCTGAGTTGGACAAAGCATTTAAGACAATGAATGATGGGTACTCCCTAGTGGAAAAAGATGGAAAATTCCAGTGAGCTGTCACCTCCTCTCATCCACGGCAAACATAGATGGAATTTTACAGGCACACTTTTGTTTATATTTCAAAAGGTTTAACAAAAGCTGATGTAAACAACTACTTCCTGCAGCGACCGTGTTAAGTCTCAGAATATCTGAAAGACTTACTCCAGCGGAGATACTTGAAGATATATTTAGCTTGAGTCTGAGTGACTCTGCATCATTTCACACATCAGCTAATGTGATACATTGTTTCAAAAACAAAACATTTAACAAATATTTGTAGATACTGAGACTAATTCTTTTAACAATCGCAATTATAATAAGGTAATGTTTTATAAATGTGACATGTGCTTCACATTAAACAGTCACTTTAGTAGGTTCACCAGCTCAGTTGCTTGTCAAGACAAAGAGCAACAACAGCAACTCGGTGTATTTAAGCATGTAGACATGGACAAGATGGCTTTAAGTTACATTTAGCATCAGAATGGAGAAGAAAGGAGGTCTCATTTGACTTTGAACGTGGCATAGCTGTTGATAGCCGAAGGGTCTGCATATTTTATAAACTGCTGATCTGCTGGGATTTTCACACACTCCATCTCTGGGTTTAACAGAAAACGGTCCAGAAAGGAGAAAATAACCAGTGAGTGGCTGTCTTCTCAGTGAAAATGGTGAGAATGGGCATACTGGTTGGAGATGATGGAAAGGCAACGGTGACTTAAAACTACTGGTTACAATCAAGATAGATGGAACTTTATCACTGAATGCCTTGAAGTGTGTGTGCTACAGCAGCAGGAGACAACACCAGGTGCCACTCCAGTCAGCTAAGAACAGGCACTGTGCTTAGCACTGTGATGCAGTGAAGTGCTGCTGTCTGAGTAATATTAATAACCATGTCCATCACTTTATGACCAAAGTGTACCGCTCTTCTGATGGCTACTTCCTGCACCATGTCCCAAAGCTCAATGTTTTTTTTCTAAAACAGATTTTTTTTTTATATTGGTTCGGAGGTTGTGCTGCTCAAGTGATTTCTGAGTACTGTGAATGGTTTTATGACTTGATATGAGTTTCCATGGCAACAGAGGCTGTTTGCTAGTGGTATCAACTGATTAAACTATCAAAAACCAAGAAAAACCAGGGCAATAACATACAAAATACCAAACAAGGTGAAGTGAAAGCGAAGAGAATGCAGGGCAGGGGCAAGGCAGAGAGAACCATTTCTTCCTACTGTGATGGGTAAGGTGAGATTGCTAGCTAACAAAATGGATGAGATTGAAGTGCTAACAAGATCTCAAAAACACAGGAATTGTAAGGCATCTCAGGGGACTTCAACATCTCTTTTTCTCTGCATTGTTATCAATATTCCAGCAATGTGCCTGCTGCCCCATGAGAAAAAATATGATGTTGGACTTATTTTATTTAAGTCTTAAAAATGCATACATCTTCTCTGGCCTTTAGGAATATTTAAGATATTGAGGATATCAATATATATATATATATATATATATATATATATATATATATATATATATATATATATTGATATCCTCAATATCTTATATATATATATATATATATTGATATCCTCAATATCTTAAATATTCCTAATATAATGTGTATATATATATATATATATATATATATATATATATATATATATATATATGTATTTAGGATATTCCTTTAGGAACAAAACCACAAATTGAACTGTTGTCTGTGAACCACCAGTGACCCGAAAAAGCTGCTTAACATTAAAAAGAAAGCCAGAAATGAAAGAGACTTGAGGCCAACAACTTTAACTGGTTGGCCTCAAGTTAAAGGCGGATCAGAGAGACAGAAGTCTGGGCAGAGCTAATGAGCTGAACATGTTCATAGGTTCAGTTCACCCTCTGCCTCCAGCCCAACGGACCACACACCGTCCACAAGCCCACAGTTTTATGTCACACCTCCACTCTGTCACCCTGCAGCTCAGTCATGGACCTTAACACACCTCACCTCCCTGCACATCAGCACATACTGAGACCCCCTCTGCCTCCACCTCAAGCCTGTCTGTCTTCTGTAGTCACATGAAGAAAAAAAAACTGAAGAAACTGAACCAAAACAAGGTCCAGATGGTGTCAGTCACAGGGTTTTAAATAACGGCTCAGAACAACTATGTTGGATTATTGAGCAGCTTTTCAACACCAAACTAAGTCCGAAAATAATTCCTTTGCTCTGGAAAACATCCTGCTTTGTATCAGTACCTTCATACTCAGATAACTCTGCAGTTGTGGGGTGTATCAGTGATGGACAAAAAGCTAAGTACAGAGATCTGGTCAGTTTGTGACATAACAACCTGCAAGGTATACCAAATAAAATGGTGACTGAGTGTAAATCACAACAAAAAAATTAAAAAGTGAAACCCATTATTTTTATATTCGGCTCAGTGTTGCATAACTTACTTTGTCTGAGAACCACAGCAGGTTGGATTCTTTGTAATGAGTAAACATCCCATAGACAGGATCCAACAGCTCCTTTAACAGCAGCAGGAAGAACTCTTTTGTCACTCCACCTGCGTCAATGGCCTCTTCCCCATCGAAGATCACCTGGAGGAAGAGCAAAGCAGATCAAGGAAATGGCAAGTAAAAGAGAGGACATTAAACATACATTTTTATTTGGTTTATCTTTAGACAATCAAAGCTACTTTACCCACCTTAAGTGGCTTCTTGAGGTCCACATCAGAGTACATGGTGAGTTCACGCAGAGTGTCACTCACTAAATGGTTCCTGTGCACATGGAGCACCAGGTATGGGTTCCTGGCGAGCTGGGGTTCCAGCGTGAGCAGCATAAAGACATTGTGTAGGTTTGCACCGCTTACTGCCATCTTGGTACAGGTGTGAAAGAGAAAAAAAAGAAAAGGAGAACAAGCAGATAATAAAAAGTTAAATTTTTTAATATATATATTTCTAATGAAAGATTTATAGTCAAAGAATAAACTAAATTAATAAAAAAAAATTATACTGCTTTTCTGAGTAGGTGATACCTGCATTTGCAGTTCAGCATCTGTTTGCAGCATTGTTGTCTTGGCTTGGGCGTTCAGTATGAACGGGTAGGCACATAGGTTTACTGGGGGAAAGTCATTCTGCAGGGAAAACAATAACAAATTATTATCAAATTATCAACATGTGAATGACGAATCTAATAATTATGTTGTAAATTAACTACCTGTGAAGGGGATGATCCCATTTTCTAAAAATCAAAATGACAGACATAAATTATCTGACTAGAAATGAAAAATATCTCTATAGCAACACTAATAAAACTTGAAAACGTTGCAATAATTAAGTTACAGAGTACAGAATGAAAACATTTTTTGGGAATGAAAGCACTGTAGTTGTTTACTTATTGTCAACCGTCAGTGTCAGATTAAGAAATGTAACATTGTACTCACAATTTCAGCTCTACTCAGAAACCATTTGAGGTAGTCTTCCTGAATGTTCACCAGGGTGGTGATGTCAGGAATATAAAAGCGGTCGTACTCCACATGGTGGGCCTTTAAGTTTACCTGGTTACATGAAACAAACACAAGTCTCAAGACATGTCACAGTAGACAGCAGGTAACATCTGACCAACACACAAACATGTCCTCCTGAGACCGTCCTGTACAGCAATACAGCTGTAAACTGTAGCAGAAGGACGTAGTTGAAGATACCTTGTGGAGTTTGTCCAGCAGCCTGAGCACAGCCAGTAAATAGTTATCATAGAAGACGGGAACAAGGAGCGTCTTTCCTCCTGTGAGCATGAACACAACAATGCTCTTGTACATGTCGACCATCCTGGTAAACACGTTGCCATCCACTAAACACCACCAATTATCTGCAGGGAGAGGAAACAAGATGGAAATACCGTAATTAAACTAAAAAACAATGAAATGTTTCCTTTTAAAAATCTGGCTCTGTACCATTTCTGTCTTTCTCATAATGAAGCTAACTAAAAATCTTTACCTCTGTAAGGAAAATCTTTCAAACCTTGTTCAGTATCTCACTATGGGAGGCGCCCTCTGGCGTGGCCAATCATGGAAGCTATATTACCACCAAGTCTTTCAAAGACAGACCAATTACCTGCCTGGCACAGGAGCACCCCAAACCCCTATACAAATGCCTGCAGACCCATGCTTGATCTTGCTTTCTTTCACTTAAGTTTATGTCTGAAAACTGAGTGAGAAATCTCACCACACTGCCCTTCTTTCATGGGCCCATGGAAGAAATACGCTGTAGAATCTCAGGCACGGGTCGGCGGGCACTTATAAAGGGGTTGGGGTGCCCCCGTGCCAGACTGGTCTGTCTTGGACAGACTTGGTGGTAATAGAGCTTCTGTGTCTGATCACGCCAGAGGATGCTTTGTGAGATGCCTCACTCAGTTTTCAGCAAACCGGGGTTACCATTAGGGGTGGGAAAATCAAATCCAAAAATAAAAAATCTGGATTTTTTTGCTTCACAATTTTAAAATAGATTTTTTTGTTACAAAAATTGATTTTTTTTCCCCCAAACAAATAAAAATAATTCATTATAAAAATTTTAAAATTTTTATTGTTTTTATTGATACTTTTACTTGTCCTCTTGGGCATTATAGCAGCAGGATGATGGCCTGGCTAATGTGCTCTTTTTTTCCTCATTGAAATCAAGAAAAATGACGAGCAAAAAAACAAGTTTTACACATTTATCTTGTTTTTAATCTACAAAAATCAGCAATATTGAAGAATTGTGAGAATCGCAATTTAAATCGAATCGCCACCCAAAAAATCGGAATCGAATCGAATCGGGACAAAAGCATATCGTCACAGCCCTAGTTACCATAGTAATCTAAAGTTCAACGACTTTCTAAACATCAACACTGACTGTAAAAGCAGTTTTAGATAGGGTGAGCATGCAAAAATGATACCCAATACTTTGCTGGGATTGGCTTCCAGCCGGAGAATAGCCATTGCCAGAGGAATAGTTAGGCGGATATAGTTTTTCGTGTCTCGCAGAGCCGGGTATTCAGATAAGATAAGGTAGATCCTCATGGCCTCAACATCAGGAGGGGAGCGCGGCAGCTGAGGGATCAACAGACTCTCAAAACTCTTGGTTGCCTAAACAAGAGAGAGGACACCGAGGACAGAGGGTCTATATTTACAGTACAACTCCGATCACGCAGGTCAAAGAAACAAATGTTACACCTAAAATAACACCATGACGTTTATGTTTGTAAGCTGAGAGAATTTATGGGGTATATTTTGTTTAAAGAGTTGGATAAATCAGGCAACAGAAGAAAAATATGAGTTACAAAATTTTTTTGGGAGAGGCTTTATTGGTTTGGACTGTGTCCTCAGTTTACCGCCTGATAATAATTTACATTAGGGTTAGTTCAGCCATTTCAGAACCTAACATTACTGAGCCACACAAGTTATGAGTCAATCTTGCTTTATTTTTTTTTTTATTTTTTTTTTATTTTTTTTGGATCAGTGAATCACACTGTTAGATCTGTGAGAACTTGAACTTTGAATCGTTGGCAGAACTCAATGTACTTTCAAAACCAGATTTTCAATTGCGGCATGGATTTATGTTTAAGAAATGACTACACAGGAAATACTGTAGGACAGCCAAATGTCTGCTACTCCTCTGGCAGCTTTACTGTGAGGCTGAAATGGGACATTCTAGCTTTAGAGAACAAATAAAAAGAGAAAAATCTCAGATTTGAATGTGCACAATGTGTAAAGGTAGCTTATATAGCATGCAATTGTTTTGGCCAATTCAGAGAAGTTTAAAGCAAATTTATCTCATGTTTGTTGAACAGCAACAATTACCAAACACTACACTATTTACTTCAGACCGTTTTTTTCTTTTTTTTGCAACTAGTAGGAATTTAACCAATGAAAAAAATACAGATAAATGGTTTGTTATAATGCGTATGTTCACAGAAACCTGCTTGTTAACTCATACAACAGAAGCAGACTAGTATTTCCATTATTTCAATCTAATATTTACTTGATTCTCAGCCCTGTTCGGTCTTTCTTCAGCTTCTTCAGAGGCTTTATCTGCTCTCTAAAGAAAAAGAGGCCTCCTGCATTTGGGAGCAATAAAACTAAACTTACAATGCCAAAGTGCAAGGTGTAGAACAATGTACCAAAACACACCTCAATGATCTTTTGAGCAACCTGTCAATGCAACACAAGAACACAGTCTGTCTCTGCAAAGGCTGAACTTAAACAATTGACACACCAATGTTAAAAGTTCCAGGTGGGCCATCCTGCACACCTGTTTATTGAAGTTTTTGTTTTGTTTTGGGGTTTTTTTTGCATATGTGCACATAATGATTTTATGTGGAAAAGGGACATTTTCTTCCAAACAATGAAAATTTCTGCCTTTTTTGTTATATTTACATGTGGTGCCTCAGGAGAAAAACCTTTTTTTTTTTTTTTTTTTTTTTAAATGATTCAAGAGATGTGATCATGAAAACTCACCTGTTCTAGGAGTCCAGAGTAGGCCGGTTTGCTCATAGTCTCAAACAGCATTCTTACAGAATTGAGATCGATGCCTGGGATCTTTGGGTTGGTTTTGAAATGAGTATCATCACTGAGAAAACAAACAAAAACACAGCTGATGTTTCTGTGATCACTAACAGGATGAAAAATAAGATGTGATAAAATCTGTAAAAGTGAACGTTGCATTGTATTTCACAATAATCTATTCCAACTAGTCATGTGGCAGGTTAAGTTCACTAAAGGGTGATGTAGGTAGATGTGCTAATTCTCAGGCTAATTCTTTGAAGGACATAAGCAAAGGCTGTGTATCCATGGAGCCTAAAGGCCTTTAAGTCAATCCCTGAGAAAATCTTCTCTGCAGCTCGGGAGCCTGGGATAGTAATCACTACATGATTTACACTTCCAGAGCACATCGCTGCCTCACCTGAAGTCAGGCAAACCCTCAACGGGACAGACAGACGCTATTTACAGGATAAGCATTCACATTCTTAGAAATGTTTTATTTAGCCATAACAGAAACACAAAACACAGATGCAGACGGTAAATTTAACAGGCAACAAACCGGCAAACTGGGTCAAATAATGAAAACTTATCTCTACAGTTGAGCTGATTCATTACTTCAACTTAAAATATCTGCAATGAATACTACTGCTGTCTCCCCCAAGTAGCAATAAACATAAAACATTTTTTTTTACTCGTAATCATTATTATTACCTAATCTGCAGATTGTTATACTCAATAAAAATAATGAAAAATGTCTATTATAAAACCCTACTGCCTAAGCAATGTACTGTGCTACTATTAATAGAAAAAACATACATATTATAAATATCCTAATAGTTTACTGTAACAAATAAACTGTACTACTATTACTTTAAGCTATCTACTTAATTCTATTTAAAATAGCTAATAACTAATTAACTAAGTTCATTTTTATTAAAGGGTCAGGGCACAATGAGGTCTTAAGGCCCGGGGGCAGGAACAAAATTGGAATTGGAAAAGCGGGAACTGAAACAACAGATAAAAGATGATATAATTAAAAGATATGAGGCAAACAGTGATATATTTTTAAAGCAATGTATGTTGTATATTGTGATTTATTGTGTATATTACTACTATTTCTTGTCTAAGTTATATTGTACTGGACATAATGTGTAATACAATTCAGTCTGAAAGTGTCATTATATAAATTGTTATTGATTAAAGGGGTTTTGGACTAAATAAGCGCTTAACATCCTCCAAAACCGCATAAACGTCAAAAGCTTTTTTTGTTTTTGTTTGTTTATGATAAAATTTTTTTACTTTGTTTTAAATTTTGGAATAGTTTGGCATAAAGAATAATAAAAGAAAGAAACAATAGCCTAAAAGTAGATATAAAATAACTAAATAATTGGTATTGAGGGAATTCAAAATCCCTTTTTTTTTTTTTTCCAGTTTAAATATAAAGCTTTACAATAAGGGGATGAAGCCACTTCATATTACTATGTGGTTTGTGCGCTGCCCAAAACCCATCATTATATTTATTTTTGGTTCTGTTATGGGACATGTCAACTAACCATTTGGAGCCACGTATTTTGCAGTCTGTACTCCCAGTAGTAATGCACTTTGAGGGAGTTACCCACTGGATTCATGTTTCAGACACTATGACTACGTCTATTTTATCTTTTATATATATGTGTCTGTAGGGAAACCCAGTCTGTAGTATCAACCATCTCTAGTGGTTTCAAAAGAGTGTAGAGTGAAAGAGTAATAAAATGGGAAAAAAAAAAAAAAAAACAATATTGGGATTCACACAGGTCTCATGTAGCAAACAGATAAAATCTTCCCCAGACAAGACAATCATACATGCTGGATGAGCAGAGTGAATGAGGTCACAGATTGTTTTACAAACTAAGTTTTTCTGCCTATTTTTCTGTTTAAATATTAGACTTCACAAAGGCCGTCATCATCGTTTCAACACAGAAAGCATGTCCATATACACCAGGCTGTCACTTAGATTAAATCTTCTACAACAAGGCATGTTAACAGCTCATTACCTTTTAATTTTCTGCCTACAGCATTAAATCTATTTTAGTTTTGTCCCCCTCAGTCATCACTGGGTACTTTTCTCAGTGCCATTTTTAACATTGAGATAGTAAAGGAATTATTAAAATCCTATTTCTGAGAGCAGCTGTAAAATGTTACTAAATGGCATATTATCTTATAAGAAATTCTTTTCATTCTATTTAAAACATATTTCTAATGTAGAGTGTCAAGCTGAGGTTCCTGTTGCCCAAAGCGCTGCTCTTCAGCAACTTGGGATCCAGCACGCTGGGGGCCCTGCCTGTTTGGTCTGGGGGCTGTTGTCATGATGACCGCTGCTGTTTGGGTGGCGCGGGGTCCAGCACTGCAGCTTCACGGCTGCGGGGTGGCCCCTTTGCTGCCTGGGAGTTGTGCGGTTGCTGTGGCAGTGGCCCCTATGAGCATGCGGGGGACTTGCTCCTGGTGTGGATGGATCCCTAGGTATTGTTTCCTCACATCAGCTCCAAGTCAGAATTTTTATCACTTAATTAATGTTTTTAGTTGTTTTATTAACCAGCATTCAGTTAAAGAGACAGTATTCAGGGGATGATGGTTTTTCGGGGAATGTGGGTGGGTGTGTGTGGAGGGGCTTTTTGCTCTATGTCCTTGTGTGTGTGTGTGTGTGTGTGTGTGTGTGAGTGTGTGGAAAGCACTTGTGTCTATTATTTTTTAATGCCTTTTTATCCACTGTTTGTTTTAATCCTTATGACTTGATTTTATCTTGTAAAGCACTTTGTGTTGCCAGTGGCATGAAAAGTGCTCAAGAAATAAAGTTTGATTGATTTGATTTGATTAATGCTTATAAAGATGTCAATCACTGGCTAAAATGCCTGTGTAGTTTCTTAGACATTTGTTCACTCCAGATGTCTATGTACCTTTGGTCCAAGAAGCTGGCATTCCAGCAAGCCGTGGAGGAGAGTTGAATTATTATGTCACTGTGGGGGGAAAAAACAAAACAAAACAACAACAAAAATGAATAAATACATAGATATAGAACATTAAAGTTCATGTAATTAAATAAACTCATTGCAAAATGTTAATTGACTAAAAGGTACAGGGAAATTCTTAATAATTGTACTAATTAAAGTAAAATTTACAGTAAAATTCAGATTTTAACAGTATGAAAAAACCGTGTTTGAAATAATACACTTGAACTACGGACTTACTTTGTGACACTTGAGTCTGTGCTGTACATCAGTTTTAACCGCCAGGAATTTAATCTGTCATAATTGATCGGGGAGAGGCTTTTACTGATATCAATCACCCTGAAGTCTTCTGGGGCAGCACAGCTCTGCAGAAGTGAAGACAAACATAGGCAACACAACATCACAAACTGAAACACACACGACTGTTTACACTGGCACTTCCACTGTGTTTGGCACAGCTCAGTCTGGGATACATCCATCTCCTTAAAAAAAGACCAAATAAATAGGCTACGCCTGAGGGCTAAATATTTTACTAGGGTGTGGAGCTGAGGCTAAGTCCTTTCTGTCTTTATCAGTGAAAATTACTGGCTGTTTGTCTACAATTTCTCCTTGGGTGAAGAAGGAAAAAAAAAAAAAAAAAAAAAAAAGCTCCACATGCAGCATCGTCCCCCACAGAGGAACTCATTAAATCTTAGACTTTAATGCCACCTTGTGGTGAAAGATTGAACATAATTAAAACTTTACTCGTAGATAAACAATATTTTTATGTGAAAATTAAAACTTATAAAGAATATTTACTACATCTTCCACTCTATAACATCTAACATCTATAAAGAAGAAAGTACTAATGATCAGATTCGAGCTTAGGGAATAGCACATGTATGTGTGTGTTTGTACGCATGCATCTAGATCGGGGTGGGGGGGCAACTCCAGCCCTCGGTACAACACACACATCAGACTTAATCAGCAGATTTGGGCAGATCTTGACATCAAATGCTGCACAAGTCTGCTAATTGGCGATTGATTTGAGTCAGACGTGTTGCAGCAGGGAAACTCAGAACACTTGCAGGATTGCAGCCCTCGAGGATCAGGGTTGCCCAGCCCAGATCTAGATATATAACTACAATCTTCGTTTTACTACATTCGAATTTTCTGCAGTCATTGCCCTCCTATTTAATGTTTCGTTTCGCTCCCTATTTTAAGATAGTTATATGAACACTGAATGCAATAAAATCCCACATAAATAATGAAGGCATAGGTGAGAGAAAACTTAACATAAAATATAAACTAAATGAATAAACAGATTATAGATCAATTAATGCAGAACCATTTAGTCAATGATCAGCAGTTCAAGACTTTCAACATACCTGCTCATCGGAGTATAATAAGAAACTGTGGTCTCCTCCACAGATGATTTTGAGCACTTTACATTGTTGTGAATCTAAAAAAAAAAAAAAGACTTTAAACCACTTCATAACAATGAATCAAACAGTTTTTCATAGTATTTACATAAAATAGTTGATATCTTCCTTTATTTCATAAAGCATTTGAAGCATTTTACTCTGCATTGGCATTAATTTAGTGCACAACACAAAAGTCACCAGACAACCACAACAGCACACTGTAAAACCAACAAGCAACGGTTTAAGGTTTAAACATGTTGCTGCTGTCATCTTTCATTGAAATAAAAGATTTTCTTCAGTCCCATACCCTTTCCAGATGACAATATGAACAATTAGTGCTTCTCAAAGTCAAGAAACAGCATGTTCCTTAACAGCAACATTTCTGGGATGCAGCTTCATAAAATCTGATACAACTGTTTGGAGGTGAGGTGACTCTCCAAGTACCCATAATCCTTTGCTCAAATCAAAAACAGCAGACAGTAGATGGACTAAAGTTGACTCAATATGCATGTCATTATTTTGTTTGTTTCTTTGAGATGTATTTTTTGCTATTGTTTTTGTTTTCCAAATAAAGAATGAAAAACTGTGAGTATTTTTAGCTGTGTGTGCGTGTGTGTGTTGGATATAACCGTCATAGGGACTAGTAGAATGATTTATGCCCACTTATAAGGACTGTCCGGTTGTGTTTTGTTTTGTCTTTTCTCCAATAATGAAAGGAATAACTTTAAAGGGACCTAATGAGGAAAGACTTAAGCTTGTTACAAATGCCGCAAGAATGAAGAACTGAGTTCTTGCTCTTGAGGCTGCAAGAACACGAAAATAAGAAGCTCATCTGCAGCGGGGCGGGGTCACTGCCAGGGGCGATGTCTGCTTTTATGTGCAATGAACCCGGTTGTTACCTTCGCAGAGGAAGTGACGTTTTACCTGCTGTTAATCGGTTTGTCTGTTTGTGTTCAAGATAACTCAAAAAGTTATGGAGGGATTTTCATGAAATGATCAGGAGTTGTTGGAAATGTGAGAAGGAAGAACTGATTTAACTTTGGTGGTGATCCGGATCACCGTTTGGATCAAGAAATTTTTTAAAGGATTCTTTAACATTAATCACATGATACTCACAAGAAAAAACTTGTGCTGCCCGATGTGTCGAGAACTGTCTTCAACAAGAACAAAATGATGTCATTTTCTTCTCGGGGCCTCAAGAACAAGAAAAAGGTTCTCGCTTCTGGTTGAGTATGTAACAAGCTTTAGAGACACCCATCCTACCAGAGAAGCATGCTTGTCTTTAACTCTTTAACTCATCGTGTTGTGGACACCTATTAAAAGGCTGTTTTTAGTATCTTTTGCCATTTCAGTGGACATAAGAAGAGTCACCCAACACACTGCCACTCACTGAAGAATAAACAAATATATTTTAGAATTTCAAGTTTACTTCAGTGATAAACAGGACAAGAAAAAGATACTAGTCGACTAAATAAAAAGACAAAGAAAAGTGTTTCTGTACATGTCTGTGGAAGAAAAATGCTGTGTGGAAAAAAAAAAGTGGCATTGTTTCTTAATAATTCCTGCTAAATGAGGACTGCTCTGTTTGTGTTGTAACCATCCTCACAGTTAATCCTTTTCCGACCGTGTTTATTTAGAAACCTGGTCCGCCACTACAGTGTGTAAAAAAAATAAAAATAAAAATAAAAATAAAAAAAAAGGTACTAAAAGTGTTATGTCAGCATTAAAGTTAGGAAGCTCAACTTCTGATGTTGTATGAACAGTAATAAAGACGGTAGCTTAAAGTAGAATCTTAAATTAAACAAAGTTGGAACAAATATTCATGTTTGAGTTGAAACAACTCATGTTGTTAAATTGAACCTTTGTTCGCAAGTTGCTGCAACTTCATACATTTACTCATAAACGCTTTTCGGCTGGTTGTCTTACTTTTTTTTTGTTTTTCTTATCTACTCATTCTTCAACATTTGCTTATTCAAGGCAGAGTCACAGGGGGGTGAGGTCTAAGCCAGCAGGGGCTTGAGAGGCGGGGTACACCCCAAAGGTCACCAGTCCATCACAGGGACATACACAATAATTCACACAGAAAGGCAGAACCTTCTCACTGGGAGGCTATGGAGCTAACCACCACACCACCATGCAGCCCTGAAAGTCTAAAGAATTTCAATATCCCTTTGGGAACCGGTTTGCCTTGCACATCTCTTAATCTGGACTATCCAAAGGTCTTGAAGAACACTTGAGGTAGTTAAAGAGTGTTTATGATCTCAGCCAAAGTTCAAGTCCAAAAGAACAGTTTGCTAACTGATAAAATTAATTATGGCTTTGAATTGGCCTGTGATGATGTTGCAATGGAAATATTGAATTGTTTTTAATAAACAAGATTATTATTAAGGCGTGTTTAAACATTTGAACACAGAGTTGGTGGCTGCATGGTGTGTTAGTTTGCACTGCTGCCTCACAGCCAGAAGCGCCTTTCTGTTTGATGCATGTTTATTCTTTTAGACTACTGTTCAAATTTATTAATGCAACTAAGTTGGGGCAACTTGTGAACACGAGTTATTTTAAAATGTTTCATTGTATGAAGTCCCATTTTAACTCCTTCACTTTTCAGAAAGCAGTGAGGAGGGTCCTCCAGTTGTTTAAAAAAACTAAGTCATATAACATCCAACCATTACTTCTTCAGGTTCTCTTCCACCTTCCCTAAATCCACCAAAAAGAGAGCAAAAGTAGAAGGCACAACAAGAAACATGAGAATAGCCAGGCAGAGCATGAAACCTCACCTGTTCTCTGGACATTTCCAGTCAGGTAACTGGTTTTCACAGGACACGGGCTTCTGGAATCTCCAAGCATTCCTGTGCCTAGCTGGCCATGGCTGTTGCACCCAAAAGCATGGACTATGCCAGAGGATGGAACGAATGCCAGCGTGTGGTGCCTTACAAAAGGAAGAGCAAGATCAGGCATGCAGAGCAGCAAACAGTCACCCCTTTAAGCTTGACATCTCCCGCCTTATCTCGTTTAATCAGAACATATACTGGTTTATCATATTTTAAAACTATCAAAATATTAGGCTTTAAGAGACCAAAAGTCAACATTTAATATAGACTATATAAAAAAGTATGAGTATGTAGTCATTTGGTTTACAAGTTTCCTTCGTAATATGACTCAGTGCATTAAATATGATAGTCGCTGATGGTCTGTATTTGGTATATTATTCAATATTTATATCCGCGATCTGGGTCAAATTGCTAATTTGCATCAGATGGTTCATTTTTTTAGTGTTGTAAATCAATTCAGACAAGTCAAGCTTATGCCATGTAATGTTTTTCTTTCAATGCCAAACAAGTGGAGTGTCTGTCTGCTTTGGAATATGGAGCCCTTCTTTATATGAAAGCCTCTGTTTGTTTACATGGTATGATTGGCACTCTTTAGTGTGCTTTGCTGAAGTTTACAAATTATTGATAATTATTGGTATATCTTGTCCGTTATAGCCTGAGTTGGGATTTTCTGCTTTTGCCACCCGAAATAATAGTGATATACTTTTTAATATGAGGCAATATTTTTGGACTATTTGGGGCTTCAAGAAGAAAGGACAATGATGTTGTGAATTGCTTATAAATCTGAACTGAACTGAAGCAGCCATCACTAACTATGGCTTTAAAACATACCCGAGAGCTGAATGTGCTTCAGACTCTCAACACAGTTTAATATTAGCAAACAGTGAACTCAGTTAGTCAAACACTCCTTCTAAATTCTGCTGCACGTGTCCTGACAAAGACCAGAAGGCCGCCCCACATTACATCTGTTTTAAAGTCATTGCATTGGCTTCCCGTGTGTGTCAGGATCAACTTTAAAATTATTTTACTGGTTTATCAATGTCTTGAAATGGGTGTTGAGTGTGTGTGTGTGTGTGTGTGTGTACATTTGCATGTATGAAAAGGGTGGGAACGATGGGTAATTCTTAGTAGTAGGGCTGTGACGATATGCTTTTGTCGCGATTCAATTCGATTCTGATTTTTTCGGTGCCGATTCGATTTAAATTGCGATTCTCACAATTCTACGATATTGCTGATTTTTGTAGATTAAAAACAAAATAAATTAATAAAACCTTTTCATTTTTCTTGATTTCAATGAGGGAAAAAACAACACAGTAGCCAGACCATCATTCTGCTGCTATAATGCCCAAGAAGACAAGTAAAATGATCAATAAAAAACAATCAAAATGACCAAAAAATTTATAATGGATTATTTTTATTTATTTTAAAAAAATCAATTTTTTAACAAAAAAAATCTATTTCAAAATTGTGAAGCAAAAAAATCCATATTTTCGATTTTTCGATTCGATTTTCCAACCCCTACTTACTAGTGCTTTTAAAATGTTTAAAGCACTTTGTGTTACGTTTTATTGTATGAAAAGCGCTTTTTAAATAAAGTTTCCTTTGCTTTGATTTGATGTAGTTTAAGACAGTACCTGCCACAGGTGATCTGGGACACCTCAGTGCCCATAAGTTCCAGCACTCGTCTTGGTAAAAGTTCATTATTAGTGGAGCCGTGACCCAGCTGGCCCCACGAGCCATCGCCAAACGTAAACAAGCCTCCATCCTGTTACAGACACAATGCAGTATCAGATTATTACCATCATTTTATTTTTAGTGACTGCGAATTTTTACACTGTTCTGCAGTTTGTTAACATAACATTACTTTAAAGTGTACACTGTAAAACAATTAAAGGTTGATTAAAATCTGCAAATCTCACAGCAGAGTGATGCTTCATACCTTCGTGAGGGCTGCTGTATGTTCACCTCCACAGCTGATGTAAACAACCTTCTGAGATCGCAAAAATTTGATGTGGCAGGGGACGGCGCGATCTGTTGATGCAAGCAACAATCAACCCAGACTACCAGTTTACCTGTATAAGTGGGATGTTGTAAACTTCTGCAGTGAGGAAAGCATAAAAGTGGTCACTCTGCTGCACACGAACTACTCAAGAAGTGATTATTTAATAGCACCATGTTAGAAAACAAAGGAATTAAAGAAACTTGTGTATCAGAGGTTTCTTTATAAAAAAGACAAGATTTTAAAATGTACTTTATGTTGTCGGATGAAACACCGGCCATCATTTTACAGGAGCGCTTATAGCTTCCAGTCAGTAATGTCTTATTTCTAATAGTACATTCATCATATGTAAACACAAATATGGCACTGTCCAATACAGAATCATTTGTCTTTTTTAAAATCACATTGCGCACACCATTTCAAACCATCTGATTCTCACCTTGTTTATCATTAAGACCCAGCTGTCCAGCTCTGTTTTTCCCCCAGCCAAATACAGCCCCAGACAAGGAGAGTGCAAAACTGTGGTCCCCCCCTGCAGTTATCTGTGCCAGAGGAATTCCTGCCAGAGACTTTAGAGGATGCGGGGACAGCTTGCTGGGCTCTCCTTTCCCCAGACCAAGCTGGCCATTGGTGTTCTGGCCCCACGTAAACAGCTGGCCATCTAAGAGAGAGGACGCATAGGGAGATTGATTATATACATATATACACTACCAGTCAATTGTCTGGACGCACTTTCACATTAAATCCAATGGGAAAGTGTGTCCGAACTTCGACTGTTACTGTGTGTATACATGTGTATATATATATATATATATATATATATATATATATATATATATATATATATATATATATATATATATATATATATATATATATATGTATGTATGTATGTATATATGTATGTATGTATATATATATATATATATATATATATATATATATATATATATATATATATATATATATATATATATATATATGAAAAAATACACAAAAGCAACAGAAAGCAAAATAAAACAAAGGATGACAGAAGTCACTCAAAATCATCCAATCATGTTATCTAAAGTGGATGTGGATATAACTGGGATAGGCAAACAAAATTCATGAGTGAACAGTGTTTCTGTTTTACTTAGCGTCTGTGTCCCACACACCTCTAGCAAGCGCAATGCAGTGTTGGTTCCCGCACATTACTTGGGAGATGCTGTGATCACATAACCTTTTAACCAACCTGAAGAAAGCAAGACAAAATTTAACTTCATGAGCATTTCTCATTTAGGTGACTGCTACCCTGAACAACACATTTCAAGCAGTCTGCTAGAAAAACAAGTTTATCCCTGGGCTGCATTACCTGATCTTCTACAAAGATTTGGGGAGACCGGTTCTTGTGGTTTTGAAATGTTGTTTCTATTACTGCTTGCTGAATTTTAATGGGTGAAGAGGTCTCGCTTAATAGCTTTACTCTGTGACAGATGAGGAAGTAGTTAAAGGTAAAGTATGTAAGATTTTCAATATTTTCAAAATAAATTAACTAAAAAAATAACTACAATCATAATTAGATAGTTTTTTAAACATGTAGGTTCTAGTCTGTCCATATTTGATGTGTTATTAAATTACAAGTTTAATTAATGACAAAGACCCTTCTTAAAGGTTTGCCTACCAGTAAAAAAAAGTGCCTTTTGTCATTTGTCATTAATTAAACTTGTAATTTAATAACACATAAAATATGGACAGACTAGAACCTACATGTTTAAAAAAAACTATCTAATTATGATTATAGTTATTTTATTAGTTAATTTATTTTGAAAAAAATTGAAAATCTTACATACTCCACCTTTAAGCTAGTTTAACAGCAAGATTTAATTACCGACATGTGCTTCTGTGACATACATTTTTTTTTACATTAATAACAGTTATAAGAGTTATAAGGCGTCCATGTCTAAATGCACTCATGAATATGTGTGTCAGGTGTCAATGCACATCAGGCCTGTACTCCATTAAGCAACTAAACATTGCATTTGTCTGAATCCTGCTTCGGGCTGGATTCATCCTTAATGATGTGCTACAAAGTCACCTTGGGATTCTAACAGATGTCTCTGCGGTCCCCAGGCCGAGCTGTCCCCCTTCTCCAGTCCCCCATGCAAACACCTGACCCTGCTCATTCACTGCCATCGAATGGGTGCGACCACACGACACCATTGTTATCTTCTGAGTGTCCAGAGCAACCACCAGCTCTGTGAAAAGAAGAGAAAAATGTATCAGACTATGGCAGAAGCTCAGCTTAAACTTTCATTTTTTCAATTCAGCTTTTTTGTCCTTTGACAAAAAAAAAAGTCTTGGCTATAATCTAAATTTAAAAACTGATCATTTTGTTTATCAAATTTTAACAAAATTCCTTATTTTCACTTCTACAGCAACGACATCTTAATGGTTTCTAAATTTGGGTGGAAGATCCACACACACACACACACACACACACACACACACAAACACACACACAGCTCATGTAAGATATGTTCAACATATTCAGCTTAAATCAGCCTGAGAAGAATACAGGTACTTTACAAGAAACAGCACTACAGAACAAAAAAGGATGAGTTCACACACAGACGCACACACGTGCACACACACACACACACACACACACACACACACACACACACACACACACACACACACACACACACAACAAAAAGCAGAGCTGCTATTCTACTTTTGTTCCTGTTTGGTTACTTCTGTTTGGTTTCACAAAGAATCTTTGAAATATAAAGCTGGCTAAATATTTTTTGAAGTGAACATTTTGCAGCCTTTCTATGCTAACTATATGCTAGCATAGAAATGCTAGCCTTTCTAACTATCTTTTAAAAGGAGGCAAACTTTATTTGCTCAAGTTTCTGTCAGTGCTGCATTTTTTCGTTGTTGTTACAGGCTGACCCACATGCCACATGCCACAGCCCACTCCAACATCCACATGTGCAATGCCAACACATACCAAACATTGTCTACTGAGCTGTCTACCATTGTGTTCTACTTTTGACCCAAGATGCATATCATCTGCCAAATCCTGTTGTTTTATTGCTTTATCTGTGTATGGCAGATGTTCTGTCATCTAGATGGTTTAGTGCATGCAAACACATGAAGAAATAACCAGGACCTGCTGCAACCTGCAGAAGATGTTTCAGTGCCTACTGCAGACCGAAACTTCCTTGCATTCTTGGAGAGATCACGGCTGTATGAATTTTATCAGATATTTTGCTAAATTCTAAATTAGGTATAAACTCTTATCAGTAGTACAACTGTATTTAAGAAAATGTGGGTGAATAAAAACTGACCATACTGTTGCATAGAACTTTAATTTTATAATTATACAATTTTGAGGAAATGCTAATTTAGCTGCCATAGCAACTCTGAGGTATGACACACCAAGTTCAATGCATGTGGTGGATATGGATGAAAATTTACAAGTAAATAAATCATATTTAACATTCAACAAAACAAAAAGGAGTCCTAGATAAACAATGTTTAAGAAATTGAGAGAAAGGATGGTGTCAATGATGAGATAAGGACTGAACCAGTACTTGTATGTTACATATATGAAAGAAAATACAATGGTTCAATCAAAAAGAGTCCAAATATTTCCCAGTTTCTATATTCTGCTCGATGTGATGCCTTATGATGGCAAAAGAAAAAAAAACTTTTTACAGAGTGATAAAAAAAATTTATTTAGGGCATGCATCAATCATAAAAAATGATGCAGCCATACTACAATTCCACATTTTTGAGCTTGCAGCTCAATCAGCCTCAAAAGGGCCACTCCTCATAAACAACTCAGCTTACCTGGAGAGCTTCCAGATTTGTCGTGGCCCAGCTGTCCACAGCTGTTAGAGCCACATGTGTACACACTACCATCATGCAGGAGGAACAGCGTGTGTTGTCCTCCACAGACGACCTCTTTCAGACCCCTGCCACTGAACACATGACAGTTCCTCGGTTCAAACACAGGGTTTCTCTCCACTCCAATACCCAGCTGCCCACACTTGGCATTCCCCCAGCACAGCATGAGGGTGAAGCAAGAGGAAGCGAGCACCAATCTGAAGAGGCAGTAAGACTAATGGCCAGATGGAGGAAGACAGTACTGTTCAAGCCTGAGAGAAGCACCGCTTTCTCCTTTTCGTGTAGATTTCCACCCTGGAAGAAACAAAAGCAATGGGACTACATCGTCATATTCATTAGGATTCCATGATAATCACTGTGCTCCTTTTATACATCCTGACAATGTTTAAATAATGAATTAGGAATTGGATTTACAGGAGGCTGGGCTGAGTATGATGTAAGCACAGCGGCAGAGGGACAGACAGGAGTGTTTAAATAAACCCTGGCAAAGTAATCCTGGCTTAAGCTGCTTCAAGCAGTCCCACCTTAATGTCCATCCGCTCAGAGCACATGCATATCACTGACTGAGTTAGCTGGACATAATAAACAAAACAAAAATGAAAACAATTTTTGAACCATGTTACCTAGATCATATAAAAACATTAGACAGCAACACATTGGGAAAAAAAACTTCATTGGTTTATTCTTTGAGAAATCTTATATATTTTTTACAGATAAGCATATTAATACAGATAAGTTTATTAATTACAATAAACAAAAAGGACATATGAAACAAGGCATAACAAGCAGCCTTGTCACCTTTACGACACTACCCCAAAATTGAACTAATTTTAAATTGACAACAACAATTCAGCACAAACATTAATATTATTAAAATGCAATTATGAAACCAGGAGTTATTTAAATTTATTCACACACTGTTTAACATTGCAAACAAAACAACAATAGAATCACTGTGACACATTTAGCCAAACAAATATAGAAATAACAATATTTCCAAAGGCAGGAAAGAAATGCCACACGCCATTTAACTGACATACAAGTAACTGTAGTTTACAACTGAATTGTCCTCTGTTCATCATTCCCTCTAAACGTGTCAGGGAACATATATATATAAGAAATAGATCTTATCATATTATAGCTCACAACACAAACTTTGTATGTAACAAATATGAAAGATCCAGGCAGAGGTAGGGGTACAAAAAAAATGCTATGATTGTAAGGGCTCAGACGATTCCTGAAAGTCTGTCAATGCTACTGAATGGTGGAAAACAATGTTAAACTAATACTTTTGTCAGTTTCACCAGGCTGTTTGTAAAAAAAAAAAAAAAAAAAAAAAAAAAAAAGGGGGGGGGGGGGGGGGGGGGGGGGGGGGATGAAGATCATTACTTAATTGTATAGCTGTGATCACAACTGTCCAAAAGGATTGCATTATTATATAATAAACTAAGACAGGCTATTTTGAAGAAGCCATTTTTTTTATTATTGTTGTTAATATTTTGATGAATTTATCAGCATGTGTGACTGTGACAGCTCAAATAAAATGGTTGTTTATCTGTTGATCAAACCATCAATTTAACTCGATGAAATAAGAGTTACAA
Organism: Telmatherina bonti; assembly: GCF_933228915.1. Classification (NCBI taxonomy): domain Eukaryota; kingdom Metazoa; phylum Chordata; class Actinopteri; order Atheriniformes; family Telmatherinidae; genus Telmatherina; species Telmatherina bonti. Next base: position 29,332,344 of record NC_136621.1, read on the forward strand.
TATTTTGTTTATACTAACACATTTGTAAATATAACAGGGTAATTACTAGTGCTCTAGTTGTGGCATCAGTAATAACAGTATAATAACTGCTGATCATTGCAACTTTTAACTTTTTTTTTTAATGACAAAAGGATGCCACACTGATCACTAGCCCTGACTCGGTGGTTTTTATTACTGTTATTCTTATTATCCCAGGCAGAAGCTACATTTAGCCTGAAACGCTTCATCTTTCTCCTCGCTTGCTGGGACAAGCACGTTACGTTGACTCCTGGTACGTGTTATGCAAATAGTATGCATACTATGTGCAGATGTAGCTCAATATCCCCGGTGGCATTTGCAGAATTAGTTTTATAAGAGAATCAAGACACGTTTTGATGACACGAAGCTAACAAACCCCACCAGGCTAAAGTGACGCTGGCTGCGAGTGTTTTCATCAAGAGCAACCTACCTGCTGTCTGCGTTGCATTTAAAACGGTGTCGAAGCAATGCTGTGGCTGCTTTATGTCAGATTAAACAGTATATTTACCTTGACATGTGCATCCTGAAATTGGACGTAAAGGTATAAATTGAGGAGCTCCAAAAAACAAACGAGGAAGTGCTACATCTGGTTACGTCATGAAAACCTCCAAGCTAGGAAGATTTGATTGGCTAACAGAAGCGGAAGTAGGGATGTGTTGTACACACATCACTGTTCGTGACCCAAATGCTCTGGTTGTTGTCAAATTGCAATAAAATGTAATAACTTTAGAAAGACATAATATTAGAAAGTAATTCTTGCTTTAAGGGTTGCAAAAATGCAGCTGGTTTCTTGATATGGCCACATATTTTGATAGTATCTGATAGCTTAAAATGAAAACAAGAACATGACTTTATTGCCTAGTGTGTTATACAGTGTAATGAAAAATAGTAAGAAAAGTTAAAACATATTGTCTGGGGATTTGTTACAGGTGTTTATTATATGCAAGCAGAAATATCAAGACCATCCTAGTGTTTAATAGATAAAATTAATCCTGCAGGGATTATTGAATCCAATGCTAAATTTTGGCAGGGATTTGACACCAACCAATACATTTTGCACTCTCAATTAGGATTTTATTACTAGTAGTTGTAAAGAGTAATTGACCATTTGTATGTGCATTTAAATATGTCATTTAATGCATAATTAAAATGTAATGTTGGTTGTGGGAAAGAAAATTAGGTTTTGATCATATAGTGTTAAAAAATATGAAAAAGCCACATTTTAAAAGTCCAAATCTGTTCTAAAGTACTTTTGGCAGAATAAAATGAATTTATTTCTAATTATATTTTATGGCATTTCATCTAAAAAAGACATAATAGTATGTGCTGAATTTCCAGGTACATAAAAGAACTAAATGATAACCTCTTAGCTGCAACAAAATAATGCAGTTTTCTGTTGCATTGGACTGTGGATCTGTTAGTTGTTGAAAAACAACCACATATGAAACATGCATAATGTTATTGCTTATACTCAGCCAAGGTTTTGGATTATGTGTTTGTTTGTTATTATGCTCCTGAACACTGCGCTATCAGTGACAAATATTTACAGCTCAATTAAACATTTAGTTCATTGCAGTTCTTTACAAACTTGTAAGATTGATTATAACTTGTTTGCACACAAAGATTCCTAATTTATAGGCAGTTGGCATAAGGTACTATCCACTAATATACCAGTAAATGTTTTCTAGTTTCTTTTGCCCTCAGGAATTAGTTTGAGCTCCAGATATGACATTTCAATCACTGTCATTTTTTTTCCTTTGTGTCCTTAATTTCATTGCATATACCCCCTAATTGATTTTATGCTGAATAAAATGGTCTCCCCCTTCCTGTTGAGTTGGTCAAAGTTACTCACTGACCAACTGTGACCAACTCAACGGGAAGGGGGAGACCACCATGTAGCCTACTTCCTAAGGAGGCAAGGAGCTTATAACTCATGCAGAAAACTGCTGCAAATAGTTTACTAGTTGTCAGCATTCTTTTCTAGGGTGTGGTGTCCTTGGGGTGCAACTGCAGGAGGAATATACACAACTTGAACAGACTTGGATGGAGCCAGAGTCTGTTGTGATGGTTGCAGAGAGAGGAAAATACTGGATATGTTATTTGCTATGAGCTCAGCCAGTCTTTGCATTCCACCATCACAGCACACAAGTGGCTTGTTTAGCAGCGCTAGGTGCAGAGCATCTAGGATGCATTCACATCAGGCTCAAAAATCCTTCATGCATAACTGTTAGATAGCACATAGGGTGGGGTAAAGGACTCATTTGCTTTGTTACTTTAATAACACTTTAAATGTCTGTGTTATTTTTAATCTGACTGATATACTTATTCTGTGATGGACTGGCGAGCTGTCCAGGGTGTACCCTGCCTGTCGCCCAAAGCCGGCTGGGATAGGCTCCAGCTTCCCCGCGACCCTGAATTGGAATAAGCGGTTCGGAAAATGAATGAATGAATGAATGAATGATATACTTATTTATGCTGCTTATTTGTATATCCCTACTTTTACCCAATTCCAGTCTTTACCTTACCTGATGACAATTTATTTTTATCTTTATTGACAGTTTTATTTTATTGTATATTTTCCTTTTTTGTGAGTGCTGCTGATTACCCATATTCAAATGATTGCCCATTTCTTTTGAGGTTATTCAAGCATCTATCTATCTATCTATCTATCTATCTATCTATCTATCTATCTATCTATCTATCTATCTATCTATCTATCTATCTATCTATCTATCTGTGTTAAATACTACATACAGCACATGTTGTGAAAGTGTTGATGCACAGTTACAACATGCAGATTCTGAGAAAAGTTTAAACATGAATGAGGGTTTCTAAGTGAAAACAGTACACAGGCCTGCACTCCTCCCCCAGTAACCTTAAATTCCAGCAAGGTTAAAAGAAAAATTAGGTAAACATTCAGGTTTCATATTACCTAGAGACCTCACCTAGTACACCTTGTAAAAAAAATAAAAGCATCTGCGCGCCTTTAAAACAATTACTACAACCCAGTGATAGTAAGGAAATGCGTTGAGGAAAATGTAAAACATAAAGGTTAATTTCATGTGATTGCTAAGGCCACAAAGCCTATGTTTTTCACCAACAGGCTGCAAGGGGGCCGTGGAGCTTCTTAATGATTGGTTTGCTTCCCTGTCATTCATTCCTGTCATAGCCAATCATATGCTCTGTATGTGGGGCGTGAAGCGAAGCGCCTTCTGATTGGCGCGGTTACATTACAGGCCTTGTTTCTCAACGTTGGACAGTAAGGCTGGAAAGAGGGCGGCGGTTTTTCATTCAGTTTGTCAGAACTTGCTCTTATCGAAAAACCAGAAAAGGGATTCAAGCATATACTTCAAATCTAAAGACCCAAGGTATTTCTTTTTTCAATATTCAGTCATGTGTTGAGAGGATGGTCTTGATTATGTTGGAGAGACTGCGTATAGCGAGCATATGCTAACCAGCTCAGGCTTGCTAGTAAGACTCGCGGTAATTACATCATCTTAGGGAAAAATGTTATTAAAATATATTCATTAGCTTGTTTCTATTTCCGGATATTAACTCAGATTTTATTATGGACATTTGAGGTGCTAAATATGTAAGAGAGAGTTGCTCTATGTTAGAAATTTACTACTATGTAATAGCATTAGCAGCTAGTTTGATGATTGTTAGTTGCGTAATATGCTCTGCGGCAACGTGATGTTTCCAGATGCACAACTCTGTGTTGTCCATTTCGTTACATCGCTCAGGTCAGAGATATTGTTTTTACTTATGGTGTTCGACACACAGAATTTGTTCATCATTACAAACAAATAAAACTGTTAATTAGCTTTGAAACGTATGTATTTTAGACGATCTGAACTGCATCTTCCTGGTCATCATGATGCTAATATAAAACAGCACTTTCCAAGCACAAAGAAGATTTTATCAGCTTTTGTTCTGAAAATGTATCAATAATCAAATACCTAAAGAATTGCATATATATACTGTGTTTTAAAAGTATTGATGATAAATTGATAGTTAAATACTTAATTATTTTTTTCAATGTGTTTTGAAATGAGAGGAATATAAATAATTTTGCTTGATGATTTCTAGTTTGAAGATATCTTTGGCTAATGAAAACACAAACATGGCAGCATTATGGGACACAAACAAACAAAAAACAAAACAAAGAATAATTTCTTCATCTTTACTCATATACATTAATTTATTAGATTCAGTAGAAGTGTCTCCAGTCTAATGAAATGATTTTTGTCTTTAGTGTTTGGACACCACAACGCTCTTCTTCTACGTCCAGTTCCACCCAGTGTTTTTGCTGTGAGGGGGATGTCAGTAGCTTGTCTTGTGCGCCTGGCCAGGTGCAGTGGTCCTCATGTTGGTCGCAGTGGTCTTTTACAAAAAGTTTTTGTTCCACCGTCATCCCAGTACAACAACCACCCAGAGTTAACAGTGATCCGCAGACAACTTTATGGGCCATCAGGAACACGATACAGCAACACACGCTTTGATCCAGACAGCAGTGGTCGCCCTACAACATGGGATTCATTTGGCATCTGGGATGATCGCATCGATGAGCCCATCCTTCTGCCCCCCAGCATACGTTATGGCAAGCCTATCCCTAAAGTTAGCCTATCGAAGGTAGGCTGTGCCTCCCTCATAGGCCATCGCAAGGAGAATGAGGACCGCTTCCAGGTCTCCCAAATAACAAACAATATCCTCTATTTTGCTGTGTTTGATGGGCATGGTGGACCAGAAGCAGCTGACTTTTGTGAAAAATACATGGAAAAATTCATCAAGTAAGGAAATCATAAAAAAATGTTGTTGACATCTTATGCAACAGTTATCATCATAGCAGTGAACTGGCTGGTGAAGAACTCAAACATTATGTCATTGATTTTTCTTTCAGGGACCTTCTGGCGGAGGAAGACAATCTGGAAATGGTTTTAACGAAAGCCTTTCTTGAAGTAGACAAAGCCTTTGCAAAGCACTTACACTTCTGTCCAAATGGTAGGTTTTGTCACATGACAAGTCCTTAAATATACTGCGCAAACACACAAGTGTATATGTTTTGATGTAATGACATTTTTTTTTCTTTTCTCTTTGAAACTAATGTACTTATTCTATTTAGGCTTTGAGGCTTTGGATTTCCCAACTGACATGACCTCAGCACTTTTGGTTAGAGGTCTGTCGTTTCATCCAAAGTTTCTTAATAAGGAATGCACAATAAACCAGCTACAAATAGAACAAACACTAGTGCCTCAGTGCATACAGCATCTTTATAAACCGACTGGCAACAAATTGAAGGAAAAACCTGAATACATGCATGAATAAGCTTAAATAATCTGGATCACTTTTATTTAGTGTGAAAGTTGCGTAAATCCTATGCTGCAGTCAGCAGATGTTAACTTAGTAGACGACCTTTTGGACAGGTGACATAGTGTTTTAGTCAACACTCCTCCAGCACTAAAAATAGCTGAAAGAGTACCGTACTCATCTATACAAACAAATACTGAAGCTGCACTGGAGTCTTTTCTACCTAATGCTGTTTTTCCTTTAATTTGTTACCCATCCGTTTCTTTTACAGTCTGCCATTTAAATTGTTTTACAAACTCAGTTCAGCCAAAGTAAGGGTAATTTGAGCATCACAATAAGGCAAAAGAAAAATATAAAGCAAGAAAAGTTTATAATTAGTGTAGTTTGCATGTTTGTCCTTTAGAAGCTCTACAAAAGAGCTTGACTTTTTTTTTTTTTACCATTAATTCTAAATGAGCTTATGTGTTAATGTAAAAGCTAGTGTACCTGTAATGTGGCCATACTTCGGCCACGCTGTGTGAAATGTCCCAATATGCCTGTGTGTGTGTGTGCATGTTATCTACGGCAGCTGCTGACCCAGCTAAGAGCTGGAGGCCCTTGGTACCAATGTGGATGGCGAGGCTAGATATTGAAGGAGAGTCCAGCGGGTCCTAAATCCTGGACTACTGGAAGGTTCCTTATCTTTCTCTCAATCCTCTGTCCTTCTTTCTTCATCTTCTCTTACCAAGTGTTTCTGACACTTCTTGTGAGACAGTTCATCGGTGTGACCAGTTTATGAGATGTACAATGTGTTGTGAGAAACAGATCTACACCAGATGCAGCGGGTTTAATGTGAAAATAAAGTCAGTCATATATTTGTTTGGAAAGACAAATATCTAGCAGGTTTCACAATGTGAGCAGATAAATTCAGTCAAATTTGTCATCCCTTAAGGAGCTAAAGCTTAGTGTTGAATAAATACACATTTTTGCCAGACTCTCATGGTTGGAAACAAACTTCTTAGCCTTTACATATAAAGCCCTGTTATTATTTGTCTGCATCCACAAGATTTTATGAATCTCTGTTACAAACTAGAGGTTCGGATTATATTTAAATATATATATAATATATGTTAGGGGTGGGGCTCGTTTAAAAAAATATTTAATAAAAAACTGGCTTTGTAATTAACTAATCTTGATTAATTGAATTACAATATTTGCCCCAGAAAGCAACATTTTATTAATTTAAATGGCTTTTTAGTGGGTGGTCAGATCAAATATTAGACACAGACATTAATATTGTAAACTCTTGTAATCTCTGGAAAAATACATTTTATTTTATAATAGTAAAAAATAAAAATATAAACTAGACACACCTTAAATTACAGTTTAATTTTCAATACTTTACCTAACAGCTCCGGCTGTTCTCTAATTAAGAGTTTACAACATGTTACAGTACTTTTAATTTCTAAAATGTTTTCATCCACACTGTTCAAACCGTAGGCATTAATATCTGACAGTAAGCCAGTATGGGATCAATCAGAGATGATCGCCTCTGGCTGCATCATGAAGCTGGATGTCGGCACCCTCGGGGTGTGGAGGGGCTTACGCAGCAGCTGCTCCTGCTAACAGAGAGTAAACAACACGTTTTTTCAGCGTTATTCACCAAAAGTCTCCAGTATCACCATGGAAGTAGCTGGACTTGTTGACAGTTGCTTTTTCCTTAAATAGACTCACTGAAGGGGCATAAAAATGCTAAATATTGCCACGTTTGTGGCAATAAAAACTACTAAAAGTTGCCATGTTTGTAACTGAAGTCTTCCATTTGTATCAATGTATTTGGTGTACCAGGAAATTATAGACTGAAATGCACTAAAAATGCCCTCATTTTTCTGTAATTAGTAAACATGACATAACTAACGCAATAAAGTCCCACCCCTAAAAAAAGTTTTAGTTTTTTTACAACTCATAATGTTAATGGACAACAGGAGTTTGGAAAAAAATGTTTTTTTTTTTTTTGTTTTTTTTTTTTAAGTGTTTGTGTGTTCTTTGAGTATAAGCTTGAGTACTGGACACTGATAAAGTGTTAGTCAGCTTTTAAGCTTCAGATTTGGCTTAAATTGCTTCAGGTTTCACCTCTATGCTGCAACAGTCCAACCTGCATGTACGACTGCCTCCTCTGTTATTTACTGTAGTTCACTCTAAGTCTTCTACATGACTTCCCACCCATGTCTCCATGTTCTAGTGTGTGGATTTGAAGGTGTGAGATACACCATGTGATTTGTTGCCCCTGTGTGTGGTATGTTACAGCTTGTTCCACGTCTAATGGTACCCCTCATGTCTCTATAGGACCAGGGTTGAATGCTGGAACGACTGCCACCGTGGCTCTGCTGAGGGATGGCATCGAGCTGGTGGTTGCCAGTGTGGGGGACAGCCGTGCCATGTTGTGCCACAAGGGCAAAGCCCTTAAACTGACTGTCGACCACACCCCTGAAAGGAAGGATGAGAAAGAGAGGTAAGTGGTGAGACTACAGTAATGCCAGATTTAGAGGTCACCACAAAAAATAAAAATGGAAAAGTAGGATGAAACAAAGCTTCTTTAAAGTATTAAATATTGTAAAATGTTGTGGGATTTAGGTTTCATATTGATTAAACCTAATTCCAACCATAGTAGATTAATTTAGGAAAGGTTATCTATTGTTTAATTAAGGTATATTAATCAATGTAAATGTGGTTTACTTTAATATGTTTATCTTTTGTGCATAAATAACTATGTTTTGGACAAAAAAAAACTTTAGGAATTTAAGGAAATCCCTTCTAATACTGAGAAATATGTAAAGTAAGTTGCATTATGCCCTCATATGGCCTCATCATTGATGAGTTGTCCAGATGTTATCACCTCTCAGAGGCCATCACAAATTATCTGAATGGATTTTTAATGTGCACACTTCTTTCTGCATCTGTCCCGGGCCCTTAGAATAAAGAAAAGCGGAGGTTTTATCACCTGGAATAGTCTGGGACAGCCAAACGTCAATGGCAGGCTGGCAATGACGCGCAGTATTGGAGACTTTGATCTGAAGAAGATGGGAGTCATTGCTGAGCCTGAAACCAAAAGAATACTGGTAGGTTTATACGTGGAATATAATTAAAATCCCTCCAAAAATGCACAGCCCCATAATTGCTGTAGCTTAGGATGTTTGCTTTTAGAATGAAGCAACTTTCCCTTCATATAGTTGCTTCCTGTGTCACTTTAACTAATTACCGCTTTTCATTTGTGTTGCTCGTCCTTTTCTCAGTTGCATCATGTCCACGACTCATTCCTGGCGCTGACCACAGATGGAGTTAACTTCATCATGAACAGCCAAGAGATCTGCAATGTTATCAACCAATGCCACGACCCCAAAGAGGCAGCTCAGAGAATATCTGACCAGGTACGACAACCATACTTGTAAGGTGTACTCCACAGAAAAAGCCGACTATGTAAATGTTTGACGGCAGAGTTTTTATTGAGTGCGAGATGAACGCTTGCTTTTTGGTGTCCTCTTAAGAACAACGTAAATCTTTCTTTACTGAAAAAAGTCAGTATCGTACACACCGATGCACAATGGGGTACAATTGCTTTCTTTTACTTACTTATACAAACATGGAGTCCAGGAGGTGCAAGAGGTCAGGTTGTTTTTCGCCACTTGGGGGTAGTATGTCCATCTATTAACATAACTGTTTAGACATTATATACTATGAAGATCCTTGCAAATGGCTTCTTATTTATTTATTTTTATTTTTTTTTAAACACATATACCACAACGGTAATATTTATTTATTGTTACATTTAGGCATTTGAATGCAACGCCATTTGTTTTTCTTTTAACTTTGCAACACTGCAAAATGCATCGGTGTGGTCAGCAGCTAATGACTTACTTTGAATAATGATTAACCAAAACAGATTCCAGTGCACTACTGGGTTTATTTGTAATTTGTTTCTCTGAATCACATTTTCACGTTTAGTCTTTTTTTTTATTTATGGCTTACATAAAGTATGCATTTTAGCATTACAGGCTAATTCATGCTAATCCACCACTAAGTTTTAAACATTTTATACTTCAATCAGGTATAAAGTCTGCAAACGTATTTATTTGTTTTTCAACTTTTTCAACAGATCTTTGTTTACATGCAGACGATTGTTGACTCTGTGTTCCCTTTCTCTCTCAGGCTCTTCATTATGGTTCAGAGGACAACAGCACAATCATTGTGGTGCCGTTTGGTGCTTGGGGAAAACACAAGAGTTCAGACGCAAGTTTCTCCTTCAGTCGAAGTTTTGTGTCCAGTGGCCGCTGGGCCTAGACAGGACCAAAAAGGTGCCGTCTGTGGACCCATTTAAAGCGTGCAATATTAGTTGGTGCCCTTACATAAACCATGATACCTAGTGGGTATAAGACATGAAATTAGTAATGTATGCTTTTAAAAAAGTGTTTTGTCTATTAGCAACCCAAATGACCTCAAAGGTGCTTAAAGCTGAGAAGTGTTTTAATGGTAGGGAGGGATTGGTGATAACGTGTTGCCTGCTCGGCGGTCTAAACGGCGGTCTCACTGTCATTCAGATATCTTTTCAGCGGCCGATGAGGCCCAAATAATTTTATCATTTTAAATTTGATTATCTATTATGCCCTTCGACTCTGGTTAGCCTGAAATGAACATGCTGCATTTCAAGAAAATTGTGTATCCAGATGTCAATATTTACAAGTCGTTAGTTTTAGTTGTTGTTTTTTTTTTTTTGTTTGTTTGGTTTTTTTTTTTTTGTTTATTTTATGTAATTATTTTTTGTTTGTTTGTTTTCTTAATTTATTGTTCGGTTGTTAAGTAGGGTTTTTTTTGTTATGTTTTTTGGGGTTTTTTTTGTTTTTGGACCACTTCTTAAAATTAAGTTAAAACAAGCATAAAGGACAATGGGGATGTACAGCACTTGAATTTGAATACTTGATAATAATTAAATTAATTCAAGCCTTTGTGTTGGCAGGCAAACCTGTAGTGTCATGAAAAACATACTGAGTCATTGAGTCAGTTTCTGGATTCTCAGAGTTTCTATTTTTTCATGGAAGAGTTGCATCTTATAAGTTTATGTCCCTGACTCCCTGACAGACACTTAACATTCTTTGTATTAGAGATACTTACCAAAGCACCAAGGAAAAACTTTGATTCCCTTTTGCACACACTTGAAGGTTTGGATGAAATGTATGTTTGCAAATCTCTGAAAGTGATGCAGTGGATTAGTGAATGAAACTGTTAAAACAGAATTTAAATGGCTGAACTGGACATTTATCTAAAACTACATAGTCATAAACCTTGCAAGTCAAGTATCACTCTAGGTTGTGTAAGTGTGTATGTTAATGTCAGTCCTGATCTGAAACGAGTCTTGTGAGGGCAGAAACAAGCGTTCAGGGTTGGAAATGTACAGAGTATATTTTGTAAATAGTTGTATTTATATATTTCTGTAAAACTCATAGTTCTATTTGTGTAATATCTTGGCAAAATCCCTCATATCTGAATATCCTACACGTGCAAAACCTTTGCGTCGGTGGTCGCGTTGTGTAGAGCTGCAAAAATTTTTTGACAAGAACTCAACTACAATGTGTAATCCTTTGTTTCTACCTTATATATCACAGATTTCGCATAACACTGAAGCGCAGCACCACAGAGTTCAGCCTAGAGCCGTGTATGACAGGATGAATGTTTGCTTAAATGGTTTAAAAGAATGAAAAACTATCGAAATAGTTGTTTCTATGTGGCTGACCTAATGTGAGTGGATGAACTGTCCAGTTTTTTGTCGTGGTGGTTTATGGTAGGAAAATGCAGCACAATATTTATCAGCATTGTTTAATCTGTGAGTTGCAAATGTTGTAAAGCATCCAGCTTTTCCCAAAACATTTGTAAATACAACTTACTCCTTGAATGAGATGGGTTTTGTTATAAGGATTTGTGTCTGAGTGTGACAGCCACCTACACCAGTCACAACTGTTGAAGGTGTCCGTGTGTGTTCACTATGTTACTGTATTTTGTTCAAATGCTTTGAAAATATTCACACCTTAGCTGTGAGTCTGTTCCTGGGACCTAAATGTGACTTTATCTACAATACTGCTAGTACTGACATGTTTGGTTTTTTTTTGTTTTGTTTCTGTCTGAATGGACACTCATGCTTCAATTAAAGACAGTAAATCAACAGTTTCTTGTCTTTTTTTGGGGGGAAATTGTTCTGTGATAAAGCTATTATGGCTTTTGTGTTAAATAGTTGTGTTAGCATTGGTTTTTTTAGTTGTCACAGTCATGAAATTGATATTTGAAAAGTTTAATGTGCAAGACAAACCTAATTTCTTTGTTATAAAAAAAAAAAAAAACCACTAAGCTAACACTCCTGTGACTCTTTATGCATATCATTGTGTGACTTATCAGGAAGTACCTGTCTCTAGAGAATTTATGTTAAAAGTTGCCAAACAGGCTGACTGGTGTGTATACTGAAAAAAAAAATCTTGTTTTAAATCTTAACACTGAAACTTTTTTCACTCTCCATTATTTATAACAATATATATAACAGCCAGCTGGATAAATGAAATATAATCCAAACTAAAGCGCCTTGCCGTGTTGAAATGGATCCTACAACCAGAACGGACTGAGTAAACTATTGACATAACAAAATGCAAAATCCAACTATATCTAAATGGAATAAACTGTTTAGCACCTCTGATAAATCAGTGAAACTGCTAAATTAGCTTTCCAGATTTGATGGCAACACACATCTTTCATATACAATCTCTGGTTTATCATAGCGGTTAAGTTTGAGTCAGTTTCATGTTTTATTAAATCCTTCATGGTTGTATCCATTTTTCCAAGCATGATGCCGTGTATTTTACTTTAATCTCATATATGCAGTGTGTCTAAATGCAGTGATCTTCTGTCCGTGTAATATTTTAAACAAAGGTTAAAAACCCCCATCTGAAGTTTTAATGCCTAGTTATCTGGTAATTAAAGGGTTACTCCACCGTGCAGCTTAGTGGGGTTGAAGATAAAGGTGTCTGTCCCCAATGGGCTGATGTTATTCGGACTGCGCTATTTTTCTGTTCTGTTACTCTCCTGCAGCTGCCTTGTTGCATCCTTGTTACTGCTGAGCGGTAAGTTATTTGAACCCAGACTTTGCAACAACATCATATCATTTATTAGGATTTTCTCATCTGATTTTGCTTATAGAGCACAAGTATTACTTGATTTGTTGAGTGTTGGAGCAAAAACCAACTCTTGACTAACTGCATTTCACGAGACTGATGAGACTTGTGCAAGTCGCAGGTTTAAAATCAAAGGTGTGGAATAGTGGTGGAATAAGACACAGGAGCAATGTGCATCGTAGACCTCTATATTCATTGTAAATTATTGCTTTTATTATGGCTAATATTTGATTTTGGATATTAGAAATGTTTAGCTAATGCAATTCAACTAAACAAAAATACTGAAGACTTTCTCTAAAAAAAATAATAAATGACTAAAAGAACCAGGTACCTTAACTATTGCTTTAATTCTCTGTGACTTTGATTCTTAGAAAAGCTCAGCTGCCTTTGAGATAAAGGTAACAAAATAATTAACTCTTCATATAGTGGTATTAATATAGATTATTTCTATCATGTTGGACATTTGGGAATACATTTATTAAAGATATCATTGTTATTGAAGACTTTTGTGTGCTTCACATTGAAACCTGCATGTCTTGAAAATATTTCCAGAGTTAAATGAACAAATTTCAAGTCTTGCTTGTCTTGTATAAATTTCCATCTTCATTTGTATTTTTCTTTGCACATCCTTGAAAGTTTAACATTGATTGAAAATAGCAATATAAATGAGATCAGTGTGAACTGTTGTGACCTCGGACTTAAACAACATCAGCTTATTAAAGCATTTGTTGTCCTTAACACAAATCTCACACAAAAAGTAAAAAGACACTAAATGTTATCAATGTTGGTTTTGTTTTTTTAGACATTTAGAGGTAGCTGTACTTGTGAATTTATCATCTTTGCTGTATTTTATTAAGATACTTATTTTACTCTTCAAAAACTCAACTGGCTAATGTTGCAACTTTTCAAATGTTGTGAAATAAATAATTATCCAGCAGTCTACTGATACATAAATGTTGGACACCAGAAGGAGTCACATATTCTGTGAAAAATTATGGCACTTTACCTTCAACATAAATGCAGCTAAAGTTTTTTTGTTTTATTTCTTAGCTTATGCTTTTGGATTTCCTTTCAGCAGAATTTTGGAGCAAGAATTTCCTGCTGTAAAAGAGTTTTTTGTACGTTTGCATTAATATTGCTGTAGTATTGTCAGAGTACTTCCATCATAGCATGCACGGCAGGTTAAACTGTAGTAAAGTGATTATTTTTTTGTGGGTGGGATCATATTCAGAAACAAATCAATCTTTTGTTTTGGCAGGGAGCAAGCCGTAAAACATCATGGAGAGAGCTATTCACATCAACATTGGCATGATAGAAGACGTCGGCGCCAACGGGGTTGCTGGGTCACAGACTGGTCCAGCTACAGACTCTAAGAATCAGCCGTGTGGTTCAGTTGTGAGCTTCCACAACATCCAGTACAAAGTGAACATGATGAGCGGCTTCTTCTGCAAAAGGAAAATAAGTCCCAAGGAGATACTGATGGACCTGAGGTGAGGTTTAAGACATGCGCATTGTCTTATTTTTTCTATCAGTGGTAGTTTTCAGTCTACACCTGCCATCCCTCTCTCAGTACTCACACTGAAATGCATCCTAAAATATTGTAAAAGCCAGAACCGATGGGTCTTAGATGTCCTTTCTGTAATTATTATTAGTAGTAGTTGTATTTATATGCATTTACACAGTAATTTGAATGTGTTAAATCACTGCCTTTATATGGCACTGAACTGATGCTTTTAAATAACTAATGATTTAGATGCTTTTAGTTGGTTGACTTTTTCAAAACAAATAACTTTTTTACTGAAAATGGTTATTTATTACTGTAATTCTTTGTTAACCTTTAGTTTTTTGTTACACTTAAATAACAGTAATTATTATGTCAATTTCACCGTATAATGCTGATTTTGTACTTGTACCGGGCAGGAGATAGGTGAATAGGTTGTAATGAAACGCTACTGGCATTTCCCATGAACAAAATAATTATTAACTTCCCACCAGTGTTTGGGCCTTTCCCTGCCACACTGTTAATTATATGATATTACACATGGGTTCTTGCATATAATCTCTCTGATGCACTAAAGAGAAGCCTGCCAGGGAAGCGAATTAAACAGCGTCAGGTGATCCATCTCAACGCTTTCATTCAGTCTTTTAATTTCATTTTATATCACCGACTCTTTGTGCTACTTTTATGTAACTGCTATTTTTGAGGTCAAGGTTTTATGTGTTGTCTTTTTTTCGTGCATGGTCTTTGTGAGCACCTTTCATTAAATGTTCTTAATATCTGAAAAAGCTGCAAAAAAAATCCTTTCATGAACATTAGAGGGGATGTTGTGGGAAATGTATTGGTTAATGTGTCCTCAAACCACTTTTAAACCATTTTGGTTCACACCTTTCATGTTTGTATAAAAATCTAAGTTCATTTGAAATCACGGCAAAAAAGACTATTGTGTACATATTTATATTTACTTACAATTTGTGTGTGTGTGTGTGTATGTGTGTGTGTGTGTGTGTGTGTGTGTGCATTTATGTAGTGGGATAATGAGACCTGGATTGAATGCGATTCTTGGACCAACTGGAAGTGGAAAATCTTCGTAAGTACCACACTTCAATCACATGACATACCTCATCTGGTTTTTGTTGTTTTTAATGTGAGGGTTTTTTTTGTTGTTGTTGTTCAATTTGTGTGTGTTTCCAACAGAGATGAGGGTACAACTCTATCCTCTATTCTTCTAATTTAGCTCAAACATTGTGAGAAAAAAATAGTCAGCGAACTTGATGATAATGGGAAACAATGAAGCTGGGAATCCTGAACATTTCTGTTATTTATATATTTTATCACACAAGCAGAAGATTCATCTGATCAGCACATCATAAACCAAATTAACCCTCTTTCTGACTTGTGTGTGCCTGCTTTAAAATATGACTTGCCCCTGTGCATTTACTGCTTTAGAAGACATGACATCAGCAAGCTTAGTGGTCAGGAAGGAAGTCCAATGTAAAACACACTTCTCAGACATGGTGTGGGCAGATTCTTAACTACTAAGAAAAACAATTATCAGCATAACTTTTCATCATCAATAGTATGGTTCATGTAAGAGTATCCAGAGGGACAAGGCTGAGAAATAAGTTAATAAATGCACCCTTCAGGCCTTCAAGCAGAGCTGCACAGAAATCAGACACGGTTCTGTTGTAAAGATCAATGCATGGGATCTTTAGACAACCAGTCGGTAAATGCTGCATTCAAGTATAAAAGTAAGAACTCTGCAATGAAAAGTCAAAACATGCAACACAAGCCAGAAATGGAGAAATCCACTTTCAAAAAATCTGAATATTTAAAGATGGACTGTGGTGAAGAGGAAAAACATTTTTATTGTGGACTTGATGACTATTTACAGTAGAAGATAGAGGTACCATGTCCAGGCAGGTCAAGAGCATGCATTCCTAACGGTATGAGGGTACTTCTGCAGTCAGGATTGCAAGGAGGATTATATTGAAATACTGTTCTCACTGTGGTTGATGTGTGTCTTCTTGTGTTTCTTCTAAGATTCTTGGATATCCTGGCTGCAAGAAAGGATCCTTTAGGTCTCTCAGGGGAAGTACTTATTGACGGAGCACCGCAGCCTCCAAACTTCAAGTGCCTCTCTGGCTACGTGGTCCAGGTGAATCCATAAAAGCCACATAACAGTTTTCAATTGGAAATTAAGTGAGGAGCGAGTTCAGTTCAGACCTGACATGTCCATTTATATTGTGTTTTAATACCACAGCTACATAGTTAACATTTTTTGCTTTTTTTTTCCACAAAAAAGAAAATCACATAAAAACAAAGAAATCTGAAAGTTAACACTTTATTTTTAAAGGTGATGTTTAACAATTGTATGTTTGACTCCTGTATCACACACATATGGTCTTTTTAAACTGTTAGTAATACAAAAAAAAAACCCTGCAGAGTAGTTTTAGCAGTAGTTTCTAGTTGTCAATCACAAACCACAAGCTGTGTGCATCACACCTCTGTGGGGATAAACAGTTTTATATAAAAATGGCAGACAAGTAAAATGAAGCATTCGTCTCCCTACCAGGAAGATGTGGTCATGGGCACCCTCACTGTGAGGGAGAATCTACGTTTTTCTGCAGCGCTCCGACTCCCCAGCTCTCTGCCACAGAGTGAGAAGGAGGCTCGAGTCAATCACCTTATTAAAGACCTGGGTCTCACCCAAGTGGCTGACTCCAAGGTAGAAGCTCACCAGTTGTTCACCTGGCGTCTCTATTATTATTGTGACGCATGGGAATCAGATTAGATGTACTCATCTAATCTGATTCCCATGTGGGGGATTTGTTGTTTTTGTTTTTGTGTGTAAAGGTGGGCACACAAATGACCCGGGGGATCTCAGGAGGAGAGAGGAAAAGAACCAGCATTGGCATGGAGCTGATTATTGATCCTGCTGTGCTGTTTCTGGACGAACCGACCACAGGGCTGGATGCTAGCACTGCAAACTCTGTCCTGCAGCTGCTGAAAAGGTATGACAATCAGAATCTTTCTTGGTTCTGTTTTACTTCATTATGGATTGTTTTCAGACACAAGTTTTCAGGTTCTTGATGCTATCTGAATTTATAAATGAAATGCATGCTTCAGTCTAAAATGTGGTGTTCAGTTGATGCTGTAGCCACTGCTTCTCAACATTTCCAGCTTTCTGACTTGCAAGAAGTAAACTTATATTTACTCTGATCATTATTATTGAGTGTCAACATGCTTTTTATTCAAATTGTGTCATGGCCAAATGTTTTTCTGTTTCATGTTAATGTTTTCAACCATGAGTTTACAATTACAATTTCTAATGCTCTTTGCTTTGTCTTCTTTTTTTAACTACCTCTGACTATCATGGTTTCTGCCGTAGAGGAGTTTAGATGAAACGCCATTCAACAGCCATTAAAAATAATAAAGGATTGATCGCTGGAATCCCAAAGAAAATGTTTAATTCAAAGAATTTTACAAGTATTTTTAAGTATTACAAAAAACAAACTCTAATTTCTGTGTGTTTTACAGAATGGCCAGTCACGGAAGAACTATAATCCTATCCATCCATCAACCTCGTTATTCCATCTACAAATTGTTCGACACTCTGACCATGTTGGTTAATGGTAAAATGGTGTACCACGGACCAGCACCAAATGCTTTGGACTACTTTGCCAATATTGGTGACAGAGCAAAAGATTATTATCATATTGTGCATTTTGATTGTGTTTGTGTGCATTTACAGTGTTGCTGCTCTTGCTGAAAAGAACAACCTTGTTGGTATAGCACTGGATGTGTGTTGGTACTAACCAGAGTTATTGTAATTGCTGTTCCAGGCTATCCATGTGAGCCTCACAACAACCCCGCTGACTTCTTTCTGGATGTCATAAATGGAGACTTTACTGCCACAATGACCAAAGTACATAATACTGAAGGTAACTTGAAGAAAACTGAATGTTCATCAAATAAGTGTCAGGATTTTATCATGTCTGTCACTACCCAGTATGACTTGCTGGCCGGCATGAGTCTCATATGATCAAGTTTGAATTTTTCATGCCTACAAGGGAATAGTAGCAACTAGCAGGACTCACAGAAACAATGGAGGATGTTGACATAGAAAGGAGGCAATAAAAGAAAAGTCCTGTAGAAGTAGGAAACACGAGGAGCAGAACTAACAAAAGGCACAAAGGAAAACTGACTGTTTAAAAACAAGATAGAGGACACAAGACCGAAAACTAAAGGCAAGTTTATTTGTAGATTATATTTTATGTTCAAGACCATTAAACATGCTTCACAAGAAACATTAAAAGCATTAACAGATAGTGCAAAGAAGGCATTAAAAGGTTGTAAAAGGCAGCAACAAATATCACTATAAACTCAGAGAAAAAAGATTAAATTACTAATATCTAAAAAAAAAAGACAAGTTAAAAGTTACCTTGCAGATCAGAACATTTAATGATTAAATTTAAATGCATTGTATTTGAACTTTTTAAATGTTGTTTTTACCTGTTTTCTGTATTTTGTGTTTGGTGAGAGTTTAATCTCCGCTGGCACTTTGTTCCACTTGTTTTCAGCATAACAGCTAAACGCTGATTCTCCATGTTTAGTTTGAACTCTGGCCCGGACTAGTTGTAGTCTAGTGTAGTGTAGTCCTTGGATCTAAGAGTTCTGCAGGGTTTATAGTCTATGAACGTATCAAATGTATTCTGATTTGTAAACAATTAATTTACAAATATGGTATAAAGACCATACTACCACAGAGAGACAAGAACGAAACCAACAACCCACAGACATTACATCAAACCCTGCCATGCACTTCAGGCAGCCCCTTATGTTGGGTAGCATTTAACTAAAAATGGAATACATAGACTTGAATGGGCTACACTAATGCTAAAATGAGGTTCTTTTGCGTTTAGATAACAAATAGCAAAATGCAGATGGAGTCCAATAGCACCTACTTAAATTCTTCAACAAACCCAGCAGGATCATTTACATTGGACAAATGTGAAATTGTTGGAAAACTCCATGTTGGGAGAATTTTTTAGCCCATTTTTTTCTGACATAGTCCCAGCATAATAGATAAGTTGATGGAATATTAGGTAGTGTTCTCCACCCTTTTCCATTTAAGCATACTACATCGAATTGAATTGAATTGAATTGAATTGAATTGAATTGAACTGAATTGAACAACAACAAAAATAAAAAGTCTTTGTTTTTTTTTACAAAGTATTGTTTTTCAAAGTTGTTTGGGCATCTGTTGCACTGTTAAGATCTCATTAACCTCTTCTATTCATGGACAGTTTTGGACTTTGAGCTTGGGACTGCCAGACAGAGTATCGAAGAGCATCTTGTAGAGGAGTACAGGAACAGCAGCTACTCCGGCGACACACAAGCTGACCTAAAACGCATCGTCCAGAATAAAGAATGCACATCTCGTACAAAATTTCGCACCATCACCTACAACAGCTCCTTCTTTCACCAACTGCGATGGGTTTTTCAGAGAACCTTTCAGAACCTCATGTTGAACCCTCAGACATCTGTGGCACAGGTGAGCATCTTCATAAAGACATACTCACTCACTGACTCACTGACTCACTCACTCACTCACTCACTCACTTACTGACCCTGTCACAGGTTAAAATACATTGTATTCTTCAGTTAATCTGCCTTTCTTTTCAGCCCTTTGAAGGGGTCAGATTAATGCTCTCATTAGCACCTCATGGCTGCAAAATGCTGTTAGATGTCTTCTCACTTTAGGAATTATTAACAGCTAATTGGCCCTAAATAAGTCAAAATAATCCTACAAGAGGTGCTCTAGGCAGTGTGGGGGCCATAATCGGCTTTGGTGACTGTTGTGACCCCACTCCTGCCTCTTTGCGCCCAGATCTGTACTGATATCATATCTGGCAAAAGCCCCTTGGCCTAGGTCTGAAAGTCATCACATGATGGCATCATGACCTAACCCTCCTCGCTGCCTTGCTTCCACATGAGGGGCTGAGGGGAATGAGGTGAAAAAGGCTCAACCTTACTGGATTATCCCCTCACCCTGGGAACCGCATAGTCCCATCATAATCTGTACAAGTTAGGCTCAAAACTTGTGTCGCTTTCACTCTTTTGAGCAGTATCAGAGGCTGAGCGTTGTATACACTCGACCCATGATCCCCATTGACGGCATTTTCTGCAATCATGAGAACGACTGCACTGCGTGCAGCTATTTTTGATTTTCTTCCATGTATTAAGAACTTTCTTTGAGGTCAAAAAGATTAGTTTATATTAATTTCTCCAATAGTTCTTTTGCTGCTGTATAGAAGCAAAGTTGTTGGGAGTTTTTAGAGGAAAAGGTTTTGGGGTTTGTAGGACTAGGGAATTTCAGGCAAACTATATACTATCAATAGTCTTTGCTGGCATTTGCGAAACAGGCCGAAGTGGTGCAACGACATGTTAGTGGTTGTCGTATGAATCAAAATGAGTGTTCATCATTTTTTCAAACCTGAAGGGAAATGATGAAATTCTAAACTATGCCAATGTCATCCATTTGACACATCCTATTTGGACTTGCCAGCGTTTTAATTTAAGCCCACTTCTATAGTCTATAGTCATTCAGTCTTCTGTAGTCATCTGCGTTTTGTCTCATTGTCAGTTGATAACCAAATCATGTAAAAGTTTATTTGTGGATTGAATATTGCATTTTAACATACAGTAAGACAACTGCATGTCACTGACAGTGAAGAATGTTTTTTAAAGAAATAAGGCAACGTTATGAAACACTGAACTAAAGGGATGCATAGCCTCTGTGTTTTATGCATGCAGGTGGGAGTCAACATTTTCCTTGCACTCATCGTAGGAGCCATTTTCTTCAGGGTGAAAGATGACCAGAGTGGCATCCAAAACAGGTGAATGGACTGGTCAAACACACCTTGAAGTCACATCATATTACCTGACACAAGACTTTATATAACGTGACAGTGCAGCTGCAAATATTGTAATATTATGTCTTTTCACCTCAGTACTGAACTAAATAGTCAGGTTTCAGATTTAGTACTTAATCGTGCACCACTGTGTTAAGGTTAAATCAGTGGTTTCTTTTTACAAGTAGTGTGAAAAGAAGAACAATTCCTACATTTTTAATCCTCTAAACCTATATTTGTGAGGCACAACCTGGTACTTAGTGAGCTCCTTCTTTGTTTCTGTGCATGGTTCAGGGGAATATAAAGATCTAATGCCATTATATTCAAGGTCAGTGCACAGACAGCGTGGCAAACAGCAATGCATTTAGCTTAAATATAGCAGATATTTAACTTTTTTTTTCTTTTTCTGTCAGCTCCAGATTAAATGTCAGCAACACAGGAAAGCTATTTAACAAAATGTCAATTAAATCTCACCTCATTAATTAATCATAGGATTGGATTAAATCTCTATATATACACTATATTGAAAACCTTTTTTTAAAAAAAAAAAAAAAAAAAAAACTTTAAAAAATATCATTTAAGATTTGACAGTCTTTTTTTGTAGTATAAAGAAAGAATAAGCTTTATCTTTTTTGTTAAGCTTTTAGTGAAAAACCTTTATATGCTTTAATTTGTAGTTTATTTTAATTTATTACTTTCTTAATCTTGTGTTAAATCTGTTTTTCTTATTCTGTCTGTTTTGTTTTGTTCTGTTTTTTTTTTAATTTACTTTATAATTACTTATTAAAACATATTTATTTTATTTGCTTATGAAGTTGTTTTAAAATTAAACCCATTTAATTTACTTTATTTTATTTTTTGGCATTTTATTTTATAGTGTTTGAATTGCACTGAACACCATGAACTGAGATAAATAAGACATGCCCTATGCCCAGATGACATCACTATGTAAAATTGGACCTGCTTTATTATCTGGGTTATGAGGTGAAGACGTTGCTGTAAAAATGTTGTGATGTTCAAACGAGATCTGCTGATTATTTTGGTTTGTGGTTTTCTGCAGGATGGGTGCCCTCTTCTTCATCACGACCAACCAGTGTTTCAGTACTGTGTCTGCAGCTGAGGTCTTCATCGTAGAGAGGAAACTGTTTGTGTATGTACTCAGGCAGGATAATTTTCAGTCCTTTCAAAAAAAAAGAAAAAGCTGCAGCATTGTTGGGCATCACAGAACAATTCAGTATAAATCTAAATAATTTACGTGTCATCTTGCGACAGACACGAGTACATCAGTGGCTACTACAGAGTATCTGTCTACTTCTTCTCCAAGATCCTGTCAGACATGACCATGCGCACCGTCACATCTGCTATTTTCAGCTTCATCGTCTATTTTTTGATTGGTAAGAATCACAGGTCAACGAGTTAATTGAATTTTTGAGTTTTTGATTTCTGGATGCATAAATCTGGTCTGCATTCAGTCTAATAAAAATCTGTGCACACAGGGCTGAAGTCCAGCGTAGAGGCTTTTCTTGTCTTCACGTTGACAGTGATTCTGGTGGCCTACACAGCCACTGCCATGACAATGGCCATCTCGGCTGACCAGAGCATTGTGGCTCTCGCCAACATCTTCATGACCATTACTTTTGTCTTCATGATGGTAAAAAAAAACTTTAGTGGCAATTAATCTGGAGGGGAAATTAACAGCTATAAATATATGAATAAAATCTGTGACTGTCGGAAAACATTCACATCTGTGTACTGAGTAAGTAACAACAGCCAGTTTCAATAACAAGGTTGCCTAATAAAGGCTTCAGTCTACATCAGGGATGTTCAGCATGGTCCCACGTGGGCTGAAGCCTTGCAGGTTTTCAATGTGTCCCTTAACCAGAACACCCGACTTACACAATGATTCATTGTGCAGAAATTCATAGGCTGTTGGAGCCATTTAATTTGAAGCAGGGATACACTGAAAACCTGCAGGGCTGCAGCCCTCATGGGGCCGAATTGAGTCGCCTTGTTCTACAGGAAAAGGTTCCTGTGAGTCAATGCTGCTACCTGCTGTGCGAGCAGGTTCCTATGTTGACATTTCGTTTTGTTTTTTTAGATCTTTTCAGGCCTCTTGGTGAACCTACCCAGCATCATGGACTGGTTGGCTTGGCTGAAGTACTTCAGCATCCCTCGTTATGCTCTTGCAGTGAGTGAAAACTAAAAATGTTCGCATTTTCTATGAAAGAAATCAGCAAGCCGAATGAATGTTACCACAAAATCTTTTACATCCTCAAGGATTTTTCTCTCTTTTTTTTTTTTTCCTTTTGCTGAGGTAAATCACTGCACTATGCTTAACACTCGTGTACTGTATACACAGAACCTTAGACATCTTACATGGACCAATAACTTCTAAAGCTGTCCTGTAGTATCTGTTACCAAGACGTCAGCGTAAATCATTTTGGCCTTGCGATCAATAGATGAATCGATAGACATAGATGTTCATCTCAGCCTTTTGTGCTGTCTATGTTCAGGCCTTGAAGATAAATGAATTTGTGGGTTTGAGATTCTGTGAGGAGCCTGTCAGCCTGCGAGTCAATGTGTCAGCAGCGACAACAAACTGCACGGTGAACACAGCTGGCCAGATGTGAGTAGACCAGCATGCATACTCCAGCAGCGCTTCATTAGTTCACAAGTCATCCTTGTTTTCTGATGGCTGACCAGTTTGACCATGCCTCGTTTCAGATGCACAGGAGAGCAGTACCTGGACTACCTGGGAATAGAGTACAGTCCATGGGGATTGTGGGAGAATCAGGTGGCTTTGATTGCCATGATGATTATATTCCTCATCATTGCCTATCTGAAGCTCCGCTACATCAAAAAGTTCACTTAGTGTGTGGCTGGAAATTCTTCATTTTGTTTTGGTAATCTCCACAAGTGTCTCGGTTACTGTCTACCTGTAGTTTAGTAGTAAAGATCAGAAGTAGCTCTGCTATTTTTAAAGCTAGCCAACTGAAATATTTCTTTTGATAGTTGCAGCCTCAAATGTAAAAAAAAACTAACAAAAAAAAAACAACAACTTTTTTTCAGCCACTTTATAATGTCTAATGTGAAACTGAGAGTGGTTAAATTTCAGCCACCAATGTGAACGGTGAAAGTATTTGGTTACAGGTGCTTGGAAAGTTAAATTACATACTTACCCTTTGTTGTTAATTAATCCTCTCAATTTTGCAAGTTATTAACTTGGCAGGAATTAATTGGACAATTTTTTTTTTTTGACCTCACTGCAGCATGAAGGTGCCGCAGATCAGTGAAAGGTTAAAGCACTTCCACAGGTTATTTTTACTGTTGCTCATACAGTGACTTTGTCCATGTATATCAGACCTAAATCATTTGTTCGTGTAGAATGTTAGAACCATGTAAAATACATTTTAGTTTCCTTAGAAATGTTCAATACATTTATACCAATGCAGATTTTTTTCCCCACAGCAATTATAAACATGTCCAACATAACCTTGATCTCGGACGGCTTTATCTTTTATTTCCTACTCATTATTGTTAACATGCACGAGCCAGGACGCACAGATGAACGTCATGTCAAAGACCCGATACCAGGGGTGTTTTTGGTGTCAGTATTAAAACATTTTTTTAGCCCATATAATTATTTAGTTTAATATTATAACTGTAATTGTAAAATAAAATGCAATTTTCAGTGTACTAATTTTAGTCTAACATGAGACCAGATAAAAAATGACTTATTACTAACCATTTAAATTTATTTGAATCATTCATATTACATGTTTACTAAAACAAACTCAAGTTAAAGCAACACCAAAGTTATGATTCAGATTCTCAAGTGTTTTTGCAGAATTGCTTTAAGTTGACTTCTTTGAACAGATGTAAGCTGTAATTGTCTTATTTTGTCACCAACTGAGCAGGTAAAAGGTCAGGAACTTATGACTTTAGCTTTTCTTCCTGCAAAGTTATTTCAGAGGCTTTCAAAGCAAATTAAGGTGAATAACTAAAGAAATCTGTCAGGAAGGGAGGAAACGTTGGGAGTAGCTACTTTAATAATGGCTTTGTACATTTAAAAATAACAATAAATGAATAAAATATACCTCTTATGAGCTTGAAAATGTAGCATTAGAAGAAATCAAGAGGTGGATGGTCACAAAAACCTCAAATTCTTCCAAATGCATTTTAGGAAAATTGCTTACACGTCCAGTTTGTGTATGGAAAGTTAACCTTGAGCCCGTTGATAAAGAAAGAAAAAAACATTACAAATTTTAATAACACTTTATTTAGTGCAACATATTGATAATTAGATTGTAACAAAAAAATGGTACAAGGAAAAAAAAAAAAAGAAAAAGAAATGCATGGGTTTCCCATGAATACCAGATGCACTCCAAATCGAAGTTTGTTTCAAGTTACAATATGTATCATAAACTCATAAGCTAGTTAATGTGAAGCTTAATTGGTGTACAGAAGATGAGTAAATATGACAGAACGTGTCATGCTTGTACCTACTGTTTGTTAAATAATGCAGAAATGATCAACAAAATTAACATTCATAAAAAATGTCCTTTGTTTAGATGCACTGATCAAAAGCAGGTGAGCATTCTTCTCATGTAAGATAAAAGTCATGCAGTGAACTGAGCAACTCTGAACATGCAACAGGCGTCTCATACTGTGATGAATGGATTTAACGAATGTAAAACTGTTTTTCTACAAACCTAATTGTTCTGCTTTCATTGTTTTATTAAAGTAATCACTTTTGAATGGACAAATGAAAGAACAGTCAGATTTGGACTTAGCTCCCTCTCAGTGCATTAAATGTCAAGTAATTTAAACATCTTCAGAAAGTCTTGTACTTTTCTTTTCATGGACCTTTTTTTTTTTTTTTGCAAAAACTGTCCCACATCTGAAGTTTCTTGTGCTGCTGCCGGGAATTTTTCCAATAGTTTCTTTCCAGAGTGGAGTATTTTTTTTTTTAGCATGCCAAATCCTTACACATGGGCGCTACCATTGGTACTCATTTCGAGGCCCTCTGTGGACAGGGAGGAGGGAGGTCGAGGCCGTAGGCCGACAGGAGTGGCCGGCTGAGGGTGGCTGACCTGTGAGACCATATCATCAGACTCCCAGCGCTCCAGTTCCTCCCTCACAAGCCTTTCCATCTGCTCTCTGTGAACGTCTGTGTCCCGTCCCAAACGCTCATCCTGAAAAACAAACATATTAAGTGTACAATATCTCTATGAACATAACAACCTAAGTTAACAAGTTGCACCAGTATAATATGGGTCACCTGCGGCTGCAAACACTTTATATGCACTAAATGTAGCAGCTTTTACTCAGTGCATGTGTGTGGGTGTGTCTGTGCTGAAAGAGCCTATAGTAACAGAAAGTAACTTTACAGATGCATTGCAGAGTAATAATCAGCAACATGTAACATGTATTATTATTATTATATTATCTATTGGAGGTGACGTATGTCTGGAGAATGTAACATCCATACATCTTCTGTCTGAGGGGACAAGCTTTCTAAAATCCTGTTATAACAGCAAAAACGTCTTTATGTAAGAAATTTAAGAAAGAAAGCAGATTTTTTTCCCCAATTCAGAGCAGGACATTTATTATACAATGCTGGCCTATTTCTTAAAAAGCTAATGCCATGAACTTATCATTTTCCAGTTTACAAGTCCATAAAACAATAGTTATTTTGTATGAGTTGACCGATGAGTATAACATCCAATAAATCACAGCTTTTTTCCAATCTTAAATCTTAAATCTTAAATGTTCCACTTTGAGCACCAGCTACTTACTGTGTACTGTTTGAGCACTGATCTAGTGATTAATACTTAGTAGTAGGTAGTGTATGTATGTGGGTGGCTGTGTGTGTGCACATCCACTCCATCTCACCTCCATAACTCCATCAAGCAGCCTGCCCAGCACATCTCTTCTTTTAAGTTTAGCTCTCTCCATTCCTTCAAGTTTCACAATCACAGCATCTATCTTGGAAACAATGCTGCCGATAGAGTGCTCCATCCTGTCCACACGTCTCACAAGCCTGCCAGACAAATGATAATAAGGATTACTATCGTGTTAAATATGGCGTGCTACTCCAGTCTACTCTGTGCCTTAAAAACTTGTAACTTATCTCATTTAAGAGATCTATAAACGTAAATTATGTTGATATTTTTTTCTATTTAAACAGCAAATAAATGGAAATGTATAAAGATCTAGTTTTGTAGTTACATTTCAAAGAAAAAGAACAGACATTTTCTTTCAGTTTTTTTACTTTTCAGTCTTTTTACTGAAAATAAATCTGTAAAAAGAGTGATCAGTAATTAATCACTTCCTTAAATGTTTTATGTTTTTGTTCTTTGATTTTCACAGAAACATCGTTTTCTGTCATTCCGGCATACATCAATTTAAGCAGGTGAAATGTGATGTGATTTTCTGATTACGTCAGATTATAACCATCTACTTTATCAATACATCAAGATCACATATTTTTGCTATTGATTGAGTTTAGAAGAAAGGTTTATCTGATAAACCTCTGCGTCATGTCCTGGGAATGTTCTGCATTATGATTTAGGCAATTATCATTAACTGACCGACCGTTATTGATTATATTTGGCATTAGGTGTGAAAGCTTCATACACTTGAAATTCTTCATAGGAGACACCCCCTGAACTGCTGCCACGACGACGAGAGCTGTGTCCGCTGTCTTCATCGTCGTCCTCCTCTGAGTCATCCTGGGTGCGAGGGAAGCTCCGCCCACTGCTGGGTCGAGTCAGCGAATTGCGCTCCAGATCCAAGTCCTCCTAGCATATGAGCAGAAACACACTGAGTGTCTGAAGGTGTCATGGCTTCCACATCCTGACTTTTGTTCAACATATTAAACAAGCCGATGGACTCGTGACTCACTCTCTCTTTCTCCAAATCATCCCTCATTTGCTGGTGTTCATGCTCTGTTAGCTCGGGTTCGCCATCTTGATCATATTTAGCAAAGATGGCCTGAATTTCTGCATCCGTGTGTCCCTTTCTGAGTAGACAAAGAAATGCAATACATGAAGACTGGCCATATTAACGAGATATTAAACAAACACAGACACAAACAAAGAATCGGCATTAAAAATGAGGCAATAACTTTAGGCATGAGTTCAGGTTTCAGTCACCCTTTTAGATCCTGACGGAGTTCATCAAAATTCAGTTTCCCTCCTGCTTGCCGCAAACTGTCAGAGATGTCGTCCACTGCTGTCTTCTTTAGTCTCAGCTTCATCAAAGCTTTGTTACAACCCTGAGGGAAGGAGATAGGAAAAACACTCCAAGTCACTTCTAAGCCTTAATAAACAGCTTTAGGGCACACAGACTGGGAACACGAGAGATTTGTCATTATGGGGGCCTGTTTTTAAACCAGAACCTTCTGCAGCTAAAACTGATATCTGTTGAAGGTCTCCTCCTTCCTTAACTTTTTTTATTGACTTGGAAAAAGAAAAACAAAAAGAAATCACGAAGACATTAAGGAGGTCTTGTATCATTTTGAGGTCAAATGTTTCATTCCGCTTAATGTGTCATCCTATTGCTTTACCTGTGTTTAAAAGGAATCATGATGGTCCTGCTTGCTTCCATGAAAACGAGGGAGTTTTATAGTTAAGTATTCACTCCTCCTATGATATTCTATCTTGGGGTTAATTTCTTTCTGGATCTTCGTGGTGCTTCTGAGGTGAATTTGGGAAATATTCCACAAATCTCCTGACTATTAGTAGTGTCAATAAACTGAAGGGTACCTCGGGTATTTATCTGCGTAACACCTCTTTAAAACACAAAAGAAAAACTGCTCAGGTTACTTTTTTAGCTTCTACATTTCCACAGTCACTCATCAAACATGACTTCATGACTTCCTACATGACCTGCCATCCTCTGATTTTCTTTGAAAGTAATGTGTTGGTTTTTTTTCTAAAGAGGCAATAACTACTCAGATGTTCCAGAACAATTTACTCTGACAGAGTAGCACATAACAGTGGCTTAGAGCAGGTTGTCCAGTGGCTGAAAGGTAGCTGGTTTGAATCCTGCTCTTCCAGTCAATCTGTCGTTATGTTGCTGGATAAGACACACCCTCTTTGTCTTGTGAATGAATGTTTTAGTTGGGGTCAGAGAAGCCGTTGGCATGCAACGGCTGCCGCATTTCCATCAGTGTGCCCCCATGTCAGCTGTGGCCACACCTGTAGCTTGCCATCACCACGTATGAATGAGGAGTGAATAAATAATGGATTCAATGTAAAGCACTTCAGGTGCCTTAAAAAGCACGACATAAATCTAGTCTATTAATATTATTGATTCTGACACTTCTGTAGTAAAATCACACATCTCAGCTTTCTTTTGAGTCCATCATTGTGCACCTTGCACTTGTGAAAACATACCTCATTTATTTATTTGGTATGTTATATTGGGACAAGAGACAGAAAAATAGGTCCTATCAAGAAGAGGCTAAATGCCCTTTTGGAGAAACCTCCAAAAAGTCTAAATCTGAAATTTGGTGGCTTTCTTAATACCTTCTTAATGAGGTCTGTCATTTCCATGTCAGACCTCTGCTGGGACATGTCAGCCTTCACCTCAGAGTATGTGTCGTTGATGATCGCCAGGAACATGTTCTGTAGAGAAGGAGTGAAAACATAGTACCTTGTTAAATAAGGGCATTTTAGTAACAAAAACAGACACACTGTGTGAATCCCAAACTCACCATCAGTATAAAGAAAATGAAGAAGACAAAAGTTGTAAAGTAAAGAGGACCAAGTACTGGATTTGCCTCCTCAATCTCTGAGAAATTAAAATCTCCCAGAATAATGCGGAACTGGGTAAATCTACACACACACACACACACATAAACACACACACACACACACAAAAAAAACAACATTAAACTTTTAAAGAAACAACAGAAAAGGCCATTTGTCAGAGTAGTTGCTATAGTGATTGCTCTTACACGCTAGCTTGGAAAGTGCTGAAATCGTTGACTTGAGTTCCAAATACCAGGTAGGCCAGCTGAGCATAAGCCAGAAAGATAATGAAGAACATGATGGCAAAACCCACAAGGTCCTTGGCACAGCGAGACATGGTGCTGGACAGCTGACTCATTGTCTTGTTAAAGTTGATGAATTTAAAAAGCTGGTGGAAGTGAGATATATATAAGTATCTAGATATATAAGTATCTGCTCAGGATATGATCTGAAACCAAAGGTGAACGATTCATACCTTTACCCATGCAAAAAAAACTATCACTGCAGCCATGTTGTTAAACTGGACTTGTAGGCTGGCCAAACGCTCAAAGCTGGGATGTGCGGTGTGGTTCTCCAACAGGCCTTTGAGCAGGTTTCTTGCCATGGCTGTTCGGGTTATGTTCATGATAATTGCAACAACACTCAGCTGGGAAAAAAGCAAAAGGCATTAAATGTTTGTTTAGAATAAAATTTACTTTGATTTAAAAGATATAATCACACAAATCATCTTTCCTACATACCACGACAATGAGAACGTCCAGGCAGTTCCACAGACTCTTGAAGTAATGGAGTCGGTGAATGTGGATTTCTAACACCTCCTCCACGACGTAGTAGAGGATGAACAGGCAGAATGTCACTTCACACACACCCACAAAATAGTCCCAGCTGGACACGTATCTTATCAGACGCACTGTTTGGAATTGCCAAGAGGTGAGAACACCACCGGTAGCAGGGAACTCCACCAGCAACCTGACAAACATGTCACAGTCCATTGAATATTGAAACTCAAACAAAAGTAACTTCAAGCTGATGCTGTCATTTTGTGTAGACATAATAGAAATAAAATGACTAAATCAACAATATGGTTCATAATAAGGAGGACGTGTCTTATCAATGATCAAAATGAGTGTTTATAGATGCCTCGAGTAATTCTGTAAATGGGTATGAGACTAATGACTCTTACCTGGAAATACAGAAAAGGTTTATGTTGCCGTTGTAGACAGAGAAGTCAAGAAAGACTGCTCTAGTGCCCCTGTCCAGCCACAGGTGGTCTTTGAGAAACTCCACCTGGATGGCTGACTCCTCTTTGGTTCGAGACAAGTCCTGGTAGTACCCTCCACCTCCATACTTAGACACTAGCCCCCAGTAACTGCTCCCATTCATTTCACTCTCTGGGGTGTACACCCACCTGTCAGACATCAAGAAGAAAAGATTCAGGATAAAGACCTCTGACCTTTAACTGATTTCCATGTTTAATCCAATTTATTAAGATGCATGGACATACGCCGTTCCATTGTTGGGGCCGAAGGAGGCTTTGTCTTCATTGCTTGGGGTATATATGTTGTAGCAGTCCTGCACCTCATCCCTCAGGTCCTCATGGACAAAGCAGGACTCGTTACGGACCTTCACCTGCCGAAGCCGTGGCACCCCAAGGAGGAGGTTCTCATAGTAGATAAGACTCTGATTCTCTGGCAAGCTCTTATTGTTGTACCACACCTCCCAGTACATCCCACTGAGGAAGGGCCCTTGTGTGAACTGAAAGCGTAATGCAGTGAAGATTATACCACAGAAGCACTGAGACATAACAAACAGCTTTAAATGTAATTACTGTGAAAAGGATTCATTTTAACCACATAAATCTTATTTTAAAAAAAATTATAAGGGCACAAGCACAAGCTTAGAAAAGGGTGAATCAGCTGGGGTTTTTTTCTAAAGAGTAGTGTCTATTTGGCATCTATGAATGTCACAGAACAGAATAGTTTCATAATAAATATATGCCCTGCTTTTTCTCTGTTTTAATCTTAATGTAATGTGAACCATATATTCATCGGCCATGCACATGGAGTAAAATATGTAAATTGGCAGGAATGTGTTTATTTGCCTTCCTCTTTCATGTTGCAAAACATTTGGAAACTAAAAGATATTATTCTTTGCTGATTATGTAAATTTTGCAGCTTACCTTCCAGAAATCCTCCATTGTGGAGAGGCTCCTGAATGTAGTGGGATCCCCAGCGGACAGTGGTGTGTCAAGGAAAAGCTGAGACATGACTTTGGTGTAATAGTACATGTTGGCGCTCACCATCCCATAGGTCACTGCAGAGTGCATCAAAAATACACAGATTACAGACAGTAGGCAGAAATCAATATTACAACAGTTATTCAATGGTCAGTAAGAATCATAACTTGCGTGCCTTATTTTTGTATATATGCACATGTGGTTTGGCAAGTTCACTGTACTTTCCCTCTCTCATGGGCATCACCATAGCAACATATTAATCAATTGATTCAGACCAGCTGGCTTTTAACAGGTGAATGAAAGAAAAACGCTGTAGCTTGACAACGGTTATTTAGCATAAAAAGTGCACCAAGGCCAACATAAAATAGTGCCTATACTTTAGCATATTTAGCAAGTTTTGTAAAAAATAAATAAACATTTGCTATAAAATGTTTAATGCGTAGGATCATGGTATAAGTGGATTAAAAAGCTCAGATCTGTGCGTTACACGGTTATAATGCCCGATCTGCGAGTGGTGTTCCTCCATGTCGTGCATTATAACCGTGTAATGCATGGTTCCTTGTTGTTTAATCATTACTTATAAGATGCTGGCTAAAAACACTTTATGTGCAAAAATACAAAGGCTGTTTTATAACCACTGATGAGCACAAAATCGAAACTCAAAATCTGATTAAATGGAGTTTTATTAAATCAATGTGTTACTATTCTCTCTGTCTTTTACAGTAGCTTGCACAGGAGAGGAAAATGTCTAAATAGTCAAGGGCTGCTTGGCAAAATGTGCCCTAATCATGCCTGCCAGAAAATCATTTCCTGATCCACCCTAAACCACAGTATGCCATTTTCACTGCTGCAGAGGAAGAAACAGGAGAAACTTTACCATTACTTTTCTAATCCCACAAGGTTTAATCCTTTGAGCCATGACAAAATATGGTCCTCAAATTTAATTTGTGAGAATTTAAGCCCCCTAACAAACACAGAAGACTAGATCTTTCATTGCCAAACTCATTTAGCTTAAACTACTGACACTGAGTATGGAAAGTAATGTTCCTGCTGCTAGTAGAGTGATCATTTTTTTAAAAAGCTTTCTGTGACATAATAAAATTATGTGACATTTAATTCAGTTAAACTCAACAATTTGGCACATTAGAATTAACTTTATGTTCATTAAACCATCTAAATTCCACCCAACTAATGCTGTATTTACATCACATGTCTAAATGCCATAGTGACTGTTAATTTGTTTGTCCATAACTAGTGCAGATTCTTGATATGGAATTACATAATATTGTATACTTTCATGCATAATATAAAACACATATGCATTTATCTATTTAACTGATAGCAAATAATGTCACAACATCCTGACACTTCAAATTCAAAAGGTTTTCATGTCAAGGCATCCTGACATTATCATGTAATTATGTCAATTATTAACTTTCTACTTTACAACTCAACAGCAAACTTATACTTCAGTTTAATATAAAAAATACAATTTGCAGTGTAAAAACACGAATTACAATAGTTAATTAATTCATAAATTTTTACATTTACCCCAATATTCACAAATAAAAATGTTCAATCCAAGACAAATCTTATTATTTTCCAGATTACCTCTCAATGCTCAAGCAAGCAACTGATCAATATTACATGCCCCAAATTTTAAAGTCAGAAAAACAAATCATAATTCTGACAGGTTTAGGGATGTATACTTACAGATGCAAATGGTGAGGAGGAATGCAATATAAGTGAGCATTTCTCTCATTACATTCCTGAGGTACCTTTCTCGGCTGCTGTCACTATCCTCCATCAGCTCTGTGCCCCACAGTACTGCGAAGAAAACAATAGTTTAAGAGGACATCAAAATATGGACAGAACATGCACATGAAGAGAGACAGTTATTTCAGTAAAATGTACTGTGTTCAAGACTTCAGTGTCCCCAAATATGTAACTACAGCACAGAGAAATCTCGTATCAGTTCTCCATATCAAATGTGTGTGTGTGTGTGTGTGTGTGTGTGTGTGTGTGTGTGTGTATACATTTGCTGGGTATAAGTTTGATGTTTTATAATTGATTAAAGAAGTGCAAAAAAATACCGTCAAAAATATATATCACCTCTGTAACTAAGATAGATAGATAGATAGATAGATAGATAGATAGATAGATAGATAGATAGATAGATAGATAGATAGATAGATAGATAGATAGATAGATGGCTTACTTCTGATTTTTTGGAGGATCTGTTTCATACAGCTGGGATGCCCATGTCTGTCTTGCTGCTGGGCATTCAGAGAGGGGCTCGGATACAGTCCTCCTTGAGGGATCTGAGTGCTGCTTTCCCCGCGGTTGAAGCTGCCGAGGCCGCTGCTGCAGCTGCTGCTGGAGGCCGTGGACACTGACCTCCTCCCGGGACTCGCTTGAGGCCAGTCTGCTTCCATGATCTCTTCCTCTGGTTCAAAACCCGGATTATCCCGGCTCCATGCCTGTCTAGACGGAGGAGACGGAGTCCCCGCGACTCCTCCAAGACCCAGGTCTTGATGATGGATGTTCTCCATCTCTATCCCCTCACTGGAGTCAACTTTGTGGGGTGACCTGCCATTCTGCTTCTGCGGTAGCTGCTGGGGTCTGACTCGAGATGAACTCATGGTCAACTTAACTTTTTACAGATAGCAAAGCATCTAAAATCGTCACTGTTACAAAAAAAAAAAAAAAAAAGTGGATTAAAGTTAAAACAGCTGGAGCATCGCCAGCGTTTCGTTTTAAAGTTGCCAACTCGGTTGCAGAACTTTTGAATACACCTAAAAGCTTACGAAAAATGTGTCAAATCAACAACTAAACTGCTCGTTTAGGCGTTATGGTGTGTGTAAAATTCACACAATAGTTCGTCCAGTTACAGCATCCAGCTCCTCATCGCCATGAGCTTTTAGTGTCGCCTTCAACAACAAACCGATTGAAAACTTTCCTCAGGCGAGCTTAAATTCCGTCTGAAATAAAAACTATATCTTCAGTTATAAAAAATGTCGTATGTGTCGCGTGTGCTGTTAGATATCTGCATTAGAAAGACGTCCACATAAAAATGTCGATATTAAGTAAAAAACAAAAAATATTTTCTTGCCCCAGAACAGCCATCTTGTTCTCGAACTGTTCTCCCAAAATTCTCCTTCTCATTTCGGGACTCAGGTTACACTAAAAGTCATGGCGTCGTAACCAAGGATGGAAAATACCTCCTTCAAAAGTCTTTTACAAAATTAAACTGACCTCATGCTCCTCACTGAAATGTTAATAAACTCTAGAGAAGTTTGCATTTCCAGTCTGCAAAAAATAATACTGGTGTGATTTTTGTTGTTGATTTAGATTATCGGAATTCAGTAGTATTGTTTTATTTGAAAAGTTTTTCTAAAGTTCTTTGGAGCTCCATTAAAGTGTCCATTAATTCTTAAATGTGTGTGTGTGTTTTAAGATATAACTTTTTTTCTTTTTTTTTTTAAAGATTATAAAGTTACATAACTTTTGTATGTTTGGATATATGGTTGTCATGGCAACAGGGCACTTGTTTTGGAGGAGTCAGGTGGAGCTTGATGACTATGGGACTGCACTTTTCATCTGAACCGGAACTTCAACATGGAAGGGTTTTAATGTCCCCAGTTACTGGAAACCTTGATGTATTTCACATATAGTAAAGAACACTTTCTAAACATGTGCAGTTTGACTTTTTACTGTGAAATGTTTGCACACTATTTGTAAAAATGTATTGTATCCATAGACTATAAATGTTTAACAGATGCTTGCAGTGAAAAAGAACTTAAGTGAATTTGGTCCACCCAGCATATGCAAAACATATGAACATTGTCAAAATGTTGCAGACGGATGCTTTTGTGTTATTTGTTATAGACTATAAGTAAGAATATACTTATTAATACATAAAATGAGACTGATTTCAAAACTAGGCTGCATGGTGGCATAGTGGTTAACACTGTGACCTCAGAGCAAGAAGGTCACTGGAGGGAGGTTCAAACTGTGGCCTTTCTGTGTGGACTTTGCATGTTCTCGTTTGTTTTCATGGGCTTTTTTCTCTCTGGCTTCCTGCCACCATCCAACGACAAGCATGTTAGGTTAATTGGTTACTCTAAATTGTCTTTAGGAGTGAGTGTGAGTGTAAATAGTTGTTAGTCTTTCTGTGTTGGCCCTGTGATGAACTTTCGACCTGGTTGTACCCTGCCTTTCGTCCGATAATAGCTGGTGTAAGCTCCAGTTTCCCTGTGACCCAAGTGGTTAAGAAAATGAATGATTTCTAAACTGCAAACATTTCATGATTAAAAACCAACCACTCTAAAAGAAAAACGCATGACAACATTGATTCAAACTGTATTTTTAATTATAAATCAGGTGAAATTATAATCATGGACTTTGTAAATCTGAAGTCCATATGTCAAATTTCTAATTTCTTTTCTGGTACAGTCCCCCTGTACCCTGTAATCCAAAAGGTATTTTTTGAAAAAAATAAAAGTCCCTATTGGACTAAATAAGTAAATAAGTACCAATAGAACAATTTTGAAACTGACCACGTCTTCCAAATTTCAATATTTTTTGTTTGATGAACAAAGAGTTTGTTGGTTCTTTATTAACAATTTTAGTTACCTTTTTTTTAAAGAAGGAAGACCAAATTTGTTGTTGTCTTATAAGTGTTGCCCCACACTTCTACACAATAAGTCATATATGATAGTATGAAGAAAAAGTATGTTTACAGACTGAGTTTAGCAAAAAGACAAAGCTCTCAATGTACTGGTTGATCTGCACTCCTACCCACACCTATAGTCATAAGCTGTGGGTAATGACAATAGACTGTATATAAAAAGATGGACAGAGCCTCCATGACATCACCCATAGGTTTCTAAAGAGCTTAACTGAAGCTTGGTGGGTGGTTCCTACCATCGCCATCTTGGCAGGGGCATGTGTGTCATCTTGCCTGGAAAATACAAATATGGGCAAAGAGCTAGAGTGGAGAGGGGGGCTGTGAGCATCATGGTGGATGATTGACATTGAGCAAACTCCGAACTGCCTGTAGCTAAGAGCTTACCAAGCTAACCTGGAGATAACAGGAGCTAACCAGCTAATGGAAGTAAGGGGGTAAAGCTAAATCACATTGTTAACCAGCTAAAAACCGCAGTTGTTCTGTGTTCTTCTAACTTGAAGCGAGAGATCGAGTACCTGTCAATCAAAAGGACACACCCCTAATTATGCCAAATTTTGTGATTAAATTACTTTTAAATGGGCAAGTTAGAAAAAATTCACTCCCCCCACAGTTGTCATGAAGGTAAACCTGACCTATTAAACCTAAAATGACTTTTTGAACCAGGCTGCAAACATGTTCATTTCTGTTGTGAAGTTGACCTTTTTAACATGGGAGTCTATGGGGATTTGCTCTGTTTTGCAGCCAGCCCCTTGTGGATGAAGAGGGAACTCCAGTTTTTTGCATTTCCGCATAGACTTCACTTTTAACCACAGGCGGCTGCTACTTGGTAATGACCAATAGAATGAGGCAGTAAATACAAGTGCCTGAAATTAGTATCCTCAGCAGGGTGGCGGGGCTCTCCCTTAGAAATAAGGTGAGAAGCTCAGTCATCTGGGAGGTGTTCAGAGCTGCTGTTCCTCCTCATCGATACGCACCAGATGAAGTGGCTAGAGCATCTGGTCACGATGCCTCCTGGATGCCTCCCTGGTGAGGTTTTCTGGAAGAAGGCCCCAGGTAAGACCATAGACTGTATATAAACAGAGGGTAAGATCCAGGACACGCTGGTGAGATTTCATCTCTTGGCTGGTATTCGGAATCATTGTTAATTATTCTAATGTTGTTGGATTAATGAATGTTAATCAATCTGGAAGACACATTTAATTGGCCAGACATTACCCTTAGTCTATGCTACATTATAGTATTAACACTATATGCTCTTGGAGTTATCTTTGTTAGTTGACCAATCCTAGTTAGGGAAGTGCTTTATGTTAATATGGCTGACTGTGAATTGTTTAAGTCTAAACGCTTTTAAAAATGTGTTTCATGACTTTTCCTAGTCGGATCAGCAAGTATTTCTTTCTGTATTGACTATTACTGCCAACCTGCAAACTGGAGGTTTCACTGTTAATAGTCAAGATAAGTAATGGAGGCTGGTTACCACTGACTGAAGGCCATATTGCAAGTTGCTTAAACATTTCCTTTATTCACATCATGCTATTCCTCCACAAGCATGTTGTTGAGATCAGATTTGAATAAGTTGCTTTTATCAAAATGAAGCAGGGTGCTCATCACAGAAAATGAAAAATAAATTAAAACACTTTAATCTAATGCCGTCTTCAAATGAACCGCTAATTATGGAGTATTACTCACAAATCTGCAAAGTTAATTTCCTTGATGCTTTTGTGTGAGAAACTGATGGTGTTTAAGGGCATTTGCTGAAATGTTGATTTTTCTTATTAAGATTTTCAATATTAAAAAAATCAAACGTTTCAGGAATCTTTTTCACAGAAAGTTGATCTCTTCATGACTCAAATATATCATGAGTAAAATGGACAGTCACTATATGCATTATGAAATGAAAGGCCAAGATTCCAAGAAAATCGGGGCAATATGTTAACAAAAGCAGACCAGTAAAGCCAGGCAACTGTCTATAAAAACTGTTGACCAAATGGGTTTTAACAAGCTGGAATTTTCTTCAAGAAAAAGTAATGGAAGCCAAATGACAAACTAAATAAATTAAATGCTAGAAATACAGCATTGCTGCATTTCAAATGGTTTTTGGCTTTCAACATTACAAAGTTAAAGCAGCAGTAGATGTGGTTATTGACCTGACGTCATGCTCTATGCCGCTTAGTGTAAGCAGCCTATTGGTTGAATCGGTACAATGGGGGCTCCCTGCCCCAGATTGCAGGGGTAAAAAAAAAAAAAAAAAAAAAAAAAAAGCAAATCGAACCTATCACTTTAAATGTTCAATCTCTGGTACAGCAGAGATCACGTACTGGTGGTTCGTGGAGGACGGGAAGCTTGTTATTTCATCTGAGATACTTGTAGCTCAGAGTAGTTTACTGCCGGTTATTTCTACAATATTATTTCATTTAATTCTGTCTACATAGATAGCTCCTTCATAAGGTAAGTTAGCCATCCTTTGAGCCAAGTTAGCTATAAGCCTACCGAAATGCTAACATTAGCTAGCTCAACGTTAGCTGCATTTTCTTGTCTAAACTACAACTGCTCGGCCGTAAACAATTGTCATTCAAACTTTCCAGCTTATTATTTTCCTTCCGTTCAAGTGACGTGCATTAGACGCGTACAGAAAGATGTTTTATTAAGTTTAAAGTCGATTTAGTCAACCCTACCTTTCTTTGTTGTCCAGAGGCTAGGATAACACCAAACTCGTTTCATTGACAGGGGTGCGATACAGTGTAAGTTTGGGGGTAATGGTGTTTCCATGCGTTTTCAAGTATGGAAAAGCTTTGTTTAGAGCTGCACATATGGATGAGGAACTATAATCGTGAAATTAAATAGACGGTGAACTTATGCTATTAGCTCGCTACAATGGCCATCACCTGGTTTAATGTCATGTCGCCTTGATGGATTTCACTGCTCACAATCTGTATCTAAGTGGACTTTGAGGAATGTAGATTAAAGTAACATTTTCTCAGTCACCCACTTTACTTGACGTTTGAATACGGACGAATGTTTGCTGAGGTAAAACGCATTGTAAAACTATTAATGTAACCACCTTTAGAGGAAATATGACGACGCCACAAGTTAGCCAGCGCTCCAGCTAGCTAGCTAGCTCAAGTAGCACTGTCGCAAGCTTGCTTCTCTGTCTGCGAGTTAGCGTTAGCCATTTCAGGTGACAGCAAAGAGGCCGGCATATGGGAAAATCTCGGTTCCGTGTTTTTACCATGTAGATAGCATCGCGGTAGCTGCTATTGTGGGAACACCGTGTACTTGAAATTTCTAAATGTTGAGCAGACGAAGAAAATAATTAAACCGTCACATCCCATCGACTGAACATGCGACAAATGTGAAAGATGATAAAATATTATTAGCACTGATATTAAAGGCCTCTTTGAGCAGGCAGTTCATCTACAAAGGGTTGCGTAGATGTGTGCGAGACATGGTATTTGATATATTGATTTATAAAGAAGGGTTGTGTTGTAGTAAGTAATTTTCTTCATTCATGAACTTGAACGTCTGCGCCAGTAGCTTCCCCTTTTCATCAACACAACCAGTTTCTCTTTGTCTCATTGGATGATTGTGATGGCGCAGTTTGAGTGTTGGCCTGTTTGTTAGCCATTGTCAAAACGATTTCTATTGCTGATGAGATTATGATGACATAAAATAATTTTTTGTAAATGTTTTGACATTTTTAGTATTTTGTATTTTTGACAGCTGTTTACATTGTCAATATATCATTTAATCTTGGTCGAATTTGTGGTTTGTCAGACTTCATAGTGCTACTGCTAGTATCACTGCTACTCCTACAAGTACCTAAATAGAAATAATATAAATTATAATTAAAAGATTCTTTTATCAGGGGACTTTAATATATACGTGTATACTAAAATGTTAATATCCGTTTACATTTGATAAATATTGTAAGGTTGATATTTTCTGCTAACATCTGTTAAAATGTGTAACTATAACACATTTTTTTTAGCAGTGGATTTTATACTCCCACCATTATAAGTTTTCAAGAAAATCAACAAAATAGAAATACATTTGAAATTTCTGTTTGCGTCACAAAATTTGTCCTAAAATTACTAGTTAATCAGTTATGTTTTGAAACCAAATTGATATTGGTCAGTTATAAGGAAGTTAGTGCAGACAAATGAACAATTGTTCTCTTGAAAGGCAATATTCTGAA
Organism: Telmatherina bonti; assembly: GCF_933228915.1. Taxonomy (NCBI): domain Eukaryota; kingdom Metazoa; phylum Chordata; class Actinopteri; order Atheriniformes; family Telmatherinidae; genus Telmatherina; species Telmatherina bonti. Next base: position 29,373,151 of record NC_136621.1, read on the forward strand.
TACCTGAAATTGTACTTCCTGTACTTGCCAGTCAGACACATTGGCATTGCTTAGATGAGGCACATTAATCTTTGTGCTGATAAGGAATTCCTGAAAATGATATGAAAATAATGTAAATAAATAAATAGTAAATAATGCTGCATTACTCTGATGTAATCTTGAGAAAGTTTCTTCCATATCAAGCAGTTATTATTAAAAGTTTCCATCTAGGACTAATAACCATGTACTTCAGCTTTGCAGCAAGTTCCTTAACCCACAGTAATAAACCCCTGGCTTGCTAAATGTGTGTTTGTCTGTGCATATTAAATCATGTTACTTCTCTCTGTTTCAGCACTTAATATTGTTTACCAAAGAAATGGTGATGGAGAAGCCAAGTCCCCTGCTTGTAGGGCGGGAGTTTGTGAGGCAGTATTACACACTTCTAAACAAAGCACCAGATTTTCTGCACAGGTAACTACAGCAATATGAGGTCATAATGGGATGGATAGTATATCTAGGTGTTAATACTTTTACGCCACCAGGTTCTATGGGAGGAATTCATCCTTTGTTCATGGAGGACTTGACCCAAGTGGGAAGGTGGCGGAAGCAGTTTATGGCCAGGCGGTAGGTATTATGGTCCAATCATTGATGATTCACTTTGAAAACGCTTTTTAACTAAGATGTTATGTAATTCAAAAGTGAGAAATATGTTTTTATTCAACCAAATAATTAGCTCAAAAGTAAACAGTATTGATATGATTCACAAGCAAGCTTTTTTTTATTAATCGTTTTTTTTTTATTTCTATACATTTAAAATGGGGGAAAAAAATTCCTAAGCAGATTTATGCATCTAAAAGTAAAACCATTCATTGGCTAACATCATTGATGTTCCTCAGGTTTGAAAATCAGGATGATATGCCAGAATTGTATTTTGAGATGAAATAAAGAATAGAGATAAAATCAAGAATCGTGTTCACAGATTGTGTGAAATTATTGGGATAAAAAAACTGACATGATCATTGATTGAAATCCCAATTTTATTTTGAACTCCAACAAAGTTTGATCTTTTCTCTGCATTTGTCCCATCTTTCTTCATGGTTTTTACCTTATGTCTTAGGAAATCCACAAGAAGGTCATGTCACTCCAGTTCAGTGAATGCCACACAAAGATTAGGCATGTTGATGCTCATGCCACGCTGAGTGATGGAGTGGTTGTGCAAGTCCTTGGTGAACTGTCGAACAATGGTCAGCCAATGAGGAAATTCATGCAGACATTTGTGCTTGCTCCAGAGGTTAGTATTTGAGTTTTTAGGCCGGTACACAGGTATAAATTTTTGGGAGTATGAGTAATATTATCAAGATTCACGGCATACTTGCCACATATGGATCTACAAGAAAATATTTTTATTTAAAAAAAAAAAAAAAAAAAAGCAGTACTATAACTCCAGGTTGTAACAGAATCACTTTTCTTCAAAACTTGGTTTGACAAGGGTAAATGTTAACCTGGACAAGAACCCAAAATGAAAGTACTCCTTTATAAGTGCATCATCCTGGGGTAATTAAAATAGTTGTAAGTTGTTTGTTTCATATGTTCCCAAGGGTTCGGTGGCAAACAAGTTCTATGTCCACAATGACATCTTCTGTTATGAAGATGAGGTCTTTGGAGACTCTGAGGCTGAGCTTGATGAAGGTACGATGCCAAATGCAATTTTTTTTTCTTGTAACTTTTTAACTATGTGTTCTCCTATTTTTAAAGTGGGAGTGCTCATTCATTTGCTTCCTTTTATCTAGAATCAGAGGAGGAAGTTGAAGAGGAGCCTGAGGAGAGGCAGCCGTCTCCTGAGCCACTTCAGGAAAGCCCCAACAGTACCACCTACTATGAACCTCACCCTGTCACGTATGCAAAATTCATCACAACCCTAAACAAGAAAAGAAAATTTTAGGATATGAACAGGATATGTCATGGTTAATCTGCCAAAACGTAGCAAAACACTTGGTAAATGAACAACACCAGATGCAATGTATTTCATTGATAGTTGGAGACTATCGTGCCTTAGTCCAGGGGTGTCCTGGACCAGCTCCGGTCCTCAAGCCCCACATTCTTTTGTTTTTCTATGTCTCCCTGTTCCAACACACTTGATTTAAATTAATGATTACTTTTGTAGAACTTCATAGGCTGATGGGTCCATTTAATTTGAGTCAGGTGTGTTGGGGCATTGATACACTGAAAACCTATAGAAATGTGACCCCTGAGGACTGACTTTGGATACCTCTGCATTTGTCTGTTTCATGGTCACTAACATAACATCTATTTTACTTGGATAACATTATTTCAGATGAAAATATGTTAGTATATGAAAGTATTCTAGTTGCGGTCCCTTCCGTTAGATATTGTATCACCAAAATATGATGTAAGAATTTATTCATGATAAATATATTCATGTCTCTTTTTAATAGATGTTAAAACAGGGTTTGCTATTGTGTAAATTACTTTTATCTCTGTGAATTAGTAGTTTAATTATCAGTGAAGCATGTTAAGCTGGTAGTTTAACCCAATGTACGAGCAGAAGACATGTGCATTCTTGTGAACATAACTAGACAGTGCCTGATGAAAACTCTGCTTTCAACTAAAAGAAAATAGATTATCTAAGCACTTCCACCTTTTACAGACAGACATTGGTGGTACTGCTGATTGTATGCTGCCTCCATTTAAAAAGAAAAAATTGTCAAAGAAGAAAAAAAACAGATCTTACTTATTAGATTGTGATGAAACAGTGCTAGTCACTTAATTCACTGGTTTAATTGAATTATTTCACAGCAACTGATTTTTAAGGTTTACAAAAGTAGCTGTCTGTGATGTCAATGTGGTTCTCACATTTTGAGGTTTCTTAATGTACCTCTGAAGAATCCAGCTATCAGTTTTACATTTAAGAAATACATGAACATTGTTCTACTGATATTGGCTCTGTTTAGCAAATGCTGTCAAACTGTTAAGTGAGCCGACAGTATGAATATGGTTTTAATTTAATGTAGTGGGTTTGACCTTTTTGAACTGTGTAGAAATAACACTTCAGATTTTTGCTCTGCAGCAATGGTGTTGAAGAGGCCATGGAGGAGCCAGCCACAGAGCCGGAGACAGAGCCTGAACCAGAGCCCAAAGCAGAGGAGATGAAGCTCGAAGAAGATGAGAAAGTTATGGAAGAAATGGAGGAGAAGGCACCATCACCAGCACCTGTTGAGTCTCCACCGAATACACAGGAGACGCCCAAGGTGGGTTGATGTGCCTGACAGATAATTCACTTTCCAGTAATTTTGAGTTCACATGGCCACATTTGTCTTAAGTTTACTAAATCTGAAATGTAAATATGACCCTCGTAAAACCGTGCTCTGTTTAGTATGTTCCTATTCTACATTTAAAGAATGACAAAGTTTGACAAGTCTGGTGACTAAGTGTAGTCAGTGTTGCCGTAACAATGCATTTCTGCATTCCTAACAGACTTTCTCCTGGGCTTTGGTGACCAGTAAAAACCTGCCTCCTACTGGATCAGTCACTTCCTCTGGAATGTCACCACATGTTGTTAAAGCGCCAAGCTCACAGGTAAATGACTTTGATGATTTGATTTTAATTATTTTCTTTCCTCCCAATGTGGCACCGACAACGACGAGCTCACAGTCCCAACAACGGATTGACACAACTAACTCAATTGTATCACCTGCGCAAGAATCAGGATAAAGAATAAAGCATAGTCAACGAGCAAAAGCCTTAGAAGCAGTGTCAAGTGATGGCAAAAACATTCGTAATAAACTCCAGACGCATACGCTGCAACAGGTATCTACCCGTGAAACATCATACGGCCTTAGTTCCCCCAGATGGAAAGAGATCACTGCTGCGGTTGCCAAGCACATCTTACACATAACTGATGACTGACACAAAATTACACAATTTTATATCGTTATGGGGATATAGAATGAGCTATATCGTGATATGAGATTTTGGTCATATCTCCCAGCCCCAGACCTGACCAACTGAGAAAAGCCCAGATAATCTGGAACAGTGTTAAAATCAGTCAGTTGTACATCTTTGACCAATATATGACTTGAGTTATTTCTCTTTTGCCATTCATTTTTTAAATGCAAATTAGCCACAGAAATTAAATTAGAAGTAAGTGAACCATTAAATGCAAAGTATGTCAACAAAGAGTGTCCCAAATTGACCCTTTAGGGCATCTGTCCTGGAGGTTCTGCATGTTTCCTGACACAATACACCTGAATCAGATTGAGTCAGCCTGTTTAGACAGCATTTGACAAGAGGCTATTGAGGAGAGCTATTTAATTTGTACCAAGTATGTTGGAGTGGTGAAACTTGCAAAACCAGCAGGACTGCGGCGCTCAAGGACTAGTGTTGGGACAGCTGTAAAGCAACTTTGACTTTGCCTGATCATATATGAAGCTGTGATATAAATTTTCACTCAACATTTTTTTTATACAGCCCAGAGTTGAAGCTAAGCCGGAGACACAAGCAACACCTCTTCGCCCCAGAGACCAGCGTGCACGTGATAGACCGACCTTCACTCAGCGTGGTCCCAGACCTGGTAATGCTTTCCACACAAATTAAGTTTTTGGGGAGAAATTAAGGTTCCACCAGGCTTTTATTGGGTGTGTTTTCACTATCTGCATGTTTCTGTCACAATTAGATGGTGTTGCACCTACAGAGTCACAAACGGGGAAACCACACTTGAGTTTTGTTAACAAAGGTATATATGACTGTTTTTAGATCACATTTCTTTATTCCTAGAAACGATTATACTGTAGTCAGTGATACTGATGATGTGCTGCTGATCTGTACAATTGATTTGACCTGCAGGTGGCAGAGATGTTGAATCTGGTGACATGGACAGCAGGAGGATTGTCCGGTACCCTGACAGCCACCAGCTATTTGTTGGCAACCTCCCACATGACATTGATGAGAATGAGCTCAAAGAGTTCTTCATGAGTAGGTCTTTTTGAAGGATTAATCCAAATCATCCATGTTATTTCTGCCTTCCTTATTTTGTTTTGTTTTTAAAGAATGATTTAAAATAAAGCCTTTATGTTGTCACAGACTTTGTTTTTTTCTTTTTCTCTCTTTCTCATTGCAGCATATGGAAATGTGGTAGAACTGCGAATCAACACCAAGGGGGTTGGTGGAAAGCTGCCGAACTTTGGATTTGTGGTCTTCGATGACTCTGATCCTGTTCAAAGAATCCTGGGGGCCAAGGTAGAAGGGGCATGTATCAACATTTCATTACCCACTTTCATTCATTTGGTGGTGGTTTGGTGAATTTCTTTTTTTTAAAAATTTATTTATTTAATTAGGCCCAAGCATCAAAGGCAGTGTAAAGGCCTATTGAAATGCTACCATTCATTTTTTTTTGTTTCATATGCCCCAACTGAAGCCACAACACTTAATATTTTAATGGTTAGTGCATGTTTGGGGGAGAAATTGTTTCATCAACACCACCTATTGTGTCTGCCTGCGAAATTCAGTTTTCATCATCCAAAATCTTGTGCTACATCAGAGAAAGTACACCTCATGAAAATATATCACAGGAAGTGATATATTTTATTTGTGGACATATTTCTCTGAGCTTCCCATCACCAAACTCAAATTTTGCAACTGAGTAGAAAACAGATTGACATGTCATTTATATTAATATTGTGACCCTTGACTGCCTGTTAGAGGCAGCGTAGCAAAGTTCTCTTGCACCATGATTCAAGCTCTAAATCACCCATAATGAGGGTTATCCCTCATTAATGTAAAAATTTCCATGAATTTTTGTGAAGTCAACTCCTAGCCTTGATACGGGAAGTTACTCAGTACTGCAAATTACCCAAGTAACATTTATTTAGACTGGTGAAAGTCCTGCATGAACACATTTGTATGTCAGTATCAACTCATAGTCGCAGCACTACCCAACATTATTGGAGATGCAGCCTAATGTCAGTCAAAAGCACTTCAAGGTGATGAAACAGGGCATTCTGCATTAAGACTTGTCTTTCTCTCTTTTCTCTTCTTCATGCTTCATGTGAAGCTGCAGCAACAGAGAAAAGAACATACAACTTTGCTGTTATGCTGAGCGGACACTGTGCGATTTTAGAAATCTGACTGTTGGGGAAATGCTCCCACTGCACGACCGGGTTTGTCCCTCGTACTCTATTTGACCCTACGACATGTGTACTCATACTGTACGACTGCTGTCAGCCACGATTATTGACAACCACGACTACTTGTCGGCGTCAGTCGGCATGTGACGGCACAACGTGCTCGAGTGTGAACAACAAAAAAACAAAAAGGTTCCTAGTACCTATGACAACCACAGCATGCCTGACAACAAGATGGCGAGAGGGCAGCAAGTTGTTGCAGTTGTGTGCGCTGTCTTGTGCGCTGAAACAAAATAAAAAAAGAAAACCTTGTGTTCTCTCCATAGCTCTACTAATCTCTCTTCTAGCAGCTGTGTCCACCGCACACGTCTGAAGTTGGGGTTGCCCACCATTGTTTAAAGCTCCACCAGTGTCTTCTGTGCAGGTGCAAACGTAGAATCGTGACATAACACCACTCACACTGTACGAGCGACGGCGAAACTTTCTGACATGCCAGAAGTTTGATCGGGAGGTCGCAGCATCATCGTTAGAATGTAGTAGCAATTAATCCTTCCTCGTGAGTGTTCTCACACTGTACGGCTTACGACCTCCCGACCGGACATTCCGACGCTACAATGTTTCCACGATGACGCAGCGTGGTCTGCGACAGCAAAATCATTGTGAAATCCCCTCAAAATCGCACAGTAACCGCCCGGCATTAAACTGGCTTTTTTATGCAGATGCCTTTTCATCAAAATAATCTTAGAAGTGAAGAGTATAGAAAAGTTATCGGAGTGAAAGAGTCTGCAGCAGACTTTTGCTTGAAAATGCTTTGAATATCATTTGGGATTAAGTCTGAGCTCTACTCTGGTCAGCGGTGATATGAAAGATCAACTCTCATACTAAACATGGGCATGTTTTCATTAGTCATGCAAATAAAATTAGATTTGTGTGCACAAAGTGATTTATGCTTTAACATTTATGCCAGACTGGAGATGATTGAGTGGAAAAAGGAAGCATTGATGTTTGTGCGTAGTGTCAGTAGAGACTCCTGGCGAAATGGTAATGTGTATTTTTCACTTGAGTCATACTGTACTATGCCATAGCATGTAATGAAAAATGTCATTACAGCAACTGGTTCTGCATCATATCACTAACATGACTGTAACATCAGTTCTGCAGAGATCACCCATAACCCAAAATGTAAATAAAATACAATACAGTTTATGGTGCTTTAAGGCCTTGATGAACAAACTCATTCGTCAGTTCATTTGGAAAAAGTTGAGAATCTTTAAATGAAATCTTAATTTTTATCTTAAAACACCATTCACCCAGTTCCATCAATCCCATCTTTTTTTTTTTTTTTTTGTTACTCGCTCAAATATTTTTCCATCCCCAGTTGTTTTCACCATCAGAGCTAATATCCTTTCACTGGTAGGGTTTACATAAAGCTCAATAAACTTTTGTGAGCTACCAAGTAAATGACTTGTAAGTTACTAAGCAGTGACCGTACTGTTCTTCCTGCAGCCCATCATGTTTCGAGGTGAGGTGCGCCTGAATGTGGAGGAGAAGAAGACAAGGGCAGTGCGTGAACGAGAGACCCGAGGTGGTGATGAACGCCGAGACATGAGGCGCAACGATCGGGGTCCTGGAGGTTCACGAGGCGTCATGGGAGGTGGAATGATGCGTGAGCGGGATGGAAGGGGACCGCCATCTCGAGGTGGCATGGCCCCTAAACCTGGCATGGGCTCCGGAAGAGGCTCTGGTGGCCAAGGAGACGGCCGCTTCACAAACCAGCGGCGCTGAGAAGAGCACCACCTGCTGAGTGGAAGTAGTATTGTGTTCTTCATCTTCAACCGTTCCTGCTAAGGAAAAGAAATCTTCATGTATAAAGTATATATTTGTTTTCTTTTTGTTTTTATCTTTTTGTTTTTGGTGTTCCCTCTTCTTGCTTTGGAATGTGACAGCCTGTCAACAAGTTGTTTGTGAAATAGACAAAACAAGATAAGCAAACAAAAATTTCGCCTATTAGTTGTGAGCTGAGCATCCTTGTCGGGTTTCTCAAGAATTCACAAACTGTAATTTGTAAATCCACGATAAAAGGCAAACCATCCGGGAGTAATCTGCCACATTACGAGGGACTGATAAGACTTCAAACTACAATACCACAGTCGATTATTTTGAAAAGAGATTATATGCTTTGACTTAACAGGGGCGTTGCTTCAGAAAATTCCTCTTTTGCACATTTTATATTGTAGTTTTCTGCCTGTTACTGTTCAATTGTGAGATGCAACATTTGTGCAGTTCCAGAGGAAAGGCTTGCTGTTTACTTTTCCCTTTTAAGAGAACACTGCTTCAAAATTGCATAATGCACTCATCAATGTGCACTAATGGGTACTTTGTCATGTTCCATTGACATCCATACTCGGAACACAGCTGGAGAGACTTCTTTGGTCTCAAAGTGAACCGACTTACTGGGTCAGGCCTCTTTCACAGCCTGACTGCTGTGACCAATGTACTTATCACACCTTTTGACCCAAAACTACGCTTGAAATACTGTTGGATGGACATGAGGACAAGCAACTCTACATTCTATTTTTCATTTGTAAATTAAATAAAAGTTAAAATCCTGGACTTTCACCAAATAAGTGTGGGACAGAGAAGGAGCATTAGTGGTAATGATGGTGGCTCACTCTTTTCTCTTTTCTTTTTCCTGATTCAAGGTTTTGTTTTTGCTTTTTTCTGCCAGCTTGACTGCGAAATTGGGATGAACGAAACCTTCCCTCCCTTCCTGTCTCGAGTGCAGAGTAACCGAATAAATGTACAGCAAAAATCCTAATTTACTGTACGGTTTGCTTTTCTGTGCATAATTAGATTTTCTTGACTTGATAAAAGCATGATGGTGCCTTCTATTTCACCTTTTCCAGTCTTACTGAAGCGTAAAGCGGTTCGGGGCTCATTGCCTCCTGGTATACAGAGCTGCTTATTTTGAACTATATTCTGCTAAAAGCAGACTTTAAAAAAATTATACTCACAGTATTCATAAGATTTATGTTTTTCAGGTGCATATTTAATTTTTCCATACTGTTTTACTACCTAAGATGATCTGCTGTGAGTTTTGTACTTTTATTTTGTTGTAATTGTCTTTTCTGGGTTTTGTAGAGACAATAGGTGCCTCAAGTTCTGTTTGACAAAGATTATTAGAGGTGCATCTAAAGAACTTTCCCCATCCGTCTCTGGGGGGGGAAGAAAAAAAAAAAAAAAACCAATGGAAAAAAAAAATGGTACATTAAAGATGGTAACAGTGAAAGCATGGTCCTTAGTTTATCTGCTCATGGTTCTGCATGACCATGATTTCATTGAGCGAAGGTTTTGAAACAGCTAGTCTGTGAAATTCACAAACTGTTTGTCCTTCAGCCCGAGGTTTTCCGCACCTTGTGGCAACATTTGGGTTCATCCATCGACTCAATGTTGTCGATGTTTGTCGTGAACAATTTTATAATCTCTGGGTTGGCGGGCCACAGCTGCAGCCTAACAGTCAAGTTAAAAAAAAAATTGCTCACTTTTCTATTGTCACTGCATTTGTATTTTCATATGGTAATTGTTCGCTATGCTTTATTCCCCCCCCCCCCCCTTTTTTTTTTTTTTTTTTTTTTTTTTTTTTTTTTTTTTTTTTTTTTTCCCTCCATTCAAGGCAAGTTTATATTCTGTGGATGCCAAAGTAGTTGGTTCCTGTCTGGTTCACAAGTATCCTTTTGTTTTTGTACTGTTAGGAAGGGAGAGAAGGGCTTTGGTCTCAGCTTGAAAGGATAACATGGCAGATGTTATTGCTATGATTTGTTATCTTGCACTGAAAATGGGAAGTGAAAATGATGTAGCATTTTTCTTGACAAATATACCAAGGTCTTCCTTGTCTGGTGGTATTGCACTAATTCCAATATTTCTAGGACAATCTGTTGGTCAAAACAAAGCCTTTCTAAATTTCTCATCTGGCAGCAAACCAAATCTCAGCTAAAAATGTTTACTCTTGTGCATAATTAAAACAATGAAATGTAGACAACATGTTTAAGGTGGGTTCCTTGGCTGCTTTACCTTACAGATTGGGTTTTGACCTTATGTTATAGAAAAATTACTGCTCTTAGTCTGAGTGTGTTTTTCTCTCACTGAGAGCCTCAACCTCAGTATTTGTCAGGTAATTATTTAAAATGGACACTTGACTGCAGTCATTGATTTTTTTTGTCTGAGTGGTGAAGAAGAGCCATCATGCTTTCAGACCAACCTTGGGCTTTTGTTTGTGTGAGTAAAATGAAACTTGCAGTCAGATAATTGGTTTTTCTATGAGCTATTTCTAAGACTTTTCCCTTCCAAGCTGTAACGGATCGTCACAGGAAAATAAATTCATTTTCATGTGATGTAAATTTTAAATTAGTGGATCCTCCATTACAAATCTTTCCAATCCTTTCTGGGTGGAAGCAGAAGTTCCTTCTTGGCTTTAGCAGATGTGGTAAACAGCTGGCTGCCATCTTAATTTTATTGTGTTTACCCTTTAACTTGTTGCTAGTACAAAACTGTTGCAGGTGGAGAATTTATTTGTCCTCCCCCCCCCCTTAGTTTAGATTTCTTTTTTATTCAAGTTTTTCCTTTACATTCTGAATGTGTTGGATTTAACATACAATAAACTACTGATAACACCGCTCACACTACGAGTCATGTTTACAGGTAACTCCTTAAGAGGCTGTTAAGTTCCTGCAGGTTGATGAGAAACATTTGTGAAGTAAAGGAACCATGTCCTGTTTCGATCTTTGTTACGTCTTTTTTTCCAGTATTCTTCTTTTAAGTCCTCCCTTTTTAAAACTTGATTTACAAGGGTCCTGTTTTTTGTTTTTTTTCTTCTTTGGTTTACAGGAAATGACATCTCTAATGTTTTTTTTTTAAACATTGTTTCCAAGTTCCTTTTGGATCAATTAAGTGATTTATTTAAATATTTTTAGACTTCATGTCCTCATTTATAATTTATTCTCTGACTAGCATCACCTCAGCAGAGATAATTACCTAGTTATTGTGATGACAAGATATTTTTTATTTCAATGTTTCAGAATTACTATTCATACAAGCATTTGTATAAAAGGAAAATCCATAGTTGTACACTTCATGCATGCATATATGTCAAGTCATGTTTAATTATATAAATTCCTTTTCAGTTTTAACAGGGTGAAGGTTCATTTATGTAAAATCAAGTCAGCATAGGACTTCTTCAGCTTCCCGTTGGATTCCCATGGTTTTCTCCCAGATCTAAAACCCATTGGGAGGAGAAACTTGACCACCTCTCTGTTAATTTAAAATAATTAACCTTATCCATAATAACACTATCCCTTAAACCGGATTAGGTTGTGGGAACATAAAGCATAATAAGCAGGTAAAGGGGGTGTTTTGCTCTTTTCTGAACTGTCATGGTGTTGTCAAGTCAATGTTGTTTCTTAATTAATCGTCCTATTGTGTTGAGATAAAGTTTCTTTTGGATTACCTCTTGATTTGAAGAGTTTCAACATAAGAAATTTAGGTTGCAGTTGAATTCTGTTAATTGTTCATTTCTTGAAGTTTTTCATTGATCCCTCGCAATGGGTTATTCTCAGCAGGAAAAAATATTGTGCTTTAAAAAAAAAAAAGTAACAAGTATCGAAATAAAATTTTAATTTATGTTTTGCATTGATGATTATTGATCCTATAAAAACTGTCCAGTGGGCTTTATCTCCATGCTTAATGTGTAAGTGTAAGCAAGTACGCCTACTTTTAAAAGCGGTATTGGGGAACTCCACTTTATACAGCATTAACATGGAACACATAGATTGATTCAAGGACCAACAGAAACATGATGAAAAGAATATCAAGAAATACAGAAGGTAGAGGACACAAATATGAGATGTTTAGACATATCTGAAAGACTTATCTGAAGACCTGATAATGCAAATGTGACAGTCATGACCTACTCCACATGAGTTGCATTTAATTTAAGTGGCCAAGAAGACAGAACAAAGAAGAAACCTCAGTTAGTGGCTACATTTTCATCACAGTCACCCGTTATATTACAGTGGTTATCTAACCATGTTTGTGAATTTTGCTGAATTCTTTCTGTGATGTGTGTATGTTCTGATAAGATGAAATGCAAAGTATTAGCAGTATCACTGTATGGGAGGCTACTTATTTGATTAGTTTTGATTTACACTTGAATACCCTAATACACACACACACACACACACACACACTGTTCTCCTTTTAACAGTGCTCATTTGTGGTACAATTAAATCACAAGGCTAACTAAAAAAAAAAAAAAAGAAAAAAAATGCTTCAGGTAGTTACGTTTAAATGCTTCATGAACACTGTTTTCACTTCCAAATGAAATGAAAAATACTTTATTAATCCCCAAAGGGAAATTCAATATTGTAGTATATAATAATCAATTTGAGGAGGTCTTGTTCCGGAGGCTGATGGCAGGAATGATCTTCTGTATCTTTCAGTCTTGCATCGGACCTGAAGAAGCCTCTCACTGAACACACTTGTGGTTTCATCACTGTGTTGTGGAGAGGGTGTGAAGAATCCTCCATCATCTTCATCAAATATATCAAATACTATTTGTGCAAATTGTACAAGTACAAGCCAATTCAATTCAATTCAATTCAACTTTATTTATATAGCGTCAAATCACGCCAATGCCATCTCAAGACGCTTTACAGACAGAGGGGAAAACATAATGAAGGCCAATTCATAACAGCCTATATAAGGAAACCAACAGATTGAGTTGAGTCCAACTCAATCTGCTTGCAAAATTTGCCACATGCTTGCAAAATAAATGATCAGATTTAAAAAAAATAAAATTTCCTTCATTATAACTTATTGCTGGTTTTTATTTCCGTTATTATATTTTCGACGTATTAGAAATAAAGTGAACTGTATGTTCTTGCCCTTTAAATAAAAGCTCTTCCGTCTGTTCATCGGCCACGTATCGCCACGTTTGCGCGCATGCGCAGTGTACTAAGGTTTGTGTTCCGGGGTCGGTCAGTGTACTTAAACATTATAATAGTGTTGTTTCTCTCTGGTTTTCATGTACCTTTTACTCGGACTACCAAGAAAGTAATAGGTTAATTTGTTTATCTTAATAGTGGGCCACTTTGAAAAATCCACCGAGAAGAAGTGTGTAAGGATGAACTTCTTCAGAGGAGTGATGGGAGGGCAGGCTGCCGGGCCGCAGCCGTCTGGAGCAGAGACGGTAGGAAACCATCACAGCTAGCTGCGGCTAGCTACGATTTCAACGCTGTTTCACAAAGTGAAAACATGTACATGCGTCTTTTGGCACCCATAGTTATTTATTTCTGTTAGATAAGTACTCGGAATAAAATGGTAAAACACTGTGTCTCAGTGAGAAAGCCAGTCAGGCTTATCAGTCAACATAGGAAATCTGTAAGCTAGCTACTGGAGTGTGTCCCTTACCTGCTGTCATACAGGACTAAGTCATCCATAGCTCCAGCTGTCAATATATCAGCCATGATCCTGGATTTTACTCATCTTGTTCTCCAATAAAGAAATTAAAATATAGATATGATTAAATAATCCAGCTACACGAAAGTTTGTGGAACTTGAAACAAACGTTGTCAAAATCTTTAGCATATTTTTAGTGCAAACAACGATTCTCGTCACTGTTGTTTATATTTGTGATGCTTCCCTTTCATATTCAGTAAATCGTGATATAAAAGTGACTGCCTCATTGTCAAATGTTTGTCTTTAGCTTTTAGCTTATTTGCAGATTGTACAAAACATTTAAACATCCAGAAACTGTTACTTGTCACTTTATATTGTTTTCAGCACAAAGGTGTTTAATAGTATTATAAGTAATGAGGAATCAACCGTTTTTAGCTACTCAATAACATGCATATGTAATCAGATTTTTGCCCAGTTTAATAGTAGAGTAATTTATGGGGTTTGTTGTTAAGTGTTTTACCAAGGTGATATTTGAGCATTTAATTTTTTTTTTTTAAATCTGTGCTGCCAGACCTTTTTGTTTTTTTTTCTTTTCAAATGGAGCCATGACACATCTCTGTTTTTATGCCGAAAAGAGCCAGCAGTGAAGTATTCTTAGGGAGATTGGAATAATTATAGAAAAGAAATAACAATTTCTTTGTAAATAGATCCAGAAGTTGTGTGACCGGGTTGCCTCCTCAACACTCCTTGAAGACCGGAGAGACGCTGTCCGGGCTCTAAAATCCCTCTCTAAGGTGTAGTATGAGGAAAAAAATGACTGCAGATTAAATACATGGAGTGTATGCACTTTTCTATGTAAGAACGCAGAAAATTTATCCTGAGTTATCAGTGTTTTTCTCTTGTTCCTTGATAAAATAATTGTATGTATATTTCCCATCTTATTTGACCAATCAAAGTACTTGAACAAAGAAAGCCGTATTCATCTCATCACACCCACTCTTGTGTAGCACTTCTGTAAACTTCAGTCTATATATTTACATTTTTAACTGTAATACAAAAATTAAGGAAAGATGGCAGGAGATGTACTGACCTTACACATTGTAGATTGTTTTTCTTCCTGGGTTACAACCACTTGCAAACTGATGTCTTAATATCAATTCACACATTTCTATGCTGATAACCACAAATACCAGTTGCTGTTCACAAAAGTTTTTTCCTGTGTTTGTTAATGTTGTTGTTTATTTTTTACACTGTGTCAGCTGTTTCTTAATGCTGATGAGTATTTAGCCTTTGCACAGTAGCATAAACGTGATTCCTAAGTACTGTTTTAATTTAAATCTAGTCATAAAATACTCCACAGGATTCATAAAAATTAAAAAAAAATGCTGATTATAAACACAGTTGCTATGGTGAATGTGGCTATGTATTGTGCATTAGATGTTATATTAATTTATTTTTTACATTATACCAATCAGAGTCAGGCATTTTATACATGCAGTAAGAAAGCTTTAGTTATTTTGGGTAATCTCTAAAATCTGCCTTCCAGTCCTTGAGTTTTAGTTCTGGACCAGTGAATGAGTGGTGCTACTGTAAATCTAGTTTTTCCAGCTTGGAGCTGATGAAACACAAGGAATTGGTTGTAGATTAGAATATGAGCAAGCATGGAACCTCCTTTGTGCAACACTGGAGTATCTAAACCTAATACAGCTGAATGAAGTTATTCTTCTTCAACATTTTATGTTCATTGTTTGTCAAACTGTCAAATGTTGCTCAATAAACTGAACATTTCGGCAGTTGTGGGGCTGCTTAATTTTTAGTGTCACAGTGACGTGTTCATATATCTTCTTTTTTTATGACTTAAAAAACACTGGAAATGTGTAAAAATGGTAGCTTGTCTTAAAGCTAATCCGTTGCTGTTTATCACACTGGGAAGTTTGTTTGTTGAAAGTTAACTGATTTAAGAGAACATGGACATAAACCTTCACTATGTCAGCTTCAAGTTTTGCTACAAGCTGTGCCCTCAACCATGAGTAATGAGTTTATCAGCATTGAATAGAGGATTTAGGAAGCATAGGGTTGTGCATTGATACAGAAAGGGGACAGCACAGGTTTAACAAAAACTTCTGGTCTGTTGCTATGCTTATTATGGGAGTTTGTATAGATTTTTTTTGTTTGTTTTTAATCGTATTTATTTATTCATTTAGCTATGGTCACTAGTCTTATGAAATCAATTCTCTTTTTTTAATCTTTTTTTTTAAATTATAGAAATACCGTATGGAAGTCGGCACCCAGGCAATGGATCACTTAATTAACATACTGCTGACTGACAGGTGTGTAAATGCTTCAGCCTATTAATAAGGTAGTTTTGGAATAATTGCAGAAATGTTTTCAGATTTATCATGTAGAGTTACTGATTGTATTTGTTGTTTTAAACTTTTTTTTGACTGTAAAACAATGTTTGTCCTTTATATGATTTGTTCATTGTTTAAAAAATTCTGCAAACATTATCACATCTTTTTGTTTTTGATACTCTGATTCTCCTTCTTATGATAACAGATCAGACTCTGAAATCCTTGGATATGCTTTAGACACACTCTACAACATCATCTGCAATGATGAGGAGGAAGAACAAGGTACTACGTCATCCAGCTGTTGTTAGAAATAATAGAATTTCTTTAGCAAACATTCAGCATTAGAAATACATAGACGCATTCATCTAATGATTTTCTGGACTTGTATAAAGATTATTCCTCTTCATTATATGCTGCGGCCATAAACTGTTTAAACTCACTAGAAACCACTGTAAAGTATGCTTGTGTAAACCAGTTACTTTCCCATCAGTTGGACTGTTCAGTTTGCATTCCCGTCCTCTGCATACTGATAATGTCTGCATTATGTAAAGACTCGTCTCTCTTTTCTCTTCCATGTTTAACCCTACAGATGAATCAGAAGGTAAAACTTTTGACTGTGCATGATGCTGAACCTGTTAACCAGCCGCAACACTCAGTTAGACTGTGGAAAAAAGCACATTAATCTCTTCTGGGTTTTTTTGTTTTGTTTTGTTTTTTTTTTGTTTTTTTTTACACCTCCTGCAGTGGCCAAGGTGTAAAAAAGCTAATAAATTGCTAGGCTGTGTTGTGTGGCATGTCTTTACCAGAACTGGTCAGCTAATGCTTGACTTAGAGTAGTTGTATGAATGCTAGCTTTTGGTTGAAGCTTTGAATCCTTCCCCCTCTCCACCACCATATTTGCACATACAGTAACCCTTCTCTTTGTCTTCAAGACTTACGTAAACCTAAAACCGTGTCCAGTACTGAAACCAAGCCAAATCGGCAAAAGCTGTTGTATGACATCTAACTTCGTAACTAACCCCGTTGACACCATAAACCAACCTGCGAGGGTTTTTGGGTGGTAACATGACCACTTAACCAATAACACAATGCTCTTTATCATTTTTTCTTTATTTCTCCCCAACTTTTCATTGATTTATTCAGTTCATCAAAATGTAAAAATCTGATTTTAGCTTTTCTTTTAGTTTGTTTCTAGATCTGTGGCATATTCCAAGTAACAATGTCAGACTAATATTAAGTCGGCATTAACGTTTCAGGATTCGCTGCATTCATATTTTCATATTTCATATTCATATTATTTTGATTATAATCAACATGTTAGGATAGCCAACATACACAAGGCAAAGTTTTTGCTCTAATTGTGACAGTTAATGCCATAACTTCTCTTTTTATGTCTTTGGTTTGGTTTTCAACCCATCCCAAGGGAAATAAGTCTTTTACTTCATAGTCTTCATGATATACTTACTATCCAGCCTGTGTGCTTGGTGCTCAAAAAGTGCACATAGTGATGTTGACTCCTGGAAATCAAAAATACAGATTTTAGACATTGGTTCTTTTAAAAATTTGTTAGCATAACTTAAATGTATCTGTATGAGATAATGATTTTATCATTATCTCTAAGGGTAATAAAACCCATTTATTTTTATCAGTCATTTTTACCTAAATGTTTTACAAGACAGCCTTCCAGTAGTGTACTTGGTGATCCAGCTGTCACCTTATCTGTGTATCCTCTTGGTTGTCCCAGAAAGTTTGTGCACATTTGTTCATCCCACTCATGTTCCTGTGAAGTCGCAGTGCGATTGCATATTGCAACATTTTTGGAACATTGAAATTCGATTGCTATTAACAAACAAGCTTGTCACTCAAGTAGGTTATTGGCTGCTCCAGGATTTAAAGGGAGTTAATCAGTTTTAAATTTCCTTTTCCAGACGAGAATGCCCAGAAGCAGGCAGATGATCTCGGTGCCCAGTTCACAGAAACGTTCATCCAGGACCCAGAACACATAACGCTGCTTCTCACTCTGCTGGAGGTACTTTATGTTTTCAATATATGAAAAGTGCTTTATAAATAAAATTTGATTTAATTTGCTGTTTCTTGTCCCTAGCAAAAGATGAGTGTAACTTTGTTAAACTTCTGGTTGTGTTTTTACATGTTGCTGTGATTTGTAGGAGTTTGACTTCCACGTCCGTTGGCCAGGGGTGAAGTTGCTGACTGCTCTCCTGAAGAACCAGGGTGTCCAGGTGCAGGGGATTATTTTAGTCAGCCCCATGGGTTAGTTTCTTACCACTTAAGGTCAAACTTGATTTAATTCACGTCCTTTAAAATCACTTTTATACCAACGTTTCTTCATTAGCTTGAGCTTCTCAATGAGGTCATTTCTCATTTTTGAGGCCACACCTTTTCCCTTTCCTTTCCCAGGTGTTTCCAGATTAATGGACTTACTAGCAGACTCCAGAGAAGTAATTCGCAACGATGTGAGTACATTTATCTTCCAGTCTTGACAAACATTTTGATCTGAATCAGTCCAGATTTGGATGAACAGGTGACATTTTGCTTTCTGCTTGCAACAGGGCTTGCTGTTGCTGCAACAGCTGACCAAAGGCAATGCAGCCATTCAGAAAATTGTGGCGTTTGAAAATGCATTTGAGCGTCTCTTAGATATTATCACAGAAGAGGGTAGCAGTGATGGAGGTGAATGCATTTTGACTACAACGTTGCCATTTAACATTTACAGATACTTTGTAATTTATTCTGTCTATAACCGCACCTCCTTCCTGTATGCAGGCATTGTGGTGGAGGACTGTTTGCTTTTGCTGCTCAACCTGTTAAAGAACAACAGCTCTAACCAGAACTTCTTCAAGGAGGGCTCCTATATCCAGAGAATGAAGCCCTGGTTTGAGGTCGGCGATGATAATTCCGGTTGGTCGGCACAGAAGGTCACCAACCTCCACCTCATGCTTCAGGTACAGCACAGCAACCAAGTCTAATTGTTGTCGCTTTAACCTTAATACCAGTTGAAAATCTCAAAAAACTTTGTAATTCCAGCTGGTGCGAGTGATGGTGTCCCCAGTGAACTCACCTGGAGCTACAGCTAGTTGTCAGAAATCCATGTTCCAGTGTGGCCTCTTGCAGCAACTGTGTACCATCCTGATGGCCACTGGTGTGCCCGCTGACATCCTCACTGAGGTGATCAGAATAAATAGTTGTTAACCAGACAAGTGACTTCGAGCATACAACC
This sequence comes from Telmatherina bonti, assembly GCF_933228915.1. Classification (NCBI taxonomy): domain Eukaryota; kingdom Metazoa; phylum Chordata; class Actinopteri; order Atheriniformes; family Telmatherinidae; genus Telmatherina; species Telmatherina bonti. The sequence goes on from NC_136621.1 coordinate 29,392,311, forward strand.
TCCTGGCTATTGACAGGAGGTCCAACTTTTTTTTTTTTTTTTTTTAACTTTGATCTGGCTGCTTTCTTTCAGACTATCAACACTGTTTCAGAGGTTATCAGGGGCTCACAGGTGAACCAGGACTACTTTGCTTCTGTTAACGCCCCGTCCAACCCACCAAGGTAATACAAGCCTTTCACCACAGTATTAAAATCTCCCATGTCCATCATAAGGAAGTGCTTTCTTTACACTTGATGGGTGATGAATCTTTTTTTTTTGTGCTCCCACAGACCAGCCATTGTGGTGCTGCTCATGTCCATGGTAAATGAGAGACAGCCATTTGTGCTTCGCTGTGCTGTCCTTTACTGTTTCCAGTGTTTCCTTTACAAAAACCAGAAGGGCCAGGGGGAGATAGTGGCCACTCTGTTACCCTCGACTATTGATGGTAAGTTTGAATGCATTTCTTCTTGAAGTAGTCAAGATCCATTCTTGTCTAAAATGACTCGTATTGTCTGGGATTTTTAACTAATGCTGGTTTTTCTCTTCCCCAGCCAATTCCATTTCAGCAGGCCAACTTCTTTGCGGAGGCCTGTTTTCAGCAGACTCTCTTTCCAACTGGTGTGCTGCTGTGGCCTTGGCTCATGCCCTGCAGGACAACCTCACCCAGAAGGAGCAGCTACTGAGGGTTCAGCTTGCCACCAGCTTGGGCAAACCCCCGGTCTCCCTGCTGCAGCAGTGCACCAACATCCTGTCTCAGGTAGGACCTACTCGGACTGCTGCACATACTGAAGCTTTGTGCCTCTTTGTGTTAGAGAAATGTGTGTCAACACAGGACTTGTAAAGGTAAAAACTGAATTTCACAGTGAAGACAACAGGGTCACATTGTTGTGGTTTTGCAGGGTGATAAGATCGTCCGGCGGGTGAGTAAAGTCCCTCTGTAGTGTGTGTGTGTGTGTGTGTGTGTGTGTGTGTGTGTGTGCTTTGGGTGACACCTGTACTGGTTATTTTGGCTTGGCATTTTTACTAGAAGTGTTGGTGGCCCACATGTCAGTGGATCTTGCTTATCTTTTAACACATTAGTTCCCCACCTCGTCGCTAACTTAAGGCTATAAACCAGTTTTTCCTTCTTTAGGGGTGAGGACAGGTAAAGGGCCAACAGATAGGGAAGCTACGCCTGCTTTGACAAGGTTGACTATTGCAGTGCGGGGAAGTAGAGGGATACACATCTTTTTTTTCTTTTTAATCTGTGCTGATATCATCCTAACACTTGCTTTTGAGCTTTGAATTTAGATGGTTGCTGTGCTACTAGTTCTTATTTGTCTGTTCAGGAAATGTGTGCTGCACCTTGGGTCTTTTCTTGTGCAAGCAAGGGACCTTCACTGGATTTTCATATAAACACACCACACATATCAGTGAGGATATTGTGACATATACCACAGAAATAATAGCATATTGCCCATGGGTTCTGATTTTTCTGGGCTTTCCTTCCTAAATCATTCTCTGGGAGTACATTAGTGTGTTTTAAATAAATAAATATGCTCTGATTATTAAACTCTTCACTGTTATTGGAGAAGTAGATTATATTTGTCTTGTCTACATTGTCTGTTTGCTTACAGCTGGAGTAGTAAAAAAAAAAAAAGGTCCTGACAAGGATCTCTCTAAAATATCACACACACTCTTGTGTTGACAAAGTGGGATTAATCTTGTTTACGTGAATACGGTCATGCTTATTAAGTAACTCCAGCAGGTTTGCCTTGGTTAAGCTACAGACAAGTCCTAACTGTGTCAACACATTGATGTAAAGGTAATTCTTTTAGTTGGTTAGGAGGGAAACGGTTTGTGCTTGGAGATTGCTCTGTTCGTGCTGCATACAAGTGGTTGGAAATGTGCTTCCAGATTGATCAGTGTTTCCCTCAGCATTTACTGAAAATGATGAGACCGCAGATTCAAATGATAGAACCGGCTTCTGTCATTGGGAGACAGGCTGATTAGATAACAGGATGTTGTTCTTGTCTTTCTGTTTTTGTCACTCACTGATAGCCAGTACTACTCTGATAAGCCTTGATATGAGCCTCCCTGTTTGCGGTTCATATCGAACAGCATATGATTTCTTTCTGCTACTTGTGTGTTCCTGATACTTTTCTTCTGGATTCTGTTTTAAGGTAGATTTAGATCGTGTACCAAAGCAGGGCTGGATGGTTTGTTTTAGAGTTGTTGTAATGGTACAAAAATATTTAATGGTTTCCATGTTAACCTCCTCGTTTGACCTAAAATGTTTACAACTCGACACCATTTTCAATGAGCGTGATCTTTGTGTCCTCCATTTAGCTTTGTATGAGGCAATTGTGACTGTAAAGGAAGCCATGGTAGCACATACCCATATGAGTTGCTCTTAACCTAAAGTAATAGTGCACAGACTTCAGACATACTGAAAATCTGTACATTGGTTGAAAGCTGGTTGTTTGACAGTTAGTGCCTAAAGGGGAAAAAAGAATTGCACAGGACTGTCATGTTTTACTACATTGTTTTGCTCTACCACAAAGCAGATCTTTGTCACATGTAATGTGTGTCTTTTCATAGCCTGTTAAAGCTAAAACAGCAGGAACAGAAGCAAAAGTGGTCTGCACAGCTCTTTGAGACCGCCCCTAAGTGGCAGCAAAATGCTGCAACAGATGTGACAAAGTTGTGCATGACACACACACACACACACACACACACACACACACACACACACACACACACACACACACACAGAATGGATGCAGAATAATTCTCATATCTAAAAGCTGGTGGTCAGGAAATGATGACGTCAGAGTGAAAAAAATAAATATACTGCAAAGGGAGAAAGTAGCTAGTAATAAGATTAAAATCCTAATCCTGATGTTTTCAACAACAAACCTGAAGTCGAAACAAAAAGACAATATGCTCATTTGATATCGGTGGTCACTTCCTGTGTTTTGTTTTACTCCTCATTTTTTTGCATTTCGTCACATTTGGAGACAAAAGCTGAAAAGGTGATTTTTGAAACTTTTTTTTCTTTTATTTCTATCAGTTTGTAATTTTGTTCTGTATTATTTCTGGACAGCATTGCTCAGATCCCGGACATGCTTGTGCATTAACTGTTAATGCATCAGCTGATAAGAGGCCTAAGGCTGTAATTTAGACTCCATTCAGATCTCTCCATTTTCATTTTAAATTCCAACTCCATGAAAATCACCCTTTTCCCTTTGGCTGATTGAAACAAATATATTTGCTTTTATGAAAAAATACTTTATCTTCAAAAATGTCACACCTTTCTCAAAGTTGTTTTCATGGAAATTATTGTATGTCTTTTTAGTTTTTGTGGAAAGCATATTTTTTGGATTTTGCTTTGCATGTGCTAATATCTGGAAAAATGATTGCAGTTTTTAAGATACTGATTTTCAAGTTTTTATAGGAGTAAGACCAAAAACCACAAAACGATTTCTTCATGAATTTTTGTGTTTTTACTGCCAGAGGGCAAAGTCACTGAAACGCTCCCATACGGTTGCATGCTCTTTCCAGTCGAACTTTGTTCAAATATCTGAATGTTTTTGTGCTGCTTTTTGTGTTGCTACTGTTTTATTATAACCAAATTAAAAGTATTAATTGGTGTCATTTGCAATATTAATGAATTGCCTAAACCTTTTCCATACTTTACAAATTGCAAAATCAAATTATGGTATTTCAGTTCTGCCCCCGCCCCGCCCCGTCCCCCCGTCCCCAAAAAATAACTTTTATCCCTCACATATCCAGATTGGGGTAATTCAGCTACATTGTTAGAAATATTGTGTCTGCAAAATAAATGGTTATTTAAGCACACACACCAGATTTCTTTTGCCATTTTTCTAAATATTTACTTTTGCCATTTGCTTTTCTCTCATTTGGGAACTAACTTGGTTAAAAATTGCTCAAACTTTTGCTTGATTGAACTTTTTTTGCAAAGAAATAACCCAATCTGGATTTGATTTATTGTAGAGGATTTATTCAGAGATTAGTTGCAGGAACATGTGCTGCTGCACAAAAGCATTTTCAGTCAGCATCTGCTTTCTTGGAGTCTGATATTTTTGTTTTTCCTGAAAGTATTAAGAGTTTAGTCGAGTCTTTTTTTTTTTTATTCATGTCACTGTAACTTAAAAAATTTTTTCCTTGTTTTCTCTTTTTTCTTTTTCAACGACTCTACAGGGCAGTAAAGTACAGACCAGGGTGGGTCTTCTCATGCTGCTGTGTACGTGGATCAGCAACTGTCCGATTGCAGTCACACACTTTCTACACAATCAGGATAATGTTCCCTTTGTATCCTTAAAGCTGCTCTGAAACAGTCTGTTGGCGGCTGATTCAGTTTTGTTCAGCTCTTTGCTTTTTCATTTTAATGATAAAACAAACAAATGATTGTTGTAAGGATGCATGATTGAATCCTTGACTGAGTGCCTCCTGTAGCTGACTGCTCAGATCTCAGAAAACCTGGGGGAAGATGAAAGGCTCGTGCAGGGTCTGTGTGCGTTGCTGCTCGGCATCTGCATCTATTATAACGACAACTCACTGGAAAACTACACCAAGTAATTAATCCAGCACTTTTATGCACCTTTATTTTAATATTTGGCAACACATAATTATATAATTATAGTACTTTAACCTCTCGCTTGTCAGAAAATATAAAGTTAAATGTGAATCTGTCCATCTTAATGAACTCTGCTTAAGTTTTAGTGTCTTTAGACGTGCATATAATTAATCAACAGTCTTGTGTTTTTGGTTTGCAAATAATTTCTTCTTTGTTTTCCTTCAGAGAGAAACTAAAGCAGTTGATTGAGAAACGCATCGGAAAGGAAAACTTTGTAGAGAAGCTTGGGTTCATCACCAAACATGAACTGTATTCACGGGCGGCCCTGAAGCCACAGCCGGTCTTCCCGTCTCCAGAGCAGATGCTGTTCGACCACGAGTTCACTAAGCTGGTCAAAGAGCTGGAGGGTCAGTTGAGAAAACCGTCCTGATATTCAGTGACGGTCAAACTCATCCTGACAGTTTCATTTTCAACAAGAGTTCAAGACTGAAAGTCCTTTCTCTGACATGTTCAGGTGTGATAACCAAAGCAGTTCACAAGTCCAGCGAGGAGGAGAAGAAAGAAGAGGAGGTGAAGAAGACGTTGGAGCAACATGACAATATCGTGACTCAGTACAAAGAGCTGATCAGAGAACAGGTACACATAAGTACCATCTTAAGTTCCAATATGTACTGTAATACATGTGCAGTGTATTCTTTTTGTTTCCACCTTTTTTGTTGTTGTTTTTTTTTTAATCTTCTTAAAAAAATATATTTCAAGTAGCATCCTGCTGACCGTCTTTTGTTGATTGTGTGATCCTCAGGATGCTCAGATCCAGGAGCTGAAAGAGCAGGTGGCCTCGATGACCACTCAGAATGAACAGATGCAGACTACAATCACTCAGCAGCTATCCCAGATCCAGCAGCATAAAGACCAATACAACATACTCAAGTTAAAATTAGGTGGGTTCTCCCCAACAACACGTGTGTGTTGGCATTTCTGTCTGTAATTAAATGTTTTCGCTCAGAATGCTGCCTAGGAGTGCTTGTGAATGGTAGAGAAGTAGGCATTCAGGAGAGGAAAAAATGTAGTTTTTATATTTGTCTGAAATTAAATTGAATGCTGGACAAATTGAAATTTTAATCCCATGAAGTTTTGTGTTTAGATGCAAAGAATCACACCTTTGGACACAAAATATTCTTTCCTTTAAAATGACTGCAAGAAAAAGTTGCATTAATTTTTGGTTTACAAACACTAAACAAATGAACAGCTTTTAGCTGGAAACGCAGTTAAAGTAGTCCCTGTAAATGTCATTTTATATATCATTGTAGTAAAATCAAATATTTCTGTCAAATGAGTCTGAAAATATTTGGATTTATTAATTACAAGATGACCATTCAGCAGGATAAATGTCAAAACTGTGTGAAGCAACGTCGCTTATAAACACAGTGGGACAACATCTGATACATTTCCAGCCATCAGGCGAACAGACAGAGCAGGATAAGTATCTGGCCACTAATGGATTGGGAAGTGAGATAAAATCTTCACAAACTGTACTATAACTTTCATCCATGAACTTTTAATGGTATTTTATCCTGATTTCTTGCCCATAAATTTTCTAACTTTGCATTCAGCGTTACTGTTTAACACACCTTTAATTTGTCAACTAAAGAGAGTATTGTCCAAGTTATCTTCTTTTATTTGCAGTCTGACACCAAGAAACTCAGAAGTAGGACAGACTGAGCTACTCTGAGCTAAACTAGCTTCTGTATTGTCTGCATTTTTTACCACTGGTTGCTCTCTTTCTCACTCTTTTCTTTTTCATTTGTGAGTACGAGACAGAAAACTCGTCTTCATATTGAAAGATTTCTCTCCTGTTTATATCAGACAGACTGCTGTAGCAGGATGAAGGGTGGAATGGTCTGTTTTGGGGGGTCCTGCTTTGATCGACAATTGTCATTGCAAACTTTTCACATTGTCGCAGCTTTGCGGGAGCCATCGTTGTCGGCCATCATAGAACCCCTTCAGGCTCCGGGACCCAATAAAATAATTAATGGCATTAACGTGTCCAGCCCTAATTTAGCTTTTCTTTAAAAAAGAAAACCTGAATTCACCATCTAGACTGTGCTTTAAGACTTCCCCCATAGCTCACCTGATCTTCTTTCTTTATGTAACAGAGTTAAACAAACCATGTCAAAGAAGTAATGATCCCGATACGCTCTCTTTCTGTATGATTACTTCCAGATCGCTGAATTAGATTAAAGTAATTCTGCTCTACTTTTGTTTAAATGGACTGGTTCAACCTGTTTAAAGAAGATGATCTGTAGCTGATTTGTGCCTTGTAGATTTAAGGGAACTGTCACAACTGACTTGTTGCTGTAGCTTTTTAACATGTTAACTAAGTGATTGAGCCTATGGATGATTATGTTCAGGAAAGGAGAACCAGAGCCTGTCTAACAACCAGGGGGACAGCTCACAGGTGAATGGCTTGCAGACAGAAGAGCTTTCCCAACTCAGAGAGGAGATGGAGGAGCTGCGAAAGCAGCACACACTTCTGCTGACACAACTCGGTGAAAAAGATGCACTAATTAACAACCTGGTTAGTAGGTTTTTATGTTTTTTGTGTATAAGCTTCAAACGGAGCCAAATAAGCTTTACTGTCACGTTGTAATAATTGATTAGTACACAGCTTTCTGTTACTGATGTAGTTATATGTAGTTTCCAGGCTGAACTAGAACCACTTAAAGGAACAAACAGTTGTCAGTAATGTGAGATTAACATCGACTCCTTTTGTCCAAAGTGCACATCTTTCAGTGTAAGATCATTTCCCATTTTGAGTGAAACTCACTGCATGTTTTTTACTTTAACTACCAGTCTGCAGCACAGACAGCAGAAGCTCCAACTGGAGGATCAGATGACAAAGAGCTTCTCAAGGTGGGATTATTGTTTAGTTCCCTCCCAGTAATACAAGTGCAGTATAAACAATGTCATTCGCCTTCGTTCTCATGACTCTGCTGTACTTACGGCCATTTATCGACTCCAGCTCTGATCTGATTGGACACAGTTCACTTTTTCTTTGCACTACGCATGTTTACCTATTCAACGTGTTGCATGCCATCTCTGAAACATTAACAATCTGTGATCCAAAAGAGACAATGGATAGATTTCTACCCGTCTGCATAACAGCTGTCGGCTCACTCCCTTTCCAGCTGTGTGTGATGGATGTCTGGTGTCTAGCCAAAATTAATAAGCTAAAATAACTATTTCACACTGCTGTGTATATGAATTCTGTTCTGACTCATTAGAAAAACACCTTTCTACACAGTACATGTTTATTATTATGAATGAAGATGTGGAGCAGTGCCATGTGTTACTTAGTTTTGGGCTGTAATGGAGATCTGTGACTAAAATAAGTTGACATATATCTCGACAATTTGAAATCAAATATTTTTTATATGCAAACAATAAAATGCACAATACCACTACTTTTGAATCTATATGTTTTTTTGTTTTGTTTTATTAATTGCAGGAACTGGAGGCACTAAAAAGTCAGGTTCAGTCCCAGTTATCAGAAATCAGCCAGCTTAAGACGGAGAAACAGGAGCTGCTCAAAAGAGTTAAAGCTGGGGTAAAAATCATAAAACATGACACCAGTTTGACAGAAGTATACTTAATGGTTATTTTAACTAATAAACTTCTCTGCGGTTTCTTTCAGTCATCTGCAGCAGAGCCCACCAGTGACAACTCTGTAGACGTCACCAAGGTGGCAGATCTTGAGAGCAGGCTCGCAGCACAGACGTCCGAGATGGAGAGACTGAAGGTATGCAGCATCTCTGACCGTGCTCATACACTTATTTGCCCACTTACTCACATTTTTACACCAGCTGGGTGGGCTAGATTTGTAATTGTTGATTTTTCCTGGAATATCATTTATATTTAAGAATAATTTATGATTCCTGCTAATGTCGTCCTCTTGGCCCTCTTCCTTGGCGCTGTAGGAGAGCAGAGTAGAGCTGGAGCAGCAGCTGGCTTCGGCCACGAGCACGGTGGCCATCCTGCAAACGGAGAAGGCAAAATTGCAAACTGAGGTTCAAGAGTCCAAAAAGGAGCAAGATGACCTGTTGATGCTGCTGGCAGATCAGGACCAGAAGATTCACAGCCTCAAACAGAGACTCAAAGACCTTGGAGAGACGGTAAAGAAACTGTTGACTGGCATTCCATCCAGTGATGAACCTCGCTCAGAAGTTCACAAAGATAATAGGATATTTTCAGGTCTTTAGATGAATGGTGTTTAAGCCTTACTCTTTTTTTATTTTTATTTTTTTTTATTTAAAAAAGAAACATTTATACATGTTTTTTCTTTTATTTATTTATTTTTTATTTATTTATTTTTTTTAATCTTTTTTTTTTTTTTAAATTTTTTTTAAAGATTTTTCCACATTGTTGGACAAAAGTCCTCTTTGTCCATGCCTGTGATGTGTAATCTCTGCGTGTTTGGAAATCAGCACATTTACCTTGTTGGTTTTAGTTCCAGATGTGGTGAGTAGTCAGAATATAGAGGAGCAGCTACAAGAGGATGCTTTGTGTTCACTGCACTCAGCTTTGTTTTGTCTGTTTGCGCTAGTTAGACTGTCCCACTTTCCTTACAGGTGGAAGATGAAGATGACATAGACGCCAGGGACCAGACAGACGACGACGAGGATGAGGATGAAGATGAGGACTAGAGAAAAAAAAACAATGATGAGAAAATGAGGACATCTGTGAATTTGTCTGCCAGAAGACAAGAAAAGACAGAAACAAAAAGGCAGAGACGACCCTGAGAAAGTGAAGACTAGGACTGATGTACATCAGTGCAGTTTCTCCACCCAGCTGCCATGTTGTCTTTATTTCCTTTCCGTCGCCCCGTCACATCACATGTGCATGTTTAGTTTTTGTGTTCAAATTGAGGTTGTTGTTTCCAGCAGTTCAGTTTTCAGTAACAGCTAGGAGATTTTAACTTGTCAGTGCACTCATCTCTGCTGTGTTTTCCATCAGTTTGTGATGGATTTTACCAGTCATGTGTTTATAGTAATGAGCTGTTATGCGGTTTCTAATCACAACAGAAAAGCTGCAGTAATTTTAACACACTATTCATCTGGAAAATGTAGAGAGGAGACTTTAAAAAGTGGCATAATTCAGCTATAAACAGAAGTGATTGAAGCAATACCATGAAGATGCTACTTTACCATCCTGTATGGGTCACACCGGTAAGATGCGTCAGGAGCATTAAGATCTCCAACACATCACTGTGCTTTACTCTGGATTTGTCTGCCTTCCGTCAGTATGAAGTTGGCGTTGTAGTATTTAACACTCAGTTATTTCATTCCCTTTCTCGACAGCTCAACCCAACTGCTCTACAATATGCTGCAAAACACTGATGGAAAACATGTTTAAAAAAGACATATTTTTGCAACTTTTTGTCCAGTACTGGCATCTAGCTTCTGTATGATACTGAGTAACTTATCAATTTAAGATCCACCTTGAAATAAAGAATCTATCTGTGTGCCGTATGGAAGAATAATTGTAGATATATTAAATTTTACTAAGATAACAGTGAGACTTTTTGATTTTTGTCTGTTTCAGATTATGCTTTGTTTAAATGTTTGAAGACTTCTGCAACACTACCAGTGATGTTTAGCTGCCCATTTTAAACGAATGTGAGCAAGAACAAAATACTTCATAAAGGGTTAAACTACACAGTAACTGAAGAACTTGCACTTGGGTGGCTGGAGCTGCCTGTGCCCCGTCTCTTTAACTTAAGCTGCTAAAAGTTCAAGCAGTATACGTTAAGTGTTTAACCTCTCATGGATAGTTCAAGTGCTACCTTTTTCACTCAGATTGAACTTTTGTTCCAAGTCTTGAAGTGCCACTATTAAAAGAAAAGGCATGAAGCCTGTTGGGCTTGCCCGCACACATAAGTGTGATGTTTTTATTTAATTAAATTTGTTTAAGAAAAATTGGTGAGTTTAAAAGTCACTTTAAGCTTTTTCTGTAAATCCTACTAGGATTTTGTATTTATGCATATAGGATATTTGGGCATATCTTTGTCATTTGGAAACTAGCGTGTGTCATTTTGGCTTAACTGCAACATTAAAGCGATAAATTTTTACCATGTTAATAAACCTGTAGAATGAAATATATAAGATACATGCAATTGTGATGTGTTGCTCAGGCAGACATTTGGATATTGTTTCTCTTTGCCTCACAAATAGAGGTTAACATAAACAGTTTGCGTTGATTATTAGGTTTAATATGAACTCATGATGCTTGAAGACTGGGTCCTTGATGAAGGCCCCATTCATCGCTGATCAACTTCAATCTGAGCTAATTATCAGTAAGTTGATTGTGAACAGAATTCTCTGAAATAATCAAGGCATGAGGTAAATCTCTTCCCCACTTCTTGTTTAAATGTTATCAGGCACAAATGACTGAAACATGTTTCCCCTTGATGACATCATAGCTCCTGATTGGATCAATCCTGGTACAGCATATGAAAGCAGCCTCTTCTTTGATGAACGTCGTTGTAATAGCTGTGTTCCATCACTGGAGGGCAACGAACATCCTGACATAAAGATGTGTGTCTAACCAAAAACAAATTGGTCTGCCCAGAATGTGGTTTGTCTTTAGCGTTTCTGCACTGGTGTAAAAAAAAAAAAGTTATGTAACATCCGCATTAGATCATCTTCATAAGACTATTTTATATTTGTAACATGAAAATTAATTACACATTCAATACAGTTTGGAGGTTCTGTTCATTCTTAAATAAGAAAAGAGAAGCTGTTTAGTGATAAGCAGCAGGCAAAAGATGAACCTGCTGTACCTGCACACATACAAATAACTTGCATTGAATTGCATCATAGTGGCAATATATCATCCAGGCATCCAGGATCTATGCAAACTCAACAGCATACATTATGCACATCCCTGCACTGTGCTGCCCACGTCACACTGACTCAGAGCCCCTGGGGCCAAACTGGTGCTGAGTCTGTATTGATGGCTTTGCCTCTGCGTTTCTGTGCAATGTTGTCATCAATGCTGACTTTAAACTTTAACCCCAAACACAAAAATTACATGAAGGCTTCACTGCAAGCTTGTCTGCATATTTGCAGCCACTACAGTTTGCCTGAAAATGGGCTGGAACTGTATTTGGAACATGGAGCATGTTCTTACGTTTTTCTTAAAATAAAGCCACCATAAAACTTTATTTAAAACAAAACAAGAGCATTTAAAAATAACCATTTAAAAAGCTTTTGGGAAATGACGTCAGAAAAGCAAAGCCAATGTTGTACTTGTGGCTGCTTATTTCCACTCTTTCTGTTATCAGAATTCAAACTTTTTTTTTTTTTAAATATGAATTTTAGTACAAACTAGGTGGACAAATAAAGAGAGCTTGAGATGGGATTTTAATCTCATTAGAGTGGGTTAAATTGTCTTGATGCGTACTGAAAAGTAGCCAACTGAAAGAGCCCACTCTAAAAGCCGGTTCTTTGCAGAAAACGAAAAGCACCAACTCCTGAGAACCGACTCTTTGGCGCCTTCTGTTCAGCTCAGCAGAGTCCACGGAGGCAGAAGCAGGACTTTTTCTTGATGGCAAAACCATGTGAGCAGTCCCATGTGAGAACAGACTATATTTTTTTGTTAAAGAAGAAAGGGGTGCAGTCACGATGAAGACTGCAAACATATTGGTTCATTTCTGGTGCATGGACAGGGACAGATGGGGAAGATTTAAATGCAAGTGCATCTAGAAAAATAGAAGAAATAAGCAAAAAATACTTTATTCTGTTAATTAGTGTGTTCACTTGTTTATTTAAATGTTAATAAAAAATGCATAAAAATATTTTATCACGACACCGAGTTAAAAAAAAAAATCTTACCAACACAGAAACCAATCATATTGCCAAGTTAGGCTAAAACAGACTCAGAAAATGTATTAGCCTGAATGAAAAGATCTGGGAGCCAAAAGAGCCGAATCTTTGAAAACCGGACTTTACTTCATTATATAGTGAACTGTTTCATTGGGTGAAAGTAAAAGGTCATGAAAACTATGCTGCAGATAATCTAATTTGGTTTTATTAATCCAGTCACAGCACTGATTCAGTGTTGTGCAAAGCTGGATTACCCAATGGGCATTTTTGGCACATGACCCAGGGGCCCACGTCCACTTGGGGCCCATGTGGGGCCCATGCAGGGCATTTACCAGCAGTTTGGACATGAAACAAAATGTTTAAACCACAGTGTCTAGAGCAGTGTTTATCAAACTTTTTTGAGCCAAGGTGCACTTTTCTTTCTCCAAAAAAATCACAAGGCACACCACAAACCAAAATGTTTTTTTTTTTTAATTTTTTTTTTTAAAAGTCCATATAATCGATATAAAGTCCATCTTATCAAAGCCTCTTGAATAGAAATCAGATGAACACAAGAAAAAGGAATTTTATTGTCCTTCACTCCCTGTTTGGATGAACACAGCTGCTTTTTAGACCAATCAGGTGAAATTGGGTCATTTCTCAGGGAATACCTGATGATCTCTCACATGCCACAGTGGTTGAAAAACACTGGTCTAGTGTATTGCTACTGGTACCACTGGCTGAGAGACTGTTAGAAATGCCTTTTCACAGTGTATCATTCACAATTTTCACAATGTTGTAGTGGGGAAGGGGGCCCCTTGAATTCTCTGAGCCCAGGGGCCTGTGTACTTTTAATCCGGCCCTGGTGTTGTGTAGCGTGTTTTCATTTGACATGCACTTGTTTGTCCAGCGCTATGAAGCTGTTTTTTTTTTTTTGCTTATTATTATTTTAGGCCCCTTACTTATGCTACATGCATAAAATATCGCTCCTCCCTCCTCTTCCTCCTTGCATCCTTTTGCTATCATCTCTGATCATCCATCGTCCTCCTCCTCTTCCTCCTCCTGTTTTATGTTTTTTTTTTCCAGGTTGGGGAGGGAATCGTTCTTCCTGTGAGTTACTATTTTTGTTTTTCCCACACTTCTTGTACTCTCAAGGTTGTAAGGCGGGCATCATGACTTTTACAGTGACCACCATTCAGCTACTACCGGTGATATAACACGACTCGTCCCTGCTCCACAGACACCATAAACACAAATCCAGCAGCAGCAGCAGCAGCAGCAGCTCCAGCACCGCCGAGGCGAGTCCTCTCCTAGAGAAAAAAAAAACCCACACCACCTGCCGCCGCACCCCGCGCGCCACATGACCGTCTCTAAGGTGAGCTTTCCCCCTCTCAGCTTTTGCTTTCAGGTGTGTTTGTTACTCGTTTCGGTGCAGGGACCGTGCGTGTTGGGAGTCGCGCGGTGTTATTTGTGGCTTTGCAGCGTGGCTGTGAGGTGCAGCTCTGCCATGCGGCTTTGCAGCGGACACACACAGCTCAAGCTTCAGGCTGCAACAGGACAGCTGAGGATGGTTTCTAACTCCCAGTGTCACGATCACACACACAGAAGAGGGCTTCTGCTTTTGTTAAGTCAACTAATGTTTTTTTTTTTTCTCCCAGCTGCATAATCCTGATAAAAATGGTGAAAATATGAGAAACAACAACCCGGAACTAACACATGGTTTGGAAGAGGATGGCTGAAATGTTTGCAGGTTAACTTGTCTGTCACTGGAAGCTCCTGAATGCAAAGAGTTGAAGCAGTGAGTATTGATAGAAATGAATTGATGAGTGTATGGTGTAGCTCTGTGATAAAGCCATGTAGTGTATGTTAATGGATCAAGAAGAGAAATGCTTCCAGCTGCGTAACTGTGATTGTTTTCCGCATTAAACACATTTTCTAGAGTGATTACCTTCTCTTTTTTTTTTTTTTGGTAAACGAAATACACAAAGCAACTATTAATGCTTTTCTTTCCGGATCAATGGGCTGAATCTGAACTGCATTGGCTCGGAGTTGGTGAATCCAAAACCCAACAATGTTGACTTTATTTTCACTCATTCATTATGAACAGAATATACTGCACTGTTACTGTGGTCAGTCCCATCATTACCAGTACAGCTACTTTTGCTCTGTGGGTGACTGAACTGTGTTGGGCCTCTAGCTCACCAGATGGTTCAGATCCATTGTTTTACTGATTTCTTTCTGAACATCAACAAACAAGACAAAAGAAAAAGCAGTTTGAAAAGCTTGGTGTTTAATGACCTGAGTCTAATGCTGACCACGTTGGAGCAGTGGGATGAATTTAGGACTTTGTGCCAGCACTTGTAGTGTGGCCATGAACATCACTCTGACCGGGGCGAGATGAGGGCATTCACTGTGATTGGATGGGCCAACAATTCATGGCAGCTTACGTATGACCTGTAGAGATGTATGCTTCAGCATCAGCTTAGATGTTAATGCTTTAATTAAATACAGAAGGAATAGGAGACATTTGAATTCATTCCCATGCATGAAGTTATATTTTAGTGGTAATTTAATTGCTTCTCCATTTGTTTTAGTATAATGCGTGTTAAGGTCAAATACTGGCATTTAACCAGTTAGTGTGGTGCTAATGACTAGAAGATAACTCAGTATTTTTATGTTCTTTACTACTGCTTATGCAAGTTAGACTGCTGCATACAGTTTTAAGTTGTACTCTTGTGATATGGCAAGTTTGTGCTTAAGTGTTGATCTATGGGACCTTCTCCGAGCTCAAAAAAGGCCTATTATGGTCATTTGCAGCGCTATCATTTTTTTCTAGACTTCCACTGGAAACAATTAGGAGAATTCATAGTTTGAAAAATGGATGTATTTATTTACTCTTTTAAAAAATGTAATCTTGTTTTGTTGGGGGATTGGGGAGGTGTTGAGTGCAGAGTGGCTCACCTGCAGTAAACAGTAGTCAGAGCAATATCGCTTTGGAAAATCAAGGAGCAATAGGATAACAGAGCTGACAGCGGCTCAGATTGTGTCTGCAGAAAAGGGAATTTTTGCTATTTTAAGCAACTTAAACCTGAGTTAAACGTCATTTTTGCATATCTTTTCTCTTTAATTACTTAGTTTTCTTACGGGCTTAAAGAACAAACAAATGAGTGATCTTCATTCGTATAAGCTTTTACTGCAGGCCCATCTCCAAGATGCAACAGACATAATTAAAAAGTCTTAGAATACTTTTATAAGTTTGGCCTTTGAATATCAATGCAAATTAATGTCAGATGTTTCAAGTAAATTAAAAAAAAAAAAAAAAAAAAAGGTTTGATTAATCTTCTGAATCCAGCGCAGTTCAGCGGGGCAGTTATTGACTTGGCTTTGCACTCTGATGATAATAAAGATTCACATGATTTCAGTCAAGGGATTCACATGGCTTATTATTTTAGTTATTTTGGGCCTAAATTAACATTTATAAATAATTAAATTCTAAACCAATGCAAGCTAAATAAGATGTGCCATTTAAAAGCACTTTTTTTGTCTGATTTTGTTGAATACAAGTGGATTTCCGTGTCTGGTACAACCATATAATGGGGATTTTGACATTTCTGGATCAACCTTGTTACAACGTTGTATATAAACACAAATTGTTCTTGAAGTTTTTAATCAGTGTAACTTAATTTGTACATAGACAAGCTCTTGGCATATTGAATTTCATTATGCATGTTGTTTTGTGCACTCATCTCTTTTCTTCAGTCTTCATTCTAAACTAAAATCCCCATAAAGGTTAGTCATTCAGACATGTGCCCTTCTTTCGCCACAGTCCGTGTGATAAACAGCAAGGTCAGTTACTGTCCTTCAGCTCTGTTGTGGTTTAATGCAAATTTTACTGTATCCCCTCAACAAGGAAAATGTTCATAATCTGCATGCTGTAATCCCTTCGTAGGTCCTCCAGCTTTTCTTTTACACACCTAAATATTTTGGGGCTGTATGAATATGAATATGCTATTAAGTAGGACAGTAGAAGTACTAACTTTCTGTGTTGCAAAGTGTTGCACTAAGCAGTCATCTACCTGAGTGGCATATTCCTCGTATGCAACTATTGTTGTACACTAGAGAAACCCCCAACACATTTCCACTTTTTTAGATAGTTTTAAAATAGTTTGTGCAGTTTAAAGTCGATGCACTCACCTATGTGTAATTCTTTAATGAAAACTGTTGCACACTTTCATGTCAGGCTGTAAAACACAAAACTGTATTCCTGGCATGTTATCACACAGACTTTGAACACATGCCTGAGATTCTCAATCTTTGTCCAAACTCTGACTAGTCTAGTTTGCAATGGCAGTTGCTCAATTGTTTTTCTACTTGTGTTTTCAGTGGAAACTGGAAGCGCTTCTGTTATCGTCTTGTGCATGTGGCATCCAAGTTTCTCAGACTACAGACGTCCTGCTGCACAAAAGTATCAAAGTCCTGCTTGTGAACTGAAGGTGTGCTTCAGGGCAAATAGAAGGCCTTGAGAGGCAGAAACTCCCTTCAGACTTCTACTTGGCTGTTAAACTGCGGTTATTAAATGAGTCACTGCAAACTAAACCAGAGGCACAAGCTGTGTGTGTATACATATATAAACATATATATATATATATATATATATATATATATATATATATATATATATATATATATATGTATGTGTGTGTGTGTGTGTGTGTGTATGTATGTTTTATATATATATAATTATAAATACTGTATGTGTATATATAAATGTGTGTATATGTATGATATTCTTTAGCTGTCTTTAGTTGTAAATATCAATCAAAGGAGCTTCATGAATGGTAATAAGAGTTGAAACAATAAGCAGATTTATTGATTAGAAGTTTTTTTACGTTCTGCAACAGTCAATAAAATCTACAGAATAACTGACTGGAAACCTGAGATGATCTGACGTCATCATTTCTAACAGACGCGGATGAAATTTAATACCAACATGGCGGAGAAGTTCCTGAAGCGTTTTCTTTAGGAAAGTGTTTTGGGTTTTTTTTCTTGACAACTGGGTACATTTAATCTGCTAATGAAGATATTCCCACTGTCAAACTTTAAATCGGAGAAAAGACTAATAAAGAGAGTAATTTATTCATTAAAGATGGCGTTCCTTTTGGATGAAGGAGTGAACTGGATGTGAAGCTCGGATAAGATGCAAGCCGCTGCACTCTTCTGTGTTTCAGCTGTTGAATGTGTCGGGTTTGTGGCATTTTAATGGTTTATTAGTTGTAAATCCACACAGAGGTGAAGAAACCAATTAAAGGGAAATAAGTCTTTATATGACCAGGGCCAGGTCAGACTGGATGTGTTCACAGATGAAGAGCTTAGTTTGTTTGTACTGACTGGTACGTTTACCACAAGATTTTAGTACCTTATAGCAATATTAAAAAGTTTTGCAGCTGAATAAGTTACAGCAGAGTTTCGATTATTGGACCATTTATGTATCCATGGTAGCGGCATGACTCTGGGCTGCCAGGGGTTGACTGGTTGTCCACTTTGATCTAGATGAAAATATCTCAGCAAACACTGAATAAACTGCCTTGTAGTTGCATAGAGATATTCTACAGGGCATATGACATGACGTAGCTGTTCTAGCAGCGCAGGCAAAAGTGATAAAATATCAAGCAGGTTGTAGCTGATCAATGTGGGATCATCCTTCCTTCATCTGTTGCTGTTTTACATCCTCCAGATGGATATTCAATGTCAATGATTAAAATCAAGATTCAAACTGTGAATCTTTAAGCATCTAGCAACTAGAAAATGTTCAGCATGATACATTTTGCCATTTCTGTACTTAAGGTAAAGAGTTTCTTAATTTTTTTTTTTTACTGGGTTTATAAAATGCACTTGCCAAAACTAATGGTTTAAATCTGTTTACTAGTTGTGGTGATATTGTTTTGTGCTTTGAGGAACACTGTGCTGAGAAGTACAATCACAAACTCAGTGACCATAAGACAATTTTACCTCCATTAAGGAGGTTCTGTCATGGTCTGCGTTTATCTGTAAGTTTATTTATTAGCAACTTTAAGTAAAAAATACTGGGTGGATTTTTGTCATTTCTTTTTTTTCCCTCTAAGAATTGGTCTTGGTCTAACTATAGGATTCCATTTCATTTTAGGATGTGAAAGGAATTGTGGACACAGGAATTTTAAAAAATGACTTTTCACAGCAGTGTTTCTCTTTCTTTCTCTTTCTCTTTTTCTCTCTACAAGATGTTTTTCTGTTTTCTCTTCTTCTCAATTCTCTTTCTGTACCTCTTCTATCCTCTCCTGTCCTGTCCAGCAATACAAACTTTGTAACACAAACATTTTTGTAAAGTAAATAGAAAAATAGAATAAGAATCCAGAATATCAAAGGGAGCATTAAATCTACAATGCTTCCCTTGGCAAAGTAAATTTGCCCATCAGAACACAGCATTCAGAGAATCTTTCTGCTTGCTTAAGTGCTGGACAAGACAAAAGAAAAAAAAAGTAATGACTTTTCTAGTACTTTTCTAGTTTTGTTTATATATAATTCAATACAATATTTCATCCTTATCGTTTCAATACGCGTAAAATGTTTGAAATTCAGAGCTGTACATCCTGTAAGCTGCCAACAAGAGGCTTCCAGGCCATTATAAGTCAGAAATGATGAAATTTTACATGTAAAATCACAAAATTCGCTTTACTGCTGCAACATTAATACACAAGAGCTTTAAATGATCAATATCCTCTTACAGGCTAGAGGTTAAAAAAAGACATTGTATTTATTCTTTTTTTGTTACCTTGACAACTTTGGGTCATTTAATGCTGTGTTTTTGTTTTTTTTTTTGTTTTTTTTAAAAGATTTTTTATATGAATCAAAAAATGTTCAGTGGATGCCCAGAGGATCAGCCTGCAGCAACAGCAACATGAAGGAATGGCGTTACCCTGCAGTCTGCAGGCTGTGTTGGACAACATTTTCTGATAAGCATGACTCTGTGAAAACCAGGCTGTAGTTTTGTTTTTGACCGGACCAAGGACGTTGATCCTGCACAGTGGGACTGAAAGTAAACTTCCAGCTGATTTGCAGAAAGTTAAAAGTGCTCAGCATCCTCTCTTTTGTCACTGTCTCATTGCTGTCAGTAAACATGGTAATCTGTAACTACTCCAGGATGAATGATCTTCACAGAAAATGAATGTGCTTGCTTCGGGGTTATTTCCCATTGATGCCAATTAGAGCTAAAGCTGATTTAATAACCTGCAACTTCAGTGGAGTCATTTGATGTGGGACTGAGTACTGATTAAACAAAATACCTTTTATGTTGCTCTGGAAAAGCAGATTTTAGCGGGTGTTTGTGGGTTCTTTGACCAGTGTAACAAAAAAAAAAAAAGGATTTTGTTTATGGTTCAACTTTCCTCATGGAGGATGACATCACTGATTTAATTAGAAGCTGCCTGAAGCTGAATGAGGTCATCTCACATTTCATCTGTAGCTTTGCCACCACAGAGCAGACTTTGTGCCTGAAGGTGTTGATGGAGAGATTAATGTTGCCAATGTATGATGCCTCATACATGACTATTCCTCCAGAACAAATCCCCTAGAGGTATCCAACTCCACAGCCAATGTTGCCTCGTTCTGTCTTTGTCTGGACCTTTTGCATGGATCATTTGATCTAAAATGGTGAACTCACGGCAAAATCAGTGAAGTCTGTTAGTCAGCAACATCTGTTTGGACATATCTGCTGCCACATCAGGGTTCCACCAGGACTATTCAGTGTTCATTTAACCAAACAAAGGTAATAAATAACAATTTTCTTTTTTTTCTAGTGTGAGAATGCTCTTGTGCTTCTTTCCACAAGCTTCCCATTTTCACTTATTTGCTTTTTGAAACAAAAAAATAAAGCTAAAGTTATTTAGGTTCAATGTAAAACCATTAATGATCAAGTTATGCTTCATAATTGTGGGAAAATTGAGAAAAGCTTAGTGGGATTGTGGGTGGAAAATTTTAAATTCCTGACATTGATTTAATTCTTGCCTGCAGATTATTGTAGACAGTGTTTTATTTATGTAAGCAAGGATGATGTGCTGGTTATAAACCCTTTTCAACATTTTCCATAAACACATATTTGTTCATATATTAAGTTGACTCATCTTGTGATTTATGGCTCATCGGCGCTACATTGCCAAAGTGAATAAAACAAACCTTGCCTGCAACATTAGAAACTATCTGCTGGTGGATAGGTATGATGATTACTTTACTTGTCCTGACAACGCTTTAGGAAATCTTTGTATGCTCTTGCATAACTATGGTGTCGGCATGTGACCGCAGGATCTCTTTCCGCCATTGTCCTGAAAATCATGAGCTTCTCTGAACAAATCGTGGCCTGCTGCCTCTTGTCATTGAAGGGCCAGGTCATTCAGGCAGGCACGCAGCATAATGAGCTTTAAAACCGTGGATTTGAAAGACTTGTTTGAATTTCAGTCTGAGCTTCTTCTCATTGCTGTTACATCACTGTCACTCAGATCAGGCGTGGCGGGCTGTTCTGCACGTTTCTGACATGACAGCTGTCCAACTGTTTGGGGATTATCTGCGGCTGCTCCCACGTGGGTCAAGCACCGAGGGGATTACTTTAAAAATGGATAGAGTGTGTGTACAGATTTGTGCACCGCACTCGTCAGCCTGCAGGAAGCCGACACTCTGAAGTCGACCAAAGTGCCTTAAATCTCACCGCATCTGCAGATGACAACTTTGTCACTTACTTTGTTGTTTTGTGTTTAAGTTTACATTTAAAGTCATGATGTGATTTGCTTAAAAGATCCTGCTACGTCTTACGTTTTCTGTGCATCCATTTTCTCTGTTTTGCGTGTGTCGAGATTTTGCTGTTGGGATAGATCCTTGGAAACAATGTCACATCTATGCATTTCAGTTTTTCTTTGGCAAAATTTTGCTGAAGTGGTTTAACTATTTTGTCTATTTGTCGTGTGGCTCCTGGATGGATAGATAGAAAGTTGTGGATGAACAAGTCTTGCTAACTTTATGGTTTTCAAAGACTAAAGTGTTATGTTAGACAACTCATGAGTTGGTGGATAAAAGCTTTATTGAACAGTCCTTGTAAGGCTTTGATTCCATCACTCCTTGTGCATGCATGCTTTTTAATTAATTAAATGTTGAAATAAATGCTGAAAAATAGTTTCTCTTTCCAGAGCCTACGGGTGGATGCTGGGGTGGTGGAGGGGCTTGAAAATGGCATTATGCAGCGATCATGACAGCAGTCACAGTAGTGACAGCACTATTTCTGCCCCCAAATGTCACTGAAATGACCTGAAACCAACAATAAATTACAAATTTTGTGAAAATGAATGTTACTTTGGAGCTGCAGTTCAACAGAATCATTTTATAATTCATACTAATAAGAGGCTCAGAAACGATAATCAGTCTCTTTAACCTATTATGGGGCAAGTCACTGTTTTTTATTTTCTGTTCAGCATGAAACTATTTTTTGTTAATGTAACAACAGAATGGCGGTCTTGGTACATACCAGAAGAACAATTTTAGGTTAAAATATCTAATTTCAAGGTATTTCATTGAGTGCCCTATAAAGGGTTAAGCTTGTAATCGGGCAGTAAATTTGAAGGGTGACAAGAATTCACTGCTATCTGGTATCATGGTGTGTGTATCACATTGTACTTGGACCACAGACAACTCAGTTTTAGGTTTATTTTAGGGGCTATTATGGGCTTTTTCTTGTAGATGTAGACACACCATTTCTCAATAAATTCAGATGAACAATGAGCTGTTCCTTCTTCTATAGACTAAGCTTTCTGCTTGTTACCATAATGCTTAATCCACTTATAGTGTCACTTTCTAAGCACACAGCTTATCATGGTTTATAAGTTCCAACCAGCTAAATAGGGGGAAAAATATGTTTAATTTTCTTTCTTAGACAAAAGTCCAGAAATATACTAATTTCTTGACAGTTAAACACAGCTAATGTGTAGTCTTGTCCTTTCTGCAGTCAGCTGGTCTTAATCGTGAGGCATATGGGTCAGCAGAGTCTGATTTATTATTCATGATTGGAAGTAGATGACCTCCTCCGTTGGGGTGTGTGCGTGTTCACCATATTGATTCCCAAGCTTTAGAGTGGCTCTAATGGTTGTGCTTCCATGAAAACTGCTTAGACCCTACGGTTGTTGACTAACATTGGAGGAGGCAGCTGTGTACATTTGTATTTAAACTCAACAAGATGTTCAAGTCGGTTACAATAATTGCTTCAACCTTCAGGTCCTTAATGTTCAGAGTCCCAATCAGGTCATGCTGTATGTAAAAATGCAAGCATTATGGCATTAGGCATTAGGAAAGATGTTTTTAGTCCACCACACAGCACCTGTTTGGTCTATTTTTAGGAAATTTTATGCTTATATTTGTGTTCCACAGAAGATAAACAATGAAAGCTGCTTCACAGAGCTGCTAGCTTGCTTGCGGGCTAGCTTGGTTGCTTGTATGACAGTCTGTAAATAAGATAAAAATAGTTCCCCCCCCCCCCCCCCTAATATCCTTGTACACTTTGAAAGATCTTGTGTTTTTGTTCCCCTGTTTGGGAAAAAGACCATGCTCAGCAGAACAGCGAGCTGCACTTTGTGTCTGCGCTCCATCAAAACATATTAATGCAGTTAGCTAATGGGCGTGATCTGATCACAGGGTGTGGGCAGCAGCAGTGTGCCGTCTGTGCATTGTTTATAGAGAGGCTAAGCCCACATAAAGGCAAGTTAATACCCTTGAGTCAAAGAAAGTAAATCTCACCTTGACTACAGTTACTATGGAGTAGATGTAGCCTATAGCTGCTCATTGAAGTTGTGCTAATTGACTAGATGAAGATCTCCGTAACTTGTTCAGTCTGAGGGACAAACACAGCAAACAAACTGCTGAATAATTCATCATTCATCAGCCGATTTCTTTTAATATTTATCGTCTATATTTAGCAAATATTTGGTTTTAGATATGAAAAGTGACTTGAGCTAAATTTAGAACATCAAACCTCATTTTGTGCTGTTACACATTTTGCTCTCGTTCTGCATTTTTTATTTGATGCTGAATATTTTGATCATAAGCTGCAGAGAACATTGGCTGTCTGCAGAGAGGCTTTTCATAGTTGTAATTAGCACAAGATAATAAAAATCCTCTCGAGGCTGTGACCTGAGAGACAACTTCTCTTTGTGGTGATATGATCCGGAAATTAAATTATTTAGCGTGAGCTTATAGTTACCTTTGCCAAGAAGGGGACGGAGGTTACGTTTTTGCCCGTGTGTGTCTTTTTGTGTGCATGTCTGACTAACTTACACTCTTGTTCAGGAGCACAGGACAAACAGGAAAATATAGGGGATCTTTGGTATTTTCATCAGCATAAGAAAACAGATAAACATGCAACACACAACACAATATAGCCAAGACACAGTGGATTTATTATCAATGCATTGAGGAATTTAATAGTGTATAAATACAAAATGAATATGGGTGAAAATGAGCTGCTTGGCAGAGGTCCACACTGAGTGCCATTCTTGGTTTTCTTGTGTTAGTTTGCAATAGCAGATACACATTTCTGTAACTATTTGCATCAATTAATAATAAAGTCTTGCAATTGTCCTTGAAAAGGTCAACTAAACTTAAGCACTCCTCTCTGCTGGGTTTCTTATTAAACAGCTTAATAAGTGACTACATACAGAATAGTATCATGTAGAATAATATAAAACATTTGGAGGGTTCTGTGTCTTTTGCCCTTGTAAAGACTGTATTTTTGAATGAGTGGTTGTGTCCGTGCTTTTTAGTGATTTTGTAAACAGGGGTAGGAAATGTAATTTGCTGTAGGATGTTGCGTAAGCTCATGGTCATGGTACAAAATGATGATCGCAGGGTGTTAGAAATCTCAATTTTCTGTTAAGTACGGAGTTTACAGAGTTTCTGATATGTGGATACCAATTGAATAATAATTATGACTTCTCACCATTCTGTTGGTATCAAATTCCCCCCCCCATTCCAGGAACCTTTCAAGGCAATTATAGATACATATCAACGAGCCATGCAGGGAATTGCTATAAAGAAATGTGACTTGCAAGATTAAACTTTACCATTATTACATGTGCTAGCATTACTTTAGTTCCTTTTTTTTTTTTTTTTTCAAATATTTGTCATTGTGTGATATGAGCATCTTGTTTTGAGTGTTACATAAATGTTTTAAGGCTTTTACTGTGGGTGAAGGAATTAACTTGGTTTTTCTAGCTCTGACCTGGCAGATTCTATTGTGGACATTTATGCGTAAAGTACAATATATATCTGTAAAAGAGTATATTATTACCTTTACCGTGGACGTTGCAGAGATGTTTTTGCCAGTATTTATCCTTCTGTATCTGTTTGTTTAAAAGCAGCTTTACCTAAAAACTACAGAGTAGATTCTTATGAATGTTTTTTTTCTGAGAATGGGTCTTGATCTAACATCGATTCTTATAAATTTTGGGAGTGATCCAAATCACCACATATTTCCAGGAATGTTTTTTTAAGGATTCTTTGTCATTGTGAGATAGGGCTATTTTCAGCACATAAGCATATAACCCCACAATAAATGGTCAGGGGGCTTGGTTAAAACATACAGGAGATATTCCCAGCATGTTTTACAGCATATCAAAGTTAGATCTGGATCCTGATAAAATTCTGGTCTGGAATGATCTAGAACAGAAAAATATAGGGGCTCTATGAAACTTTCATCACTGCAAAGGAACAAATTCAGATATTAACTTGCAACAAACACACTCACATATCTATATATATGTGTACATTTATATGTGTGTATACACACACACACACACACACACACACACACACACATACATACATACATACATACATACATACACATATATATATATATATATATATATATATATATAATCTCAAATGAATGTAGGCATGTAACATATGGTTGAAATTATCATTTGGGTGGAAATGAGCTGCTTGGTGGAGGTCTGTGCTTTCCCAATGCTTTTCCAGTTTTTTTTATAACACTCATAGTGTGAGGATTAATAGGTATAAGGTGGATTTTGGCTTTTGTCTATTTAATATTTTGAGTTTTTGAATGCTTCTATTATCTCCATCCAGGGTCTATTGGCTCTATTAACATCAGAAAGTGAATAAAAGTGTGATCTCACTGAATGGGAATTGTTACAAAGAAACTGTATCGAATGTGAAAGAATGTGGTGCACTGCATGGGCATGCAAACATGCGAGTCATACCATATTTAGGCAGGAAGTGAGGTCATCATCATGTACTTTGAGGATTTATGAAACGCTTTTTACTCATGTAGAGCCACAGGCAAGAACAACATAGTTTTCAAATGACTTGAACATTTTATCAGATCTTTAGTTATCCTCATCACTTCCACATGCTGATTGCCATCTTGACTTGGAATTGCTTGAATGAAGTTCCATGTTGGCGGAAAGTCTTCTGACAAAGATGTCTGACTGTCGCCTCCTGAAACATGGACATAGTTGGGAAAAGCAGCGTTCTTACATCGAGAGTAAAACCCAAAAAAATCGAGTCGTTCCTCAGCAGATTGGCTGG
Organism: Telmatherina bonti; assembly: GCF_933228915.1. Classification (NCBI taxonomy): domain Eukaryota; kingdom Metazoa; phylum Chordata; class Actinopteri; order Atheriniformes; family Telmatherinidae; genus Telmatherina; species Telmatherina bonti. The sequence goes on from NC_136621.1 coordinate 29,418,345, forward strand.
AAGTGGAGTTTGAAATGTTTACGCCTGCATTTTTTTCCAGGTTCAGACTAGCTCAGACAAAGATCTGTTACCATTTCTGTTATGGGTTTAGTCATACCTTGTTTGAGTCATGAGCAGGTTCTGGTTCATGTAGCTTCTACGTTTGTTCTGCTTCACTTCTATACCAAGCTTTCCTGCAAATTCACAATAGTGATATAAAGTTTGATAACATGTGGTCTGTGTAATCTCGTGTGCAGACGAACATCAATGAAAACATTTCATTGAAACAATACTTTTATTTGCTGTTTGTTTCAGTTTTGGTGAGACTGATACAGAGTCAATAATCAGTGTTATTGGTTATAGAGGATGGCATTCACCCAATATCTGAAGACAGTACTGAGGAAAAAGAAACATTTGTCTTGTTGATTATGTTTTCAGAATAACCATATTTAGATTTTGAAGGTTTGATTCAAACTTCACTTTTCAAGCATTTTTTTTAGCCGTGCCTCCTGTTTTGAATCGCTAAATGCAAAATTGGCTTCCGTATTCTACCCACGGTGGTAAAAGAATCCCTCATTTATTCCCAGAATGTTTGTCTCTCTGCTTCATGGTGTACTTCAGGAGTATGGAAGACTGTCCTGTCACACAATGTGAGTCTGGCTGTTTCAGTTTCAGAACCACTGCAGCCAAAGATTTCAGTGGTTCAAGGTTAGCATAAACTCACAAGCAGCTTTGTGTTTTGTTAAAACTCTCAGAAAATATTGAATAATATAACATTTCTAACTTTGTATTCTGATGTCTGATGTGATGATGATGCTCTAACACCACAGGTTCAACTTTTTGGTTGGATTGTGACTTGATGCCAACTTGAAAGTGTTGCAAATAACCAGTGTGCACATGTGTGTCCGTGTCTTAGAAGTTATAGCATCTTTGGAGCGCTTGTACATTTGATTTGTTCATGGTTAAGGCGGCAACTTCTTACACATGCAAGATATTTATTTTCCTTTTGTTTGTCCCAGTAAGGTTGTACACCAGTGAGCCGACATGCAAGAGAGCATAGAGAGTTGTAGAATAAAATTTTATTAATGTTATAAATAATAACCATAATGAAAAAAAGAATTAATTTTAACCCAAATCATATCTTCTGTCCTTAATTCAATTCAATTCAACTTTATTTGTATAGCACCACTTCACAACAATGTTGTCACAGGGCACTTTACATACATGAATCAACATACACAGCATTTCAAGCCAATCCATACATATCCTATAATAGAAACCAACTGATTGCATCGAGTCATGACTTCGATCCCCCATCCTGAGCATGCACGCGGCGACAGTGGGAAGGACAAAACTCCCCTTTAACAGGAAGAAAACCTCTGGCAGAACCTGGCTCAGGGAGGGCAGCCATCTGCCTCGACTGGTTGGGGTGGAGACGACAGGAAAGACAGAACAACATGTACAATTGAACTTAATCAGAAAGACCTGTGGAAAAAAGGAGAAATAAGTTAGAGACGGCAATATTGTCATATATTTATACATTAATATATTAGAGAAATAGAGCAAGGTACTTCTCAGTGTATCAGGTAACATCCCCATTGCTACATAAGTATTGGATGGCTAGACTACCTATAACTATAAGAGCAATGAGCATAACCTGGATAGTTGGGTCCCGTACATGCAGACTCCAACTCAGGAGATGCTCATATCCTAACTATAAGAATCATGAAAAAGGAAGGTTTTCAGCTCGATCTTAAAGGTGTGGAGGGTGTCAGCCTCCCAAACCCACGATGGGAGCTGGTTCCATAAGAGAGGAGCCTAAGTGAGGCAACTTCTTCTTATTTACCATTACATTATGACATTGAAAGACAATATGATTAAATTAAATCACATTTATTTAGATGATATAAATTGGTTTATATGTTTGAAGTATGTTAAGATAACTACTGTTGCTCATAGTTGTGATATAAATAAACTGAACTGATTTGAAGTTTGCATCCTGTTGCAATAATAAGCCCATGAAGTTTGTATATTCATTTTCATGAATCAGAAAAAAGTTTAAATGTTTTTCACCGACCAACGTGTCATGGCATTGATCTTGTTTGGCCAAAACAGGTGTGGTTTCTCATTTGCATAGTAAAGCAATAAAACCACAGCAAAGGCACATTCAAATTTATGATAAACAGAAAAAGGCTTGTCTCTGCTTCCCTTGCTCAGCGCAGGCTTAATACTCTTCAATAATATCAAACCATTTTATAGTCAGAAGGGGGTGTTTGCTTGAGGGACCTGTGTAAATTAATCAGTCTTTAATGGAGGTTTCTGTGTACACTGGACTTCAATAGATCCAGATGACTTTTTTTTGGTAACTGGCCACACCTGTTCAGTTGAGCATATATTTGAATTGGAGAGCGCTGTTTGCTCAGTTAGTGAATACTTGACCTTATGGATTTTATGAAACAAAGGTAATGGCAAATAAAAATGAAAAGAAAAAAAAAAAAGGTCCAGTCATGAAGGCACCAGGCGGGAATTCAGGATTGGACTTGACACTTGGTGTAAAAGACCAGGTGTTTCACAGTCAAAACACAGCCAGACAGCTAATCAGCAATGACACAGTAAAGGACAGAAGGCCATTGTGTTTCTCATGTGTAAAAGGCTTTGGCTTATTTTCTCACAGTAGCTAGCTATTAGCCCGCAACTACGCTGTGATTACAGAGAAACAGTCGCAAGCTTTCAGGACTTGTGCTCTGTTCGTGCTGATAGGTGCCTTTCACATCGAGAGAACAGCAAATTTGAATCCAGAGCCAAGAGCTGAACGAAAGAAAATATGAGTCATAAATCACGGCTGTCTGTCTGCTGTGATAAGACAGTAGTTACATGGTGGCCAATCACATGTCCATTTGATTCTAACAGAGAATTTGCTTAAAGTTTGGCACAAGGTGACGGTATAAGGTTATTTTCTAATATTAGGGTTAAGTGTACTCTGTTGAACTAAAATGGTCCAATCAGATTCGGCCAGTTAAATTTCAACCTATGATGAGCCACAGCTTCCCATGCCTTCACCAGTTTGTGTGCTCTGCCTCTTATCTCAGCGACACTGGCTGACCGTTGGACTTTGCTGTTTATTTTGGGGAGTTGCGTGTCTACCTTATGACTTTATCAACATTATTTTTGTGTGTGTATGCTTGTGTGTTTTCCACTTGTGTAGATACATTCTCCCACCTCATTGTCTTAATTTCCCTCCATTCATGCCACACTTTACCTTTTCATCTCTATATTGCGATGGGATATTCTACTTTCTTTGAGTAATTTTTATTCTTTGTTATTTTGCAAATGGAGAATTTACACAACACTTTTGATTGCTTTTAAGACATAATGATGCTATACAGTGTGTATAGTTGAAATTGGTTCTTCTCCAACAAGGTGATGGAAAACGTGAGATTCCTTACAGGGGCCACACCACAGATCAGATCATAATAAAGGACACTGTAATAATCCTGTAAAAATCCAGTTATTAGTAATATTATTTTAGTAAAAACATTTTTGCTGCACATTGACATTGCAAATATTTGGAATTGAAGGCACAAAGCATTTTTGGTTTCTGTCGTTCACATGCATTGATCACATCCTCCTGTGCGTTTCCTTTTAAAGACTTTTTTGGGTTTTGTTTTTTCTCTCCCCTACTTTAACGTCTTTGACTTCAAATATTTAACTTTTACTCAGTTTATGCACTTTGTAATAAGGTTTTTAATGTGCTGTATATTTAAAGTCTCTTCAAAACAAAGTAATCCCAGCTTGGCAACCACCTGAAACACCTTGTTGTTAAATCTTTCTTTCTGTTTCTGGTCTACGTGATCTTATTTTTAGAATGACTCATTAACACACCTCAAATTACTGTCTGCCTCAGTCATATGTTATTTCCTCAATACAGCTGAACAATAAAACAAAAGTCCATTTTGTTTGCATGTTGTGCAGCTGATGTGGCTAGTGTTATCAGCAGCTTTGATCATAGGCCGGTGAGTAAAGTAAAAATGCTGAAGGACATGAGCTGTAGAAGTTTTAAGAACTGAATTAAAACTGAGAAACAAGGACCGGTGCTATGTAACTGTTTTTTTTAATGTTGCTTTATTTGCTTAGTTGTAGTGGGTCATGTGCACAAAGGTTATGTCAGTTAAATATCATAAACTGTTCGACAAACTAAAGCAAAATGAGAGCCAATACTGGAAAAGGCGAGACACTATGAAGCTAATGAGTTAGTACATCCAAACTGCAGCATTATATCTTGATCCCATATAAATTCTTTATAAGTTAAAACCATACCGTAACTATTAACTTTAGAGAACCTCTTGTGTTTACAGCCAGTGGGCAGGAAGTCAAGTTTGTGCAGAAACATTTATTGATCTGGCAATC
>NC_136621.1:29425230-29475230 GCF_933228915.1 Telmatherina bonti
CTGTACTGTTACACTTCTTTGCATTAAGTTAACTATTCTTATTGTTGTGTCAAGGGTTATGAAGACATGAGCATTGCTGGTTTTTTTGTCCTAATTTGACCAAAATAATCTAAAGAAACAACCTCTGTTATGTTCTGTTGGTGAGTGTATTATCATACGCCCTGTGCCAGCTTACGGTCAGGCTCCATAAATGTAAGAGCATCCTTAATGTTATGGTGTGTTCACATAGATGTCGATCAACAGCTAATGGACTTAAAGAGCGGGAACTGTGCACGTTCTCCAGCTAAAAAAAAACTAATGGAAAACTTTCTAAAGTAAACTTGTGATAATGGTAAAGCTGCTCTCCCCAAGGGCTCACATGAAATATGTACTGGTTTCTGACTCCTTTGCATCTGCACTGGGTCAACGGGACATATTGGAAGATCATTCCACTTAATTTTGTTTTCTGCTTGTGACCATTATGTACCTTTTTTTATTTACAGTGTAACAGAGGGTTACTCATTCTGGCCATATCAGCCTATGACCCAACACCTGACTGATAGTAATGATTAACTGTGCAGACCCCGATGGGCTGTTAGATCCATTTAATTGGATTCAAGTGTGTTTAAGTTGAATACATTGAATACTTATGAGTAACACTGACATAGTGGCTCCCATCTAGACATCCTCTGATTTTTTTTTTTTTTTAAAGTTTGTTCAAAAGCAACAATGGACAATAATGCATTTTTTAAGAACTGCTTGCTTTCTTTTTTTTTTTTTTCTTATCTCAAGTAGTTTTACTATACAATAAGGATTTATTGCTGACATACTGCTTGCACTCTCTTTAGCTTTTACCTCTAAATATGTAGGTTTTTAGGCAAGCCGATCAAACCTTCGGTTGTTTCTTCACATTTGAAGTAGTGTAGTTAATGTACTACAAAACTAGAAAAAACTGATATATCTTTAAGTTGTTGCCAAGTTTTTTTTTTTTTTTTTTTAGATTTTAGCCTTTGTGTTCTCCCAAATCAGCACATTTATAGCATTATTTCTGCACCAACATGTTTTTAACAATCCAAATGTGTCAGAAAACCTCAGATTAAAGGTCTATTCATGCTGTCCACAAGCGGTGAAGCAAGTGACAGTGTGATCTGATCCTTCTGCTGACCCTGCAGGTTGTAAGCATGGCAAACATGTCTATTGCATCAGAAAGACAAAAGAGTCACTTGTTTAGTGAATGAGCTGTGCAGAGCATTGCTGTTATCTATGCTTTTATAATTGGACATTAAAGGAGTTCAAAGCACAAAGACGGTGTTAAGCTTAGGTTGAGAAATCGTTTCAAATGCTCTAGATAACCTCTTTTTTTCCACCCTACTGTGATCAGGACACGACGGCAACAAACAGCCCATATCGCTCACCACAACTCAGAGATCTTTACTGACACATTGCTACAGGCCGCTCTGTAAGCTGCTGTTATAACATGTTTTAGCTAAGAAGAGAGAAGTCCCAGCTGACTCCTCAGAAACACTTGTGGGAAGTATCTGTCTATGGAGAGGGAGACCAAAAACCTCAAAAAAGTCAGTGGAAGTTATCCACTCTCTGTCCACCACAAAAGTGTGTTTGTTAATCATTACCACTCTCTTGTCTTGTCATTGTTTCATATAGCTGTAAAACAGGCTGCTGGGGGGGAGCACAACTTTGAGTCAGCCTCGATGTGGAAGCCAGAACTTCCGTAATGTTAACCAAATGTTCGCGTGTGGACATGTGGGTTGGTTGTCTTTGGTGAAACATAAGCCTTTCAGCAGGTTCACGAATGACTGTCTGAGTATGAGGATAGCTTTTTCAGGTAAACTGTGACCCCGCTCCCTACACACGCACACACACCTATCCTGTTTTATCCGTTCAGACCTGTTCACACGTGCGCTCTGTAGCAATGAAGCACCCCTTGGATTATCAGTGTGGCTGTTATCCTATTACAAGACAGTGGTTGCAAGCTGTCATGCGTGTGATATCGGACAATCTCAGTTACACACACTAAGTAAGCGTGCACCTATTTGTCGCAACATGCAGTCACACCTGTACATTCCTTGTCTTGGATTTCACCCTGCATTTGAAAAGCATTACACCTACAGTTGGAGAAGGCAGGGCTTGTGTTGGTTTTCAGATAAGGTTCAGTGTCTTGAGGTCACCTCAGTGTATTTAGGACATGAGACTCCCTTCCTTGTTATAGAGGAGCTGACAGAGGAATTGACAGTTTATTGATGCATGTTTTAGATGTGCAGACTTTGAGCTTGAAAACATCTTACTTATTGACTCTTGCAAAGTATCAATATAGGTTATAGATACTTTGACATCAGTCAGAAAACTTTGAACTGCTGCGTCACACCATGCTCTGAAATGCGGCAAGCCAAAGAGAGAAGTGGCTTTCAGTGTATTTTGAATGAAGTGTTTCCGGTAGTTTTTAGGTGAGGAATGGGTAAACTTGCATGTTGTTCATAAATCGGCAAAAAAAATACAACAAAATAAAAACCAAGTAAACTCGCAGAACTTTGTCGGAACAAACTAAATGTACAATAGGTTTTTTTTTTTTCTTTTTTTTTTTGTCTGTATTTTCAATGTAGTTTTATGACTGTTTTTACAGCCTCCCATAATGCGGTTACCACTGTGACTCACTGGTCACAGACTAAAATACATTTCCCTCTGGGAAAAAAAAAAAAAAAATTACAGCTTTTTTTTTTTTTTTACTTTGCCAGACATAAAACCTATCAAAGTCCCTGTGAATAAAGCCTTTTTTCTGCTGCCAGTGAACATGCCTGGCTGTCTTTTGATCAGCAGGAAGCCAGTGTAAAAATAGCTAGAATAGTGTTTCATCATGAGGTCTGCAGGGAATGGGAACAGGCAGCCCACCATGCAGCCTGCTGGGTACCTGCTGCAAGATGCAGCTGAAATGAAGCTACCGCTGGCCTGATTAAAACCTGCTTTAGATGTGACAAGATGTCTTAGCTGTCTGCCCTGGAAGCTTCTCCCGCTGGTCTTGTAAGCCTCAGCAATACATAAATGCTGATTAAAGCAACCCAGATGTGCTGCAGTTTGTAATTGCATGTCATTCACTAAGCCTAACATCAAGTCCTAAAAAAAATTTCTGCAACTGCTGGCTGATTTATATTTAAAAACTTTGGCTAAAGATGGAAACATAAAGCAGGTAGCAAGTAATTTCTCCTGATGAGGTCAAGATATAAGGCCATAAACTGAAGAGGGGTATTGTTTGCTGTTTGGCGTATGGTTACCTTTTCGCTCTGAGGTTTGTTATCGACGAGCAAAGCATCTGTAAATGGATGATGATCATTATGAAAATGTTTGGGGTATGATTACAAAGCCATCTCTAAAGAACGTGCACTTACACAGTTTAACAATCAGCCACAAATCCATTACTGTTGTTGTTTAGAGGTGGTTTACAAGAGAGATCAGTGACAGAAAATTGCAGTTGTCTGTCAGGCCAGAAAACACCCCAAAGGGGGGAAAATTGTATAGCAGCTGCCGCATGTACAGAGGCTACAGCTCCCAGATGCAGCTGGTCCAGGTTCAAATCCTTGCCGGGGGCTCTTTGTGGCAAATAACTCCCTGTCTCTGACTTCCTTTCCTGTCCAGCTCCTGTTTAACAAAAGGTGCAAGATTCATAAAATGTAGAAAATGAACTCAAGTTCATTTGTACAAAACTAATGTTTGACTGCAACTGAAGAAAATTGTGCACAGCAGAAGAAGATAGAAGATAGTACGTGTCCTCTGAAGAGAATGCTGCCACTTGTCTGCAAATTGCTTGATCAGATTTACAAGCTACAAGGCCACTATAAAAATGTGTTCAGTAAAAAGGAAATTAAAGCACAGCTTTTATGATTTAAATTAGAAGCTCATCTTAAGTTGGAATATTCGGTTTTATGTATATTATATTATATTATATTATATTATATTGGGGATGGGAAAATTGGATAAAAAAAAATTGAATATCAGGATTTTTTGGTTCACAAATTTCAAATTAATTTTTTGGTGAAAAAATAGATTTTTTTTTTAAAATAAATAAAAATAATCTATTATAAAATTTTCATCATTTTTACTGTTTATTAATCTTTTTACTTGTCTTCAAGGGCATTATAGCAGCAGAATGATGATCTGGCTACGATGTTTCTTCCTAATTGAAATCAAGGAAAATGTTGAGTAAAAAAGTTTTTTATCTTTTTTTTTTTTTTGTTTTGTTTGGTTTTTCTTTTTTTGCATACAAAAGTCTGCAGTATCAAGGAATTTGACAATCGCAATTTAAGTCCAATCAGCACCCAAAAAAAATCGGAATCGAATCAAATCGGGACTAAAGCACATTGTCACCGCCCTAATATATATGTGTGTGTGTGTGTGTGTGTGTGTATATATATATATATATATATATATATATATATATATATATATATATATATATATAGGCCTATTTTTCCACCTGTGAAACATGGTGGTGATAGTTTGAGGGTTAGAACCTGCTGTGGTAAATCTGAGGTTGCACTTTGCCTCAGTCACCAATAAAGCTATGAATCTGCATTATGCCTGCTTGATGCTGGCAAACATGGAGCACAGTCTCACATCTGTCTGTGAAATGAATCTCTGCAGCTTTAGTCGAGGTACACAGTGTGTTTCTTCAGTGGCAGCACTGACCCTGTTTTACTGCATAAAGATATTTCTAATGAAGAATAAATCGTAACTCGTGACATGTTTTAGTAAAGTATGTTACAATAACCTGGATTGTACTGGCTTGAACAGAAAATGTGAATTTGCCACTTTTAAACATATCATTATGCTGCACTCATTTTGATTATGGGAGATTTTGAATGTGATTTTTAAAAGATTGTTTCAATTTGATGGCTGGATGAAGGTTAATTACTTGTTTGTCCCATAAGAGCGTTTACGGTAATGGCAGTCTCGGTTCCTGAATGCAGAAGATTCCTTCAGGGTCTCTTCACAAGGGCAAGGATTAGTTTTAAACCAGCCAAATCCAGGTCCCTGGCCTGAAGAAAGGCAGACTGATCATTGCCTCTCTTTGCTGTAGAAAGGACCCAGATTTCATTAGTGAAAGAAAAATCTGTCAAAATTTATGAAAGGAACATAGCTGCATTTTTCCCAAAAAACTCTGATGACCAAGTAAGATGGAAGAAGAAGCGTCAACTGGTCACAGCTCTGGGGAACTGACCCCCAGCACATTATGTTTTGTCATCGAATCAGTCTATGTTGTTCATCCAAGCCCAGCAAATTTGCACTGCTGGAGCTTAACAGATACTGATTGTTCCAGAAGAACAGTACCTTGGAGCATGTCCTCAGTTGCTGTCTAAAGGCATTGGGGTCAGGTCCTCAGGGTCTTGGCAGAAGCTGCCAGCATTTCAGAGTTGGATAGAAAGTCTAGGTCCTCTGGAGGGGTCTCACCACGGCACGGGATTGGCTCCCTTAGGTCGTCCTGGGAAGGGAACTTCCTGGAATACATCTCTGCCACTTCACTCACCCCAGACATTGTACTAACATCAAAATCATTAAATCGGTCATGATGGGGGTTTCTGAAGGTGAGTTTGAAGAGCCAAAAAGTGCAAGAGAGCAAAAATTGGGGAGTGAGTGCAGTAAGTTATGAGTGAATAATGACTGAAATGCTCACAGTGAACCAGTAGAAGTTGGGTGCTTGAGCTATGGTGGCCAGGGAGTTCAAGTTAAAGATTCCCCTTCCTGCACTGGTGGAAGGACAAACCAGCTATAGAACATCGTATAGGCTGGTAAAAAGCCTACAGCCTAGATAGCTATGTATCAGAAGGGAAGAACCTTGAAGCAGCGTGCCACTGGGACACAAGATCAGGGGCTGATGACTCCTTACTGGGTCACCCAGTTGGGGATGTCTGATGATCAAGGACCCATAACATTCTATGACCCTGGGTTCATCAGTAAAGATGCGTCCAGATAGCATCAATAGCTGTATTAACTGATTCAGATGCATACATGGATAAACAGATTTATGCAAATGCAGAAGTTACCTGTGCAACTATCTGGACATAGCATGACTCAAATGCAAGTGCAGTGAAGCTTCTTGTCAGGTGTGGAAACATTCCAGTGTGACAGCACAGGACTCTCTCTGATGGCCTCAGGGTAGAAGGGGAGAGGTGGAGGTGTAAGCTGAGACAGAAAGTCATGATCCCAACCCGCCCATTTTTTCTTTTTCACCAAACTTTTCTTCATCCTTGCTCAGCTTCTTTTCCGCCAGATTTGCATCATGCTAACCATGTATTTATTTGACTATTGTGATTGAGCCCTGACAAATTAAGATTGATGCCATTGTTTTATGCTGTTTACCTCCTGTTGTTTCATTTTTTGCTCTTGAAAATTTCTGCTCTTTTCATATCCGCTTTTACTCATTGTTTGGGTCCAGTTTTGTGGTAACATCTTGTTCCATCAGTCGTCTCCACCCTTAATTCATAAGTAATGACCCTGCAGCAGGCAGGCAGAAAGCCAGGCAGAGCAGCAGAGCAGACGTGCCGGCTGGCCGGGCTGCATCCCAGTGGAGCAGAGCCACTTATCCCTGACAGTAATGACATATGCATTGACTGGCTCATGAAAATAGGCTAAAAAGAGACTTATGATTTGAGGACTCTTTCTTGGTCTCTTTCTATATTAAGTGTTGCACAGTTGACTGAGTAATTGGTCTCATTTGCTGAAAATCATGACAACTTTATTTTGTCCAAATCTTTGAAATCTTTAGAAGTTGTACACTTTGAGTCATCACTGGAGCAACTGAAACAAAATTGTATGACAAATGTAATGAAGTATGGATATCATCAGTGACAACATATCAACATATGTGCAGCAGGGTCTACACTTTAGTTTTTATTCAGCTAAAACAGCAAATACACTGGAGTTTTTTTTGGGTTTTTTTTTTTTTTTTTCTTTCTTTTTTTTTTTTTTTTAACAGTGACAGGAGTGTGGAAGGTTTAACCCAAAGAAGCCACTTTAAACTTATAATAGGGGGAAATTAATGTTACAGACAGAATATGGGCGAGTTATTCTTAACATACAAAAAACATATGACAACTGAAATAATCCAAGCATTCTGATTACATTAGATTAATAGACAAACGTGGCCATGACACAATAAAACATCTATTCAACTCCAGGGTTTAGCATTTAAAAGACAAAGCCATTTAATGCAGCTTTCCATTGAATAGAAAAGAATAGAAAATATCTTTATTGTGTACTAGAGTGGAAACTTCTTTGGCTCACAATCACAAAACACAGAGACACAAAAAAATCTCATAACACAAATATTTATTCATTACAAGAAAAGAAAAAAATGGAAATATCTTTGAAATGTTTGAAATCAAAATCTCAAAGTTAAAAAGTTTCACCCCAAGATGTTTTATTTTTCAGTCTGTTCATTATATTTTTTGGTTTTTATTCTTTATAATGACCAAGTCAACTTTGATTTGAACATTTTACATCTTTGATGGTATATGATCACTGACATGAGGCGAAAGTAAAAGAGCCACGTTAACTTTGGGAAACAAGAAAGACTGGTTGATTCAAGCAGTCACATGAAAACAAGCTGAATACACTTGACCACATATTTTAAAAACGAGGGAGCACTGAAACGCTACCCTGAGGAACACCACGAAATGCCTGAGTGTGGCACCACAGAGTATGTAAACTGAAATGGTCTTTTAAGAGTCACATCTTGTGATGCATGAGGGAAAAAGTCTTTAAAAGATTTGCGGTTAAATTTATTTTGTTTACACAGATATAAACTTTTGAATTCTGAACAATAACAGTCAATCTTATTTAGCATATACGCTAGGATTTAATTAAACCGCAGAAGTTCAAACACAGGTAAAATCTTTTGACTCATTCTTCACATGTTGCAACTGTAAACTTGAAAAGAAGATAACGTAAATTAAGTCTCATAACTTGTAATGTAAACATCATAAGCTCTTTTTATCTTAAGCCCAAATCAATTTATTTATTATTTAAATCGCAAATCATCACCAGGCCCAACCTGAGTCACACACTTTGTGGAATAAAATGCGTGTGTGCAGTAGTCAGAGGATGCAAGAAGGTTCAGTAACCACACACAGCTGACATAGCATGATCTGCAGAAAAACACAGCTTTACCTGTGAAGAATTATGTTAAATAACATTAGAATGATGATACTTTTTTTATTTGCAAACATGCTGGAAAACCTTTTTAACACCTTTTCACTTTTTTCACTTTCCATCAGCATGCCACCAGCACAGGTTCAAGTAAAAAAAACAAAAAACAAAACATTAGGATATCTGAAATGGATTTACTCCAAATTGGCTGTTTAGATGTAACAAATGTTAGTTGTACAAAAACAAAAAGACATAGAAAACCTCAGCCAACTGTAGATAGATTATGTATTTGTCCAACTGACCGACTTAGAAACATGTGATTTGTGGCTTATCAGCTACCAGAGCTTTACTTTGATATGATAGAAATCTCTGATGAGCAATTAGTTTAGCATGTAGACAAAATGTTGTCACACACTGCAGAAAATGTGTGTGTGGTTAGTGAAAAGTGAAAAATCCTCCAGCTTGCCTGCATGTGTTCACATGATCAGAAATAAAGCTGTAGTTGGTAATTTCACTAATCCCTCAGTTTGTCCTGGACAGTTTTGTGTGTTGTTCTTCTCTCAAAGTCATGACAAGTCCTGCTTATGTTTACCATGTCTGTGTCCTCGAATACCCGCCTAGCATCTCACGACTTCTTATTTATGTCACTGAACCCATTTGTACAGGCTGTGCTGTTGTTTAACACAATTTGCCTCCATCACATCCTCTACAGGAAGAGTTTACAGTGTATGATGGCTGACTCTCTCCTTGACTGACCTCTCGTCTCCTCCTCCCTCAGATGTCATGGCGTCCTCAGTATCGCAGCTCCAAGTTCCGCCACGTGTTTGGTAAAGCTGCCACCAAGGAGAGCTGCTATGATGGCGTACCAATCACACGAAGCGTCCAGGACAACAACTTCTGCTGCGTCAACCCTCGTTTCCTCGCCGTCATCACTGAGTGTGCCGGGGGAGGGGCGTTCCTGGTCCTCTCACTGCATCATGTGAGTAAAAAAACAGGTTGACATTGAAACCGATGCCAGATTATTAAAGTGGTACATCCTCTGCATCATTCAGAAGCCTGGTAAAAGCATGCAGGAGATATGACGCCATGGTTTTTTAATTCTCTTTCTTTACACAGAAAGCCGGCAAACACCAGGTTTCAATCCTTTGACTTTTAAGATATTATGAGTTATTTAAATATGTTATTTGCAGTAAAAGGCAACTGTTTTATTTAATACAGTTAATGTGAGTGTTGAAGGATTGAGCAGATTGTATGACACCAGAGTCAGCAGTCGTCTAACGTTACATTTCTGACGCATAAAGTCTGATTACATCTTTTGGTTGTTGTGACAAAGGTTTCACCGTGCGTTGGTTAAGAAATTACTTTTAGAAACAGACAAAAATCTACTACTTCTGTTTACTCTTACAGAAACACGCTCTTGTCGTGGTAAAGAAGGAGCTGAGCAAGAAGGCAAAGCTCTTGACTTACCAGTCGATTAATGTTCCTACCCTCACCTATGGTCATGAGCTGTGGGTTGTGACTGAAAGAATGAGATCTCGTATACAGGAGGTTGAAATGAGTTTCCTCCGCAGGGTAGCTGGGCTCTCCCTTTAGAGATGGGGTGAAAAGCTCGGTCATCCGGGAGGGGCCCCGAGTAGAGCAGCTGCTCCTCATCATTGAGAGGAACCAGTTGAGGTGGCTCAGGCATCTGGTCAGGATGCCTCCTGGACACCTCCTTGGTGAGGTGTTCCGGATACGTCCCTGCTGGAGGAGACCCAGGGGAAGACCCAGGACACACTGGAGGGATTATATCTCACGGCTGGCCTGGGAACGCCTTGGGATCCCCCTTTGCAGAGTTGGCAAATGTGGCTGGGGAAAGGGAAGTCTGGGCTTTCCTGCTTAGGCTGCTGCTTCCACGACCCTCCCCGGGATAAGCGGCGGAGAATGGGTGGATGGATGGATGGATGGATGGATGGATGGATGGATGGATATTAGAGAAACAGCAGAAATTACTTAACTAAGGAGAGTTTCGATATTAAGTGAAAAGAATAGATCAATAATTCCACAAAATTAAAAATTTTCTAGGCGTCACCATGTTGATTCTGGCTGATGACAATGTAAATACTTGAGGACATATATTTGCTTTTCCGACGGCCACTGTTGGCAAACAGGAGAAAGCAGGAAATGAATCCCTTTTTTGGATTTTCCTTTTTAAAAGTGTTATTTATTTTTAAACATCGGGGGTTCTGCATGCAAATCCCACCTGCAGGACACGGTTATGACCATGGCCATAGGCAGCTTTGCACCAAGAATCTCTGAGCACAAGCAAACGTCATAAAGCTTCACTGCTGGTTGTGACATCTCCTGTCTCCCTCATCATGCAGTTTATCTCAAACATTATGCAAGTTGTCAAGTATATACTGGGGTTATCAATAACATCAGTGTGGCCAAAAGTAAATATCTTCCCCCGACTTGTTGGGTGGGTTTACAGTTTATAGTTTCACCTCATCAGGCTGAACACCTTCACACACTTCGCTCCACTCAGTGTGTGTCTAAGTTATCACTACAATAATGGGATGGTCAGGAATAGCATATAAGCTCAGGAATGATATAACTCATCTTTGGCCACCTCCCACCACCAACTCTTGCCCTCCTTTCTGTCTCGAGGAGGTGAAACTTCAGTACTCCCCTCTTCAATTCTTCACATTCCGCCTGTGTGTTTGTGTAAAGAGTAATGCCATAATTCCTTGAACAGGGTTATTAACATGCATACATATCAGAACAGAGGTTTTACTTCCTTGTGCATTCATCAGATAGGATGATGTCAGTCTTTTGTTCCACCTCATCTGCTTTGTAAGCTAGCCTGCAGGTGCGTATGTGTCTGCTGCACAAAGGTTCTGCTGGTACATAATTAGGAGTCTTGTTGAGGCAGAAGATCTTAAGTGTTTTTTTTTTCCATGGCCTTGTAATGGGATCATCAAATAGCATGAGTGTATGCCATAAACGTTTTAGTTTGATGTTAATGTTGTGCAGACTTGAACTGGATGCAAACTGGAAAACGTGCTGTAACCTGCACAACATGCTCTGTTTTAGGGAGACATTTTGCATCTCCATCTGGCTGTCGGATTTTTAAGCTGTCTTTGTAACTATTTTAGGTTTATGGGAGTTATTTTCAATACCAGTGTGCTCATACTGAATATATGAAATAAAAGGTTGAATAGAGTGTGTTGCGACTCAGCACGGAGCTGTGTGATGTCTGATGAATGTCCTTGAGGGATTACTTAAGTGAGTAATGTTGGCTGGAGCTCACAGGTCTGAAAGTGAAAAACATCTGGGAGTTTGAAGTTGGAGAGAAGCTCATTCTTTCACCTACACTTACCTCATACTCAAACCGTAATGCTGTTTGAGCATAGCTGCCATTTTCCTTGTGCAAACAGCATATTTGCTGGGAGATTTTATGTGCCACTTTGTACAGGTAGGAAGAAATCTCTCGGGAGGAATGTCATGAAATGTAAGATGTGATGTTTTCTCTCTTCTTTTAGATAAAATTCAATTTTTTTTTTTTTTTTTTTACAATCTTTCTTCTCCGTTGCAACATAAGCAAGTTTGAAACTCGAAGGATTAGAGGGTTGCTTCTGCACATTGCCTGGCAGAATATGGAAGTGGCTGTTGCACATTGTTGTGGATCAACACTGATGCGATACAGCACCCAAGTCACAATAAAGCAAGCTGACCAGTTGAAGCAATACTCATATTTTGCGAGATGAAATCACTGTAGGTGTCACACTCTGGTGCATGAGAATAAAGCATTGGTTGATAAAACTGATTTAGTCTCTGATAGACAAGGAAAAAGCAATCTTGACTTTTTTATTCCTAACTTTTTATTGGATCATGGTTTCCCGTAGCTCCCTGCTGGACCTACGAAACAACAGCAGTCCAGGAAGATGCACTGTTAAGCCTGGAGGTCATGGGAAGCTTATCTGTGCAATGACAGTGAAACAATCAGAAATGTTTATGCCTAACAGCTACCAGGGATTTTGTAAATGGGCACTTTTAGCCTACTGACATCAAGGGGTTAGTGCTATGGCAACACATTGATGCTTCTTTCCTTCTATCAGCTCAGTCTATACATTCTATACATTAAAAAGATCTAACACAAGATGACTTGTGTTTCTGGTCTTAAAAAGCAGAGAGAGGGCTGATCTGCTACTACAAAGTCTTTTAACACATTTGTATTTATTGACTTGGCAAACACTTCTACCATTGAGGAGCAAGATTATTTATTTATTTAATTATAAATCAGTGTTCTTGTTTCTTCTTTTCATTTGTTCACACACACACACACACACACACACACACACACACACACACACACACATATATGTGTATATATATATGTGTGTGTGTGTATATATATATGTGTAAATATATATGTGTATATATGTGTATATATATATGTGTATATGTATATGTGTATATGTGTATATGTTTGTATATATGTATATGTATATATATATATGTATATGTATGTATGTATGTATATATATATATATATATATATATATATATATATATGTGTGTGTGTGTGTGTGTGTGTGTGTGTGTGTGTGTGTGTGTGTGTGTGTGTGTGTGTGTGTGTGTGTATATGTATGTAATGAATCTGTGTTTCATAAGGTCCATATTGGCCTTTTCTATAGTTGTCATTCTCATGTATGCTAGCCATCAGTGGTCTTGGACACAAATGTGCACACTGTGTCCTCACTTTTCATAGTTCTACTCTGCACCAGTCTTTTGTAAGTAATCCAATGGCTGTTATTTTTCTTCATAAAATATCAATATCAAATATCAAATAATGTTAATTTTTCCCTTTTTTTTTTTATTTTGGTCAGACGGGTAAAGTAGATCCAACCCACCCTCGGATATCAGGCCACAGGGGCAACGTCTTAGACATCAAGTGGAATCCTTTCAATGACTACTGCATCGCCTCCTGCTCAGAGGACACCACAGTGAGTGCGCACACACAGACAAAGTACAAGATGGTTAAACTGACGTGTTATAATTTTCCAGGAATACGATCGTGTTACAGCAAGATCATTTTATTGCCTTGCTGTTAAGTTTTCTAAAAGTCATTCCTCACATTCCTCAGCTCTGACCTGGCAGAGCAGCTCAGAACAAACCCTAGCAGACAGAAAGAGAAAGGAACACTCAACAAGTTTTGCCATCTATTTTGACAATTTTACTAGAATGTGTCTTAAGGCATTGTCATTTGTCCTCTGCTGGTTGTTTTTCCGTGATTTATTTTCTGCCTACATCCGCAGGTGAAAGTGTGGGAAATCCCTCCTCATGGTGTGCTGAAAAACATAACAGTGCCGTGGAAGGAGCTGCAGGGTCACAGCCGCAGGGTGGGCCTCATTGAGTGGCATCCTACTGCCAACAACATCCTCTTCAGCACGGCCTATGACTACCAGGTAACGCAAACAAACACAACGCACACACTCGCCGTCCCTGATACAAGCATATAAAGCTTTCATCAGTAAATGACTGTAAGGCAACATGTAATTAACCAAACACGTACTTGACCTTTTCGTTTACGTACTTCTGTATAACAATGCAGTCAAACAGGTAGTTGTAGTTTGCTCTCAAAGATAGCTGTGCGACTGACGTGTAAAAATGTCAAGTAATGCACACAGCATCACAAGTAGGCAAGTTGTTTTTATGTCATTTAGAGGCTAAATGCCAACAAATGTGTATATTTATACATTTGAATGCTCTGTATTTCTTAATTCTGGTTCCCTGGAATGAGGAGTAACGTTTACTTACAAGCTCCAAGAGTTCTTGTTTTCAGCTTAAAACTAACTGCAACAGCATAAATTCCTTTCAGATAAGAAAAATATGCACTCATGCCCATTTGTACAACCACCGAGTAATGCTTCCTATGATAGTGTGCCTCTCAGCCCACCGTCGAGCTCAGCTGTTTGGACCATCTTGCAACACTTGTGTCTTGAAGGAATGTTCAGTTCTTTGCACAAAATACTTTGACGTTTTTATTGAGCAGAACTACACTAATTCAGAACAAAACCGAGTCCTGTTCCAGGGTGTAACTTTTCTAATAAACCTGCCATTCAGTTTAACACTAATGTCAATACGTAATTCATCCCTCAGCATTAATCACTTGTAACATTTTCCTTTTATTGCAGCCCAAGCTTAAAAAAAATGTAGATGGACTCCAACTTCTTTCCAGACAGATGGGGTTATTGACTTTGTGTCTGCGCCTTTATTCTTCCAGGTGATGATCTGGAACCTCGACTGTCCAGAGCAGGTGATTAAAAACCCCGTGAGGACCATCAGCCACCATTCAGACGTGGTCCTGTCCATGTCTTTTAATACAGATGGCAGCCTCCTCGCCACCACCTGTAAGGACAAGAAAGTCCGGCTGGTGGAGCCACGCTCAGGAAACCTGTTGCAGGTAGCGTTTCGCTACGTGTGTGGTTGCATCATTAATGGGAGGACAAAAGTTTAACTCAAAAAGGCTTGGGTTTTTTTGTTTTTTTTTGCGTAATCAAACAGCAAGTCTTCTTCACGTGTTTTGGTGTTACTGGAGCATAGGCCTGCTCATCAATTACCTTGTCATTGTAAAGACATGAAGAGGAAAAACAATTATTTTCTGCTCTTCCCTTTTTGAAACGAGGAATTTTAGTTATTTTAGACTTTTTTAAAAAAAATCTAAAAACATTAAATTAGCATAAAGAGCATCAGTTGTTTCCCTTCTGCAGATGTAATTGGTAATCTCTTCCATTTAAACCTTTCCAGTTTGCCCACTTTTGTTGCCTCTGTTGCAAGCTGCTTTCTACCGCCTCCACCCCTGGTCCGCCTATTTAAACTGTGTTGGAGGTAATTGGTGGGATTTGTGTAACAGATGTTGCTCTCTTTTGTATTGCTGATGGTCTTTGTTGCTATTTGCACAAGGATGGCCAAACATCAAACTACTATAATTGTAGACGATTATAATAATTTTTTACACAAGTTATCCCCATCCCAGTGAAGCTAAATTAGTCTTTTTTGCAATTAGCCTTTCATTTAAATGATTTGTTTCTCCTCATTATATTACTAGAACTATTTTAAATGACTTCTAAATGACTTGTTCCTAAAGAGCCTTAATTATTTAAAACTGCATTTCCCAGCTTCACAATGTCTTTATTTGCATTTTACGTATTTCAAACAGGTACATTAAGTGCAGTCCAGATATAAATATACACATATGTTTCATTGGCACAGGTCACAAGAAATGTTCACAACTTTCTGTATGTACAACAAGCAACAAGGGAAAAATAAATATTTATTTATTTTCTTAATTACATTTATAGAAACATAAAGCCCATAGGATGCTTAAGCACACTTTTTTTTTTTGCTAAATAAACTTCTTAAACATGGTTCTTTGTTCTGCTATTCAGGAACCTTACTGCCAAGCTCAAGTGGGAGTTTGTCACTTCTTTTCCCTTTCCCAGGCACTCATCCAGCACTATGCTGCCAAAACTAACACCTCTGGCCCGGCTGGATCACAGCATAGCTCCACAGACCTCTGGGTCACCATCTATTGACATCTTCCCTTTACATTAGTCTGCCGTTGTTTCCTGTGTGCTAATGAAACTCATACAGGCACATATAAAAAGTAAAAAAATGAAAGAGAGAAAAAAGTAACACGGAAATGCTAAAGAGTCATAAACTTTGCTGTGTAAAATACCCTTTTTTTAAAAAAAAAATTCACTAATAAGAAACCATCTGTTCGGTTGTACATTGGTGGGAAAAGGTGGAGAATTACAGAGAAATGAAAATCCTTGTCATGGATGGAAGTGCTGGTAACGGCTCATGTTACTCTGATTACTTGTAGTATAATAATGTACATGAATGTTTATCATGTTTGACCTACGGTGAATGTGATATCTGTTTGCAGGAAGCCAACTGCAAGACACACAAAGCCAGTAAGGTGTTGTTCCTTGGAAACATGAAGATGCTTCTCACATCCGGTACCTCACGCTACAACCATCGACAGATAGCTCTGTGGGATCAGGTGAGACCTGCTGCAAAAGGGACCGCCAGCACTGCTGGATCTGTTTGGATGTGCTTGACTGTCTAAGAGAACACTTTTCTAAAAGACTTGAATTTTTATTTATTCCTCGACAAATTTGCCCTCTCGATAAAGATGTTTAATTTTTTTCTTAAAAATCTGACCCAAAGAGCCTTTATGGGATGTGTTATTGATGATGGCCAGGTTGTGATCTATTTTTACTAAACTGAATAATGATGATGTATGAAGATGAAACAACTAGAGAAGCGTGTAGCGGCAATTCTTTCAACATGCAAAATAAAAATGATTATTCTGAACCTTCAGAGCCAAATGGCTCAGCCTGAGTAACAGAGAATTAATAATAATATGAATGAAGTAAAGGTCAGTGCATTACATCACTACTGGAGAGATCTTGACTCCATGCAGTCTAATGTAAAACCCCTGAGCTTTAGAGATTACAACATATACCAACTAAAAATAACTAAATATAGTAAGCTAACATTTAAGAGAGTAATGTTGCACTGCAACTTGTCTATGTAGCTCCAAATGACCTCATGTGCGAATCAAATACAGCCCTTCCACTCGGAGAAACTATTTGCTGTAGAGTATACAGCAAATATCAGAGTACATTTCTGATGAAGTACCTGTCAGATGCAAACACTGTGCTTTAAGCTGTTTGCAGTCATGTTATTATGCCTCTAAACCACTAGATATGACAATAAAATGTATTACTCATTACAGTCTTGTTAACTTTTTACTCTTAATCTCTGTGAGTTATCATTTTCACCAAAGAATGATTCTGTTATATTTGCGAGCATTTTTTTTATGAATACGAAACAGAGACACTGCGTTGCAGCTGTGTGTATTAAATGGCACAGTTTGCATGGTCCTAATATCTAATAATCAATATTTTTTGATTAATCATCTCATGACCTCCAAGATTTTTCATTTAGTTTTCTGTAAAATTTATATATTTTTAAATAGATTTATTTCTTCACTAATTTTTTTTTCACTTTTTGAAAAAAGAAGTGGTTTTTTTTTTTGTTTAATTGAGTTATTTTACTCATGCTAAACTTTCCTTCTTATTTATTTATTTATTTTCCTAAATCTCCATTCATCTCAATGGCTGATGATTTTGTGAGTTTTACAGGCCGGTGTGTGGAACTGCTGTCTCAAACACAACTCTGCCATCTAGTGGACTAAATGCAGCACGAGCAGTTTACCTGAACGACTCACTGAGCGCGAGTTAAAGTAAATCCAGAGTTGTTCCCTGGTTCAGCATGTGATCACACCTGTTACTCAATAGTTATGGTTGTGTGGCAGGCTGGAGTGCCGTGGTGGATGAGTGTATCGTGGATGAGGGATTAAGGCAAAGCATGGATTATGGATTGAGTGCTCGGAGTTTTTAATTCAGCTCTGCTTCTTACGTAGCAGTGGATTAAAATGGTGCAGTGTTTTGATATTGGGAGGGATTTTCTTGTCTGTTGTTTATGTTAGCTATGTTGTTTTTGACAAGTTCTGTGTTTGTGTGTGTGTGTGTGTGTGTGTGTGTGTGTGTTTACAGGATGATCTATCTGTGCCTTTGTTGGAGGAGAATCTGGACGGTAGTTCAGGGGTCCTCTTCCCTTTCTATGACCCTGATACACACATGCTCTACCTTGCTGGGAAGGTGGGTTAATGATTTCATAGTGCAAGATTCCAACAGAAAACACACACTTTATGG
Organism: Telmatherina bonti; assembly: GCF_933228915.1. Lineage (NCBI taxonomy): Eukaryota > Metazoa > Chordata > Actinopteri > Atheriniformes > Telmatherinidae > Telmatherina > Telmatherina bonti. Next base: position 29,443,131 of record NC_136621.1, read on the forward strand.
CTGATACAATGACTTGATGTTTGTTCTGTAGGGTGATGGTAACATCAGGTACTATGAGATCAGCTCAGAAAAGCCCTACGTCCACTACTTAACAGACTATCGCTCATTCTTACCTCAGAAAGGAATGGGTAAGGCATGCACACACACACACAACCTCAAACTTTCAGAAATGGCCCCTGTAATCATCCTTCATTATGCTGGATGTTTGGAAGCTTAGTTTGCCTCCTGGCTGTGCTGACTCTCCTGCACCTGTAAGCAAACCTTCTGTGCAAATAAGCCTGCAGGATTTGAATAACCAAACCAGCTTCTCACTGATGTTGTAGATCATGATCATGAGCCTGCAAACGGATGTGTGCTTATGCTGCAGATTCAGAATTCATATTTTACTCATTAAAAGCTATAACACAACCATCCACAATTACTTTGTTATAAATGAACCTTTGTTCTCTCATGTTTTATCCCTAATTCCTCTGTTAAAGCTGTTTTATATCATGTATTTTAATGACTTCATCAAAGTGATTTACAAAAGAGAAAATCCCAATCATTAAATGGGTCTATCTACATGTGGAACCAGCTTTCTGGGGTCATTATGCCCTTGATTGACTTGCACTCAGTCGTGTGGTTTTGCTAAACAAAACCACTAAGATGCCTGAAGGGAGCAATTCTGCATGGCTCAAAGAGGTGTGACAACACCATAAATATTTTACTCTACATGTCATGGTTACAAGCTGGCTCATGGATCTCAACATAAAGTTAGTACTGGCAACGAGTTTAGATCATAAAGGCTCTTCCAAATGATTTTAGGAGTTTATGTTGATCCATTGTCATCCTGTACTTGCTTTAGTCCTCCCGTATGATTGGTGGTAATTCACTCTTTTGGTTAAATATGCAAGTGAAGCGATTTTTTTTTTTTTTTTTTATTTGTACATTTTTTAAAAAAAATGTTTGATAAGGTGAAAGGCCAACATTCAAATTTATTTATACCATTCAAATTTATTAATATTTTGTTTATACCACACAACAAAAGTTGAACAACACAGGTTGATTGGAAATAGTCAGATACAATATATTGTTTTAAACTGATCTCAAGTATGCGATAATCCAAAAATAATCCTCCTGTGTTGTTACATTACAGTCCCCACCTTTAGACATTTTAGCTTTCAATTATTTCACCTTTTTGCATATTGCATTGGCTTTTTTTTTTTTAATCAAGCTGTGTCATAAACGGACAGTATTCAGAATACTTCTAATGCACACGATCCATCTTTTCACCAGGTTTAGCAAAATTCAGCCTGGTTGTTTTAACATCAGCTCCCTGACAAACACATGTAATCATATTCCTCCATCCTGGCTCAGAAAGATTACAGCTTCATTTATTCACTTATTGTTCAGCAACTGTTTACCTCTAAGCCAATGAAATGAAAAGAATCTGCACTGCCGTATCACAGGTGTGATACGAGACAGCGGCGCAGTGAGGGTCTGCCATGAGGCAGAATAATACTTTTTGGCTGATGTGTCTTCCTACAGGTGTGATGCCAAAGAGAGGCCTAGATGTGAGTTCATGCGAGGTTTTCAGATTCTACAAACTGGTGACAATCAAGAGCCTAATTGAACCTATTTCTATGATCGTACCCCGCAGGGTGAGAGCACATATTAGCTTAAACAAACCACAAACACAGCTGTGTAAAAAAAATAAAAAATAAAAAATTCTCCATTTTGATTTATTTATTTTGATCTGTGCATGATTGTGCTGCATATGTGTTTCCAGTCGGAGTCGTACCAAGAAGACATCTATCCAATGACAGCAGGGAACATGCCAGCTTTGAGTGCAGAGGAGTGGCTCAGCGGCAACGACAAAGGTCAGAAATAATGTGTGAGATATTGAATGAACTGATGAAGGTAGTTTCCTTTTTTCCTCTTTATAAATCAGTTCAGATGATGATTTAATATACAAACTAAGAAATTCATGTTACTCTTTGCCTTTTGCACTCTGTCTTCTAGGTCCAGTGCTGATGTCACTAAAGCCGGGAAGTCAAGTAGCTGACTCTCAACCAGACATGAAGGGTCTGGGGAACTCTCTGGACACTCGCAGGTTTCAAAGCAGGCCAGGCATGCTACACTTTGGTTACATAAAGGACCAAATGGAAGCCAAAGTATCCGACGATGCCAAAGAGGAGAGCGGACATGCAGAGGATGAAAGGAGTCGGACATCGGTAAGCAATGGGGAGGATCTTGCACTTTGTTCACCTCCCAGGACAGAGAATGAGGTGAGTATCTACCTAAGTTGTTTTTATGATCCGTTTGCAGTCATTTGCTTCAGATTATTTCACACACAAATGTTTAAGGCATTAATGATGGGATTGATGGTTATATTTAATTATTTAAACACATTTCTGTATTGCTGACGAGCAAACGTTCAAGTGTAGACTGAGATTGAGATGTTTCCTGTTCATATCTCTTAACACAAATCATAAAGATTACAAGTATACAAAGACTTTTCAGCTAAATTATGTTTTTAATTCCAGTCAGTTCTTGTCCTGGGAATTTTCTGTTTTGTTGTCGTAATCTTTGATTGATAATCAGCTGCTTGTTTGTTTAACGTCATCAAGGACATGACTGTCTGTCCCAGATAGTTCAGGTCAAAGATTATTGGAAACTCAATATTACCAGGACCATGAAGCACGTCTGTTCGTAAAGAAAACATAATTGCTTCTTTTAGTTTTGTTCACAAATGTTCACAAGTACTTTTTTTGCAAGTCCAAGTCCTGTTCCAAGTTACTTTAAGCTTCCATGCAACACTTGTTACACTGATACTGCACCTCGTAGCATTTTTTCCTGAATGAAGTGGCGATGGCCAGTATGCTGTACTTTAGTGCAGGGATCACCAACTGTCCTTTGAGTTTTAGACATTTCCCTGCTGCAACACACCTGATTCAAATGAACTTGTAGTCCAGTTCTTTACAAGTCTTATAATGACCCATTAAAAACTTGTAAAACCTGCAGGACAGTGGTTTAACAGGTCCAAAGTGAGTCACCCTCGCACGATTGGATCAAAAAAATCTTTAAGTGCTTGAAATAAATGTGTGAGATGAAGAGAATATACAGAAAATATATTTTGCACAGAAAATATGAGTTTAATTTTTTTAAAATAGAAAAAATTTTTTTTTAAATAATTCAGGTCGAATATTTACAGGGGTAATAAATGTTACTTATTAACATTACTATTACATTACATTACTTAATCAAGAGTCGGTGGGCGTGTGGCGACCAATCAGCATCCAGCACACATCAGTCTGAGGGCAGTTCCAGGAAGAAAACCAGGTGCATCAGATCCCCCAGGTGATGATGGTTGGAATGATGATCTGCTAGATGACTGGCCATGGGCCGTAACACTTATTAATTTTTGTAAATTAGCAACAGCTGGACTTTTCTAATAAACAGAACCAGTAAACCAGGGTTTTTTACAGTTGGTCTGATCCCAATTTGGTCCTAGTTAACAATCATCATGGCAAAGTCACAGTTTATAGAAGCTGATCAATAAGTGTCTCCTTATTGGGAGCATAATCAGTGGTGTCAATCCGATGGAAGTAACATTATTTTGTACAAAGGCAGTAACAAGCTATGGTTGGTGTGGCACTAAGCATTTTGTGAATGTAGAAGCTAATATTAGCATTTACGTCACTGCAACAAACTTCTCCAGGCGTGTTTGAAGATATTGAAAGAAACCTGAGGTGTTGAGCAGAACAATTAAATTTTTTATAATTCCTAGTTTATTATATATATATATATATATATATATATATATATATGCCTGTATAGGTCTTTATGACGAGAAGGCAATTTGTACAGCTATCAATTATAATTTACCAACTAAAGCATTTGCTTTTTTTTTTGTTTAAAAAAATTAAGTACAAGCATCCTATTGGATAATTTCTCCATCTTTCAGCTGGCAAAAAGTAATTTAGCCTCAACTTATGCACCAAGTAGCTTTTTATGTCTTAAGCAATAATGCCAAAAGGAACATCTGGTGGACGTGGAATAGTGTCAGTCTATTTAAGAAGAGTCAAATCATTGGCCTGAATCCAGTGGAGAAAACAATTTCAAAAACTATTAAATTGGGTTAAGAACCGTCCAACGTTTTTTAAAAACTGGAAGGACACTAGGAACCATCATCTTCAAGGAAGAAATTAGGTTTTTAAAACAAATCCTGAATGATCATGATTAGTAATCACTTAAACGTTTGGGGAAATCAAAAAACAGAAAAACGGTAGAACTCAGGTTTATGTTTAATAGTGAAACTAAGAACATTTCCACACACTCAATGAGAAGGGAACTGAAGGGATTGGGTCTGAACAGCTGTGTAACCATAAGAAAACCACTAATCAGTGAGGATAACCGGAGAAAAAGGCTTCATTTTGTCAGGGAACATAAAGATTGGACTCAGGAAGAAGGTCATGTGGTCTGATGAGTTCAGATTTACCCTGTTCCAGAGTAAGAAGAGAGGCAGATGAAATGATGCAGCCATCATGCCTTGTGCATGCTGTCCAAGCCTGTGGGGGTAGTGCAATGATCTGATCAGGTCTACGTTCAGCAATAGCATGTGCCCAACGAATACGCTCAGCTACATTCACACAACATATCAACATGCATTTCTGAAGCATTTCCACACTCTTGCTTTGCTCCAATAAAATCTAGATTTTCTGAAACTGCCGCTTCATCTGATAACATCATCACTGAAGTAACTCAGTCGCCATCTGCACAGCAAATCTGTCTGTGCAACCATGTATGACAATCTCGCCACAGAAAGAGTTAGAAATGGAAGATCTTAAACACTTCTTCTCATGGTCCACAGTATCCTGTTGTGGAGGATACTTTGGGGAATAACTTGATTACCCTTCCATGCACATACAATGTGAAGACTATTGAATGACCAGCTTGTTTAAGCTGTACATGGAACTGCATTCATGAGCAGTTTTTATATCCTTTTTCTGTTTATTTTATGTTATCTCAGGCACCCCAAATAAATTTCACCTCTCATAAGATTAGGTTAGAGTTCATGAGGCCTGAGATTTGCAGCCTACGACAAAATAAATAAATAATTTCACATTTATTCATTGTCTTCATGGGAGCTCAATATTTTTATGATATTAAGTCCTACACTTGTGTTTGATGCACATGGAGTGTTTTAATCTTTTACTCCCTTTTGACCTTTCCATGTAAAACTTTATGCGGTAATACAAGGAAGAAATTCCATTTATTAATTATGAGTTCTGATGCTTACAAAATGTGGAAAAACAAGAACTTTAATATCCACGATAAGCTTTTATAAACCACTTTCACATAGAAATCTTTAACTCGGTGTATTTTGAGATTTTTAGCCTTTAATCACTGCCTTTTAGAAACACAATCTTATCTCCCCTTCTGTTCAACAGATACACAACAACATAGAGAGAGAGTTAAGACTCTTCTTTAACCCACAAAGCATTGCAAAGATATAATGCTGTTCACGTTGAACAACCAGAATGTGTTTCATGTTAATGAACATTTCTTTTCTCTCAGTGTTTGATCCACCTGTATCATGATGGCCGTGCAGCTACGATGACAGTCTGTATGAAGTTGTGAAGTGTCTGCCTTGATTTGTCTCACCGCGTTGTGCATGTGTTCTCCCACAGCTACGTATGAAGTTCCACAAGCAGCAGGAGGAGATCCGGCGGCTGAGGGAGCTCCTAAGCCAGAGGGATGTGCACATCAAACAACTAGAGCTGGAGATAAAAAACATCAAGAACTCCCAGTCACAGAACTCCCTTTAAGACTTTCTCAGTCCTGCTGAGTGACCCTTTCAGCTCCTGAACACATGCAATACTGCACAAACCCCGTTTCCCAAAACCACCTCATTCTTCGTAAGGTCCTGGCTCACCTGTTTTCCTCTGCGGAGCCCCGCATGCTCGCTGCTCAGGAGTGATTGTGTGTTTTCAGTCTGTCAACTCTGCTCACGGTGCACATATTCTTTGTTTATGTACATACACTTTTAAATCAGCACCTTTTAACCTTTCCCTCTTTCTTTTGTACGCTTTCAGCTATGCAAGTTTATTGTTGTTTTTAGCCTTTTTTATGCTCTTTGTAGCTGACATAAAGGATGTTTGAGCCTGTCTTGACTGAATGATTTGGCCGTTTGTGTTTTTTAAGAGTCATTGCAGGGTGAAAGTAGGCATCCTGTGTGATTTTATGATATTGCTGACATTATTTTCTATTTGTTTTTGGGTTGTTTTTTTTTTTTGTTGCCCTGCAATGATTGAACTACTGTAAGGTGAAACGGCTTCATGCATGCTTGTCTGTGTGCTTGAATGTAAGTATGCCAAATGAACGATAAAGTCCTGATCCCAGTTGTCTTTTGCCATTCCACTAAGTTGCTTTTTTTTTTTTTTTTTTAACACTTATTTGTTTTGAGTGACTGGAAATCCATTTATTTTACAACTGTTAATGTGTAAGCCAGTTCTGCAACTGAAGCCATGTACAACTTTGAAGCTAATTTTTATATTTACTTTAAAACATAGCCAGAAAAGACATTTTTAGTTGAGAGCTTGAATTCAAAGTTGTTACTCTGGCAAATATAGCTCACAAAACCTTTTTTAAAAAAGGACAAAAGCATTTTTTAATTTTTTTTTTTTTTTATGTGGAGTCACTGTGAAGAGCCAGAGTACCTCACAACTTTTAGATTAGCTTGTTTTCCTCTGTGTTCTGCATAATTGTTGTAATTATAATAAGGTTGTCTGATCTTGTTTTACAGATATCTGATCAGTCTTTGAGGCAAAATGTCATCTGCTTTTGTATTAACCAGGACCATTTGAATTGCTTACAGCTCTGAAGCTGTGATAAGAAGAGGAATAGTGTGCTGCACTTAAAAAAGAAAAAATACAAATGTGTCACTTGTCACACATTTTGGCCATTTATTCCCACATCAGCCTTTCTTTTCATAGCCGTTTTTCTTTTCATTTCCACTTAACTTCAGGTTTTCTAACTAAATTTCAGGTATTTAAGACACAGGATTACAAACAAGCATGTACAAAACAAACGTTCTCATCTGGTTATTCAGTCCAGATGCACTTTCTGAATAGAATAGATTTACACGTTATGTGTTGACACTGCTGTTTAAGGTCATTTCCACGTGTTTCTTGCTCTTCTGGTAGTTTTGGTCCAATCAGTCTTCACGGGAGACAAAATTTGTGTGCAAGTGGAGCTCGGATGGGGATTTTTCTTTCTTTTTTTTTTTTGGCTTTCTCTGAGCCAAAGAATAAATTATCAGGCTCAATTGGAATAATCATTGTCCCAGAACAGCTCTGATTCTTCATCTGCTCATGAAATCCATCTATTTGGATGAAAGCTCCGGCTTATTGTGGCAGTGTGTGAAGTCTTAAAATCCTAATGTGATATTCCTCTGTTTCACAACACTGTTAAGTTATAATTTACTTGCGACTGGTAGCTAAATATTGGTGGTGGGTCCAAGTTTCTTTTGTAAACACTTGTTTTTCTTAAAGCTAAGCTATAAATGATTAAATAACCGTAAAATGTGTTCTGTGTTGTTCTCAGCTGCTTGTAGAAGTGCGTTTTCCTTGAGGACTACTGAACGGTGTTCATACTTTCTGCCACCACGATGCAGCAGCTGGACTTGTCTCTAACATTTGTTGCTTTCAGATGTTGGGTGACTCTTTAATTTCTGCCAACAAAATAAAGAGAAACATTCCAGTATTTTTTTTTTTTAAGTTCTAAAGACATTCTTGTAAATAAAGCATAAAGGCCAATGGAATATTAGACAGCACAGTCAGTGTTTATCTAGTCAGAGGCACTGCATTATGATTTTCTAGATTTGGCTTGTTTCAGGTATCACACAGGAACTGCCACACCAGTGAAGTCGATACAATTGTGATGTGTGTAACCCCTCTGACCTGGGCAGGACCGTTCTAGTACAGCTTTGAATCTCTCTGGCAGACTTTGTCCAGGAAAAGCATCTGTTTAGGCCTGTTGAAACACCATCCACTGCTGTCGGTGCACAAGTCTCAGCAGCACTGCTGGTTTTTTCTTACAGCCAACCAGCACTCTTGCTTAAAGGAAAAACTAACTTTTCTAATTTAACAATTTGAGGTGACTGGTTTTGCCCACGTTTTGCTTCTTTTCCATTACAGAACTGTTCCAGGCAGCTTAATTTTTTTCCTTGTTTCAAAACAGTTTAAGGTGTACCTTTAGCATCAAAACAAAAATGTTTCCGCTTTAACTGCAACCCAAGAATACTCAGAAGTAAACAGAATAACCTCAGACTGAGGAAGTGACCAGCTTTGATAACTGCAAGGCTGATCTGAAGAGGTAACATACATGTAAAAATGTCTGCATCATGTCATCATATAGAAATGTCCTCTAAAGTGGGACACTGGCGAATAACCATGTTTTGGCTTGTTTAAATAAATTAACCAACATCACATTAGATATCTTATGAAGAACATATTCCTTTTGGAGTAAGATATATCAACAAACTCTCACAGTTTTATTGTTTTATGCAATAATATCAAACGTAACTCCCAATTTTATGTCCATAAAATGTTGTGAAATATGAATATCTAAAGATGTAGCTTGGATACACTTTTTTTTTTTTTTTTTAAATTTACCTAGGATTCCCCGTGTTACCTTGCAATACAGAAATGGGAACTCCATTAGAATATTCACAGCTAAAAAATAAATAAAGTAGAATTCAGAATATCAGAGGGATTGTTATTCCAATAAAGCTCCAGAAGACAGCTCCCAGACCATCTTTCTGCTTGATTCAATGCTGGACAAGGTGAGGTTAAAAAAAAACAAAAACCTCTCAACTTAAAATTATATAGTCAGACTATAGTCAAATGCATTCAGTCAGGTTTGAGAAGAAACCTGCTTTACAAAGGAAATAGGGTTTTTTCTGTTCTTATGTCTGCATACGAGGGTCTGCAGAAATTGTGTAAGAAAAAGTTTTTGATGCTCAAGAAGCTTGAAAGGTTTCAAAACATTTGGGAGATTGAAAACGAATGAAGAAACTTAAAAATATCATTTCTACTTTCACATGAATGGTTTATTACTCCAAGTGCAAGGTGCCTAATAATTCACAAGGTCACAAAGCAACTTTGTGACAACTCTCATATCTCTCTGGCATTTTATGCTCATGATTTCACCATCAGGAGACTGAACTACAGTGATGCGTGTGACAGGCTTCACTATGCTCCAAAAAGCATTGTTGCCCATCTGCAGGCTTCCAAAGATTTTGCAGACAAACTACAAGGCTGTTGGAAGCGTTTTTTGTGAACATGACACCAAAAGTGTCTATTTTTTCAGCAGCCTTAACCCTTTATCGGGCTTTCTGAATGAAATACCTTGAAATTAGAAATTTTAATCTAAAATTCTCCTTCTGGTACGTACCAAGACCTACATTCTGTTGTTACATTAACAAACAAAAAATTGTTTCATGCTGAATATGAAAGAGAAAAAAGTGATCAAAAATAGTCACTGGGCCCATAAAGGTTTAAGGTTGTTCTAAAACAGTGAAAAAGTGCTGCATAAAGTCTGCTTAGAGATGATTAAAGTGCATTAATATGCTTAATGTGTGACTGAGCAATTTCTACAGGGTTCAATTTGATTATAAGGCCACAATAACATGCATGCCGGGCTAACTGGTTACTCTAAATTGCCCATAGGAGTGAGTGTGAGCATGAGTGGTTGTTCGTCTCTGTGTGGCCCTGCGATGGACTGGCGAGCTGTCCAGGGTGTACCCTGCCTGTCGCCCAAACCCAGCTGGGATAGGCTCCAGCTTCCCCGCAACCCTGAATTGGATTAAGAGGTTCAGAAAATGAATGAATGAGTGAATTTTTATTTGGCTTTAGGTAATCAGGAAATGTTCCTTGGATGGCAGTATATTATTAACTAATGTATTTACAGCAAGGTTAATATTGCAATATTTGCGTTCATATAAAAAATACTTTATAACCTAAGCACACTAGTTGATCTACCAAAGAAAGCAATATTTTATTGATAATAGAAAACAAAAACATCAACATTTTCTCGAGACATTTGGATATTTTGTGAAAATGATTAGCTTATCTTGGATTTGAATGGAGAATCCCATCTCTGAAAGTTGATTTTAAAGCTGTAAAAGGCTGGAAATGTCAGAAGATGTGCTAAAACAGGAAAAAAGAGGTAGAATGTCTCAACTGGAAAGGTAGGGGGGTTAGTTATTATAAGAAACTATCTACAAATTGTGGAGCAATTTTGGAATAAAGTTCTTTAATATGAAATAGAAAATACTCTCTAATCTACAGTATATAATTTTAAAAGACTCAGAAACCCTTGAGAAATTTCTGTGAGTGAGTACTGCAGCTGAGAATCCATACTGGATGACCTTCAGATCAGGTGCATCAAAGGCACAAATTCAGTCATAGAAATCAATGCATGCGCTCCAAAGCCATTTAAGAAACCTGAATTGTGCACAATTCATCATGTCATTCACTAATCTGAAGCTATATATAAAAGCAGAAGCTATATGTGAAAATGATGAAGAAATGATGCCATAGTTTGGGGTCAAAGTTCACTTAAAATGGACTAAAACAATGTGAAAAATTGTTCTGTAGTCATAAAGCTTAAAATGGGCACCACATCCTTTAAACAAGATTTTTCAAAATCCTGCATCTTTTATGGTATGGAGACACATTACTGCCTTTGGCAATTTACACACTAGGAAAGGCATCCTCAATGTTGACACGCTAAACTGGGGTGTCTAAAGTCGGTCCTCGAGGGCCGATGTCCTGCAGGTTTTCCATGTATCCCCGTTTCACACACCTGACTTCCATTAAATGGATACAACAGCTAATGAAGTCTGCGCTACAACTGATTCATTTAAGCCAGACATGTTGGAGCAGGGATACATGGAAAACCTGCAGGATTGTGGACCTTGAGAACCAGAGCTGGACACCCATTTTAGAGCAAAATGTGTGTAGATTATGCCAGGGAATGCCTTGTATATCTCAGCAAGACGGTGCAAAGTGGCATACTGCACCTATTAAAACAGTGTTGCTTCATAATAGAAGAGTCCAGAGCGACTGGACTGCGCTGGCTGCAATCCAGACCTTTAACCAACTCAAGATATTTGGCACATCATGAAACGTATTTTTAACAAAGACTGAGTGTGAGCAGCTATAGTCCTAAATCAGACAATAACTGGACATTGATTTCCGATACATTTTGGCAGATGGAACCTTAGTTCTCAGATGTTTACTTAAAGAACAGGTAAACATGGTGTGGTTTGTGCAAACTGGTGACTCAACACATTCTAGCTGATTTGACCTTTTAGCTCAAGAGTTGAGCTTAAAGAGTCGGTGAAAATATACATGTGCAACCTTTGCAAAATGACCAAATTCTATTTCTATATTTAAAAATAAGTTAAAAAAAAAAAAATGTTAATTTAGAAACAAATTTAGATTTTGAAACTTCACCTCAAGAAACTGAAGATCAGAAAAGCTGTTTGTATCCAATTAGATCAGCCTGATGAAAATGTGTCTCACGTGAGTCAATTAAATTAGTTTTCTTCCTTCTTTTTCCTCTTTTCTCTTGTGGCTGAATCATCATGTGGTTGTGATGCAGTAATGACTACGATCCGTCTCTTGAAAAGAATAATGTTGAAACCCTGAAGATAATGATCAGCTTTTGCTTTAAAATGAATATTGTGTGAAATAACTCAACAAACTAGATATTAGCCACAATTATTGCCCTGGTCTGACATTTCTAGAAATTAAAGCATCTATTTTCAGGATGTGTCTCACATAACGGTGGAGTGATTTGTAGCATTCACTGTTAGGACTTCAGCGACCTTTTGCTGTTGAGTTTGGATGAGCCTCATGTCTTACTTAGGTTTAACAAAATGCTGCTGTGATATTGTTTTTTTTAATTTCATGTATATAAACTATATATATATATATATATATATTTATATATATATATTTGATACAAAAAAAAAAAAAAAAAAAACATTTTATTTTAAAATCACTGTTAATCACAGTTAATTTGTTCCAGACAAATTAACTGTGGAAACATTTCTTTCCTCACTGCGGATTTAATGTGGTCTCCCAATCTACAGGTATGGAAGAGTGAAAGTCCTTGTCTGAGTGATGCTTAACTTCAAGAACAATATGGCAACTTGCTGAGAAAAAAAACCCAAAAAAACAAACATTTGTGGCCATTTTTTATCCAAAGTAATTTAGACTGAAATAACCTAAACACTATTACTTAGTATAATGTGAGGAAAACCTTTTTGCATAGAGTAGAGATTGTGGTTTTAGTCCATGTAACTTGCATTATTTGACAGAACATCAATCAATAACTCTTTGCATAAACACACTAACCTGCAATTGCTGAATAACTACATAAAAAAATTAATCTATCCATTAGGTCTGTCTCTTCCCTCACTGTCATGGAAAAAAACATAATGAAAGCCAGAGTCAGCATTCAGCCTAATGCTCAAATTAGAGGGAAAATCACTTTTCTATTCCAAGCTGTATACAACAATCCATCTGATATTTAAAAGGTCTTCAGTTCATACACAACCAGATGAGCAATAACATGAAATATTACACCATAGCATTATTTTTTTTTAACAAAAACCAAGGACACCCATGCAGCTTTCATAGGAATGAACTAAGTAGCTAATTCTGCTTCATACTAACCAGGAGCTCCTACATGTTAAGAGTCCATTCAGTTGTGCGTGAAGCCAGTGTCAAGGAGGAAAGACATCAGAAATTACCTCAGAGAAGCACTTGTGTCCAGCTCATGAATCTGTTGAGGGTTATGTCATCCGACAGTGAGACCCATGCAAGACATTTGCCAGTTCTCAGGACTGGATACCACAACTTTATCCTAACAGGCCGTGCTACACCCAGAGAACACTCAAGAAATGCAAGAGCCCCATCTCAGACTATACAAACCTTTTCATGTTCCTGACTCTGTTACATCAGTGAACAATTTTTGTGGAAAGGTCTCAAAAAAAAAAAAAGACCCTCACAGTAACAGGTGAGCACGGTGGTGGAGGGGTGATGCTCCAGGGTGGTTTTGTCTGCTGACAATAACCTCATTTGTACATGTAACTACTACAGAGTGAGATGTGGGACCAGCTGTGTGAAGGCTAAGTCCTGTCTGAAATTGGGTCATACTAAAGTATAACAATTCCAAGCTCAGCAGCAAATCTACAACAAAATATATTTTTGAAAAATCAAGGCGTTGCAATTATTGTCCAGACATTCAAGACCCCGGCCTGATTTATATGCTGCAGCAGGACTTTGAGAGCTGTGCATAAGTTTAGGAAAAAAAAAAAAAAAAAAAAAAGCCCATAAACTTCAATAAATTGTGAAGCAGAATGACAGAAAAAAAAGATTGGAACAATATTCCTCTTCAATAAAGACACCAATGTCATTAAATAAACAATCATTTGAAGGTGGTTCTACAAGCTGTAGAATCATTGTGAGTGCTTATTTTTCCCCAGTTTCATTCTGGTTTGTCATGTCAACAATGAAACTTGTTTGTCTGAGTTGCACTTTTCAAAAATTGAGACCAGATAAGAACCAGAGGATGAAGTACACTCTGAGATGTGAAACCTTACAATTGAAATTTTTTTCCCTTGGTCATAATTAAAACAAAGCAGGGAGAGAGAAAGGCCAAAAAATGTTAACATTTTATTTACAAAGTTTTTTTTTTTGTTTGTTTTTGTCATACAGAAAGTAAAAATGTAGCTACAACCTTGATTTGTGCAACAGGCGGCCACACTAAAAACCACGGCCTGCTGGTTGCACAGCTGCTATAGCAATAATTTTATTGGGAAAATAAGGAACAGAAAAGACCAAAAAAAAACAAAAAAAAAAACAAAACAGGGCAAGGGTGGGGGGAGGGGTGTCAAATAGACCCAACGCACACACACGCACACACAAAAAAAAAAAAAAAAATTCATCCAACAAAATATTAAAAGCACAGACCCAAAACTAGATACCAGTCCCAAAGTCCTCACATGGGAATACACAAAGAGGGATGGACAGTGAAAATGTGGAATGCTGAGTGATGGGCTGCCTGAGAACCTTGGGGTGGGGTGGGGTGGGAATGGCGAGCGTTAGGTGGATGTTGCTGGGTGGCTCTCAGTTCCATGGGAGAGGGGGAAGAAAAAAGGAAGGGAGGTGGGGGCAGCTCCAGTTGGCCCACCCATCCGGTACAGTCTTGCCCCTTAAAAGAGCGCAGAGCTGGGGGAGGGTAAGATAGGGGAGGTGGGGCGGTTGACACGGATTACAAAAGGCGGTGCGAGTTGTTGGAAGGTGGGTGGACGTTCAGGTTTGTGGGGGCAAAAGGTGGTAACTCGGTAGGCTCTCGTTTTCAGTTTTGCTTTTAATCGTCGTCTTCCTCATCCTCATCCTCGTCCTCATCCTCGGGATCTCGCTTTCTCTTCTCACCTTTGCCAGCTGCTTCTGCTTCTGGGGGGAGGGGGACAAAGAGAAAATCATAGAAGATTTTCAGCACAAATGCATCAAACAAGATCATATTCAGGGTTTAGTTTGTAGATTTAGTAGAAATTCCCAAACTACACAATGCCTAATAAGGCCATTAATTAGTCATCCTTTAACTCTGACGTATGTCAGCACCTGGACACGATGTAGGAATTTAAATAAAGTTTTGTTGTTGTCCTAGTGTGCTGTAACATTCAGTTAACTTAATATGATACATGTATTTCGCTCTCCCTGATGTCTGATTTAAATCCTGTCATCACATTAGTCCTATTTAGGTATGACACAATCTAGGAGGCCTTCAGCTATTTTCTCATGACTCAGGAGTGGCGGCGTCCCCCTACAGCAAGAAAGTACATGAAAAGAAGTGGGAAGGTATGTGTGAACTTTTTCACCTCACCGTCATATCCAACCTATACCACAAGCAAGTCTGTTTTTCTGACCCAAACTTACAGAAGCTTGATGGATGTGTTAGAATTTATCAGCCTGGATTCATTTCAGTCACATTTTTTTACTCAGCGACCAACCGAACAGTCAGTTTTGTGTCGTGACTACAGAACCTGAACGAGGAATCAAAGGGTGCACTGGCTACATTTACATGAGTTTTAATTCTGCTTTAATTCAGAATGAAAGTTAAGTCCAGAACGCCACCAGAGATTATGAAAACTTGGGACTGTGACTGTTTCACGGTTATCCCAAACAGAAGCTCCAGATGTCATGTTTAAGATGATTTATCTTCTACCTACATTACTTGTTACCGTTTCAAGCCTGAGGGTTTCTTGGGAAACATTAACCTGCCGACTCAATCTTTTTATTGCCTAATATCAAATAAAAACACATTAGTGCTTCGGCTATTAAAGCAAATGACTGACTTTATCCACAAGTTTGTTGGTACCTGTAAAAGAAATTCGAATACCATGTCTTCAAAGTGTTAATGTGGCGATCCAGTGCCAACAGGTAATAGAAGCAATGCATGCAACATGTGTTAAACTGGAAGGACCGGATTACCATTTTTACCAGTGACTGCCTGAGGCCAAAAATAATAATAATAATAACAAAACAATGGTAGTCTTGATTAATAAAAGTTCTGTATGACCCTGAAGTCTCACTCTGCAGAAGCTGTTAAAGACATTGCTGATCACATGACTGTTTTCATGTTTTATCAGGGTACCTGCAGGTTTTTACTGTTAAATTTAAGACTTTTTAAGATCACTTAGAACAGCGTTTAATACCCATTTCATGGCCGCACTGGCAAATATGAAGAAAATACATTAATTTACATCCACAGTGACTTATTACACTGAAACAAGTATGTGTGTAAAGTGTGAGTGTTTGCTTCACTTCAACAGCTTGATCACAAAAGCACAGATGCCGCTACAATGACGAAGATAAATCAAATGAGTTTGGCAACGGTGTTTAGCGTCAATAACACGTCAGCATTTTGCGTCAAACGCTGTGCGAAGGTTTACTTTTGTTGAACTCGTCACACTGCCCGATGCTGTCTGCGGGGTACTCATACCCGCTGACCAGACATAAAAGAGAGAGTTTCTTGCGCACGGAAATAAAGGCTTTGTGTGTGTTAGGTTAAATGTTTGACTATTATTTCTCCCCACAAAGTCAGCGATAACTGGTTCATAATTTCAATATAATGGTTGCGGTGGAAAAGATGGAAATTAGTTTACCACCGTCACATCGCACATTTCTCTGATGCATTATAACCCAATAAAGCGTAAGACGTGAGGCTGGCATATTTCCAGACCTAACATGTCACGTTTAAGACCAAAACAGGCCGATTTATGGACATTTTAAGGTATTAAATGCAGGTTTGTAAATTCAAAAAATTTTAAACTTCCCAATGTGAACCCTGTTTATTCAGTGTTTGGAAAGTTCCATGTTGTAATATAAAATGCTCAAAATGGGCAAAGAGGTTACTTCAAGAAGATACGTACCCTCCTCATCTTCATCATCATCCTCTTCATCTTCATCCACTTCTCCATCCTGACCAAAATCTTCCTCCTTTGTAAACATTTCACAAGTTAAAAAGAGAAAAAGAACAAATAAACGATGCATCGGATGTGCTTTAAACAATTAATAAGATTGTTTTCGTTTTTTTTTTTTTTTTACCTCATCTTCACCGCTGACTTCCTCATCATCATCCTCTCCTTCTACTTCCTCTTCATCTTCCTCATCATCATCTTCCTCATCAAAGTCCTCTTCCTCCCCATCCTCATCTTCATCCTCTTCTCCTTCTTAAAACACACAAAACAAAGAAACTTCTGAGCGACAAAGTCATAATGCAACCGCGCTGCAACGCCGCACTGTAATTATATCACATACTGCTGTCATTATTATTGTATTTGTACTTCCACCAGCTTCCTACCTTCATCTTCATCATCATCTACACCATCTCCATCCACTTCGCCGTCAGAGTCGGAGGCTTCCCTGTCCTCCATGTCATACCCGTCCAGGTAGGTGAGCTGAGGCAGCAACTTAAACACACTCTCTCTGTAGTCGTTAAGGTTTGTTACTTCACAATTGAACAGGTCCAAACTCTTCAGGTTGTCCAGCTTTTTCTGTTGGTCAAAAGCAGCAACACGCTGTGATGAGAAGCAGCTCCTCAAGTCAGTAACTCTCTGTTAGCCGGACAAGCCGCCAGCGTGCATAAAAACGTGAGACTTAGTCAGACGACAGATTTGCAACCCAGCAGACAATTTGTGGGACCATTATCATTCTGTGTCCTTTAATATCATCCATTATTACTTAGTGGATTATGATACCGAGCCACAGGGGTGCAGATCAGTACCTTTTTTTTTTGTTACAAAAGCATGGTTTACATGCGAGTTTCTGGATTAGTGACCGACAGTCTACATTTAATTATTTTATATGTGGAATTTAGATTTTAATTTTATTTCCTTACAAAGCAATACACTGAAAAAATGCACCCAAACTCATTGCTCCTCTTATAAAAGCCCAGAATGCTAAATATTCCACACCAGCATGCAGATTTCACCATGATTTTTTTAAACCCCAAAATGCAAATCTAAATTTTGTTTTCATTTATAAATATCACAAGATAAAACACCAAGGACACAATAGACTAAGGCCTAACTCGCATGAGTTTGTAGACATGCGTTTCACTGGGTGTGGAGTACGTAGCATCCGAATGGCATATACAGAAACATACCAATGGTTCCAATGTGCTGATGTCTTTCAATTTGTTGCCACTCAGGTTTAGATGTGTGAGGTTGGGAAGTTTCTCTGCTAAAACATCAAGGCCGCCACTGATTCTGTTGTCACTCAACTCCAGCTGCAAATTAAGTGCAAGAAGATGTAAGTGCAGCTGACACTTAACCACAGTTTAATATTGAGGTAAATGAAGATTAAAACATCAACCTTACCTTTTTCAGTTTTCCTAGTTTGGGCAGATTGGACACTGAGATTAAGCCAACATTTATCAAACTGAGGAATTCCAGGTTGACAAACTCAGCTGTGAGGCCTTCAATTTTCCCTTCAACCGACCGACAATTATCAAGGACAAGTTCTCGTACCTGAAATTTCAACAGTAAAATTTAGAGAATGTTATTTTCACTTCTCACTTCACTTCATTTTTTTTTAAAATAAAAATTTTACAATCTGATCAAACTTTCTACATATAAAGTTTTTTTTTCTCCCTGAAATCATTAATAAATAAGTGTGATAACTATTACGTACAATGTTGTGATGTGACGTGATTAATACCACGAGACATCACAGGCATCAATGACTAATGTGGAGATTTTGGACAAAAAATGTTTTGGTATTTATTTTGTCACAACTTTGTGTATTTATGGAAATTTGCAGAATGGACAGTTAAATATAGCCTTGTGTTCAGTTTAAAAAAAAAAAAAAAAAAGTTTCAGAAAAACTAATTTTTGAAAGTTTTTACATTTTTAATAATATTTTTTAAAACATCTGGGGAATTTTTGAATAGTTTCCCCCCTCTCAAACGTGTAGATAGGTCTCCAGTGAAAGTATGTGGAATTTATTATCATGTTCAAGTAGTACCACCCAGACCCACTGTGTAATGGATAAACTTTAAAAATTTAACAAAATATAACATTTGGCAAAACTAGAATAATTGAAAATGTGTAAGTAGTTTTCTGGTTTATAATATATTTCAATATTTCCTTTGTAAAAACTTGCAACTCAAAAAAATTAAGTAAGATTTCTTCATCTTTATTTATCCAATGTTGACATTTCTGTTATGAAAATTAATGCAAATTAGCACTTTCATATCATTAAAACTAATAACTGCATGCACATGATTTGTAAATAATACAAAAAACCCAAACAAAAAACAACTTGATATTTTTTATTTAAAAAGGACACTAATACATCTGCGAAAGTTATTTTTTAATAATACTACCAGTTAAAACTTTATTCACATGTAGTGCGTAACGTTAAAACGCTATTTTGTGGCTTTAAATATTAGGAAAACAAACGTTAAGGCGGAGTTACTTTGAGTCTATTAAAGCTCACACTGGTTGCGCAATTAATTGGACAAAAACGTTACATAAAAAGTTGTTGTCGACTCTAAAACCTCGCGTTTACGCAAGTAAAAAAGCCAAATGAACAGTACGCATTGCTGTAAAAAAAAAAAAAAGAAAAGAGAAAAAGGTTCTGAGTCACAGAGCGCTTCAAACAACCACCAAAGATAATCTATTGCTTTCTTAGAAACTAGGAAGAGAAAAGCAGCAGCAGCTTCCCCGTGGCCTGCTGATGCAGTCACTAATGACAAATGCAATGATTTTGGGAGCTAGCTCGCTACAGGCTAGCCATTGCCCCTTTTATACGTTGTCGTGCAGCAGAGGAGCAGCTTCAGCAGTCTGCCTGCCCGCCATTAGACAGCCCAACAGCAGCGGAAAGGATTGCCAACACACCCTTTAGTAAAGCTTTTCTTTTTCCAAATACCAGCTTTCATTTGGGGGAAAGTGGAATATTTCTCGTCGTCGAACGAACGACCGATATTGAAAGATTGTTAAAGAGTCGCTTTCAGGTCGAAGTTGGGAAGGAGAGAGAACGGAAATTTAGTAAAAAACAAAGATGGAGACAGTTCCTTTCTCCCAGGGCTTCAAAGACGACAGAATGACAACATGGCGATTCCTGACCTACAGTATGCAGCCCTCTGAACACTACAATGGCGGAAAGTGCTGCTTAGAATGAGCGATTACAGTGATTTACACGTTGCCAAAATTATTTCGATGCTTTTTCATTTTATTTTTTTTATCCATGCATGAGTCGAGCGGGAAACGCCGACAGTCGAGTTTTTGATTGCCCACGCACGAAGCGCGAGACTCCGGATCTCCGTGTCACCCGGGCAGGCTGAGACTTAATGAAGCCGCGAGCCGACACGTCGACCGATTTCACTGTGAATGCAAAGTTTAGCTTAAGTAACAACACTTGGAGGTGTCTTGAGCTTACATGTGGATGGGTTTTGTTGTCTTTGACTGGCGTAGAGAAGAGGGTAATATGGCGGGAACAAATGACTTAGTTAGCTGGCTGGTGTCTCATCCTGAAACATGGGAACACCAGACTTCATTTTAAAAAAGCGTGAGATTTCAGGACCAGGGCAGATTAAGAGGAAATATAGCTGCTATGTAACTATTTTTTTTTATTTATTTATTTATTTTTTTTTTTTAGGAGCATCAGCTGTGCGTTTCTTTTAACAAATAGCGACGGCACAAGCTTAAACGTGGCTTTTGAAGCAATGAAACACAGGAGTGGTTTCCTATTTGGAAAATAGATTGTATCTGCTGTCTGAAAATAGGAGTAACTTGATCGAGATATGGATGACTGTTTATTTGTTGTCTATTGAATTTGGCCATTTGATGGTAGGGTTAATGCACCCGCAGATACGTTGGTTTATTTATTCTTGATACTTGTTTGCTAATCATAAAACTCTTTAATACTTGAGTGGTGAAGTGTATTTGAAATAAAAAGCGCCCATTTTCAGCAGTAGTGCTAGCAGCAAACATGGCTTCCAAGGACTGTATAAAATATAGCGCTGTGTGCATGCCAAACACGGCGCAGGAAGCAGATTCCCCGATATTACCAGCGTTAAAAGAAGTTTACTAATTGTGCTACAATGTGGGGGAGTCGGGCTGTATCGTGTGTGCTCCACTGACCAAGGAGGCTGTGAAACGGTTAAAGCGCTGCAATAATATCAGCAAGCTGAGGAATCAAAGTAACCATTGAATATAGCTTTTCTCGTCTCGTTACCCCCATACGCCCAATCCAGAACAGTATCGAGGATTAAGCTTGTTGTGCGAGTGTTTTCCGCTCTGTTACAAAGGAGAAACAAAAAACCTTAAAGCCCATGTGGTCACAATTAGCTTCACAGGTCACTCGCAAAGCAAAAGAAAAGTAGCAAGCTAGCTAGCAGGGCTTGCCAGAAAACTAAGGGTTGGTTTTTAAAAAAAAAAAAAGCACGACTCACATCAGACGGTGTCCTGTTTCTTAGCTCCAAGTGGATCCTCTTTTTCATGTCCATCTTCCCCTGTGAAAGTTCAACTTTTTTCTCTTGGGTTTTTGGTGGGATCTTCAGTCCAAAGGCAGAGATGCCCTTATGGAGGGAGAATATAGGACTGTATAATGAACTGAGCCAAACGCTAAGTTAGTCGGAGAGAGGGGAAACCATGGAGGGAAACGGGACTGAAACAAAATATATGCTCAACAGCGCCATCTACGTCCAGAAACGCCCATCGCCTCTGAAAGGGCATTGCAGTCAGAAAACATGACGCTGCCCCGAAACGGTGTTGTGGTGCAATTTATTTATGCAAAGAAATTACTGTGGATTTTTTTTTTTTTTTAATCCTTTTTTAGTGGAAACATTATACTGTATTTAAAACCACAAGTTTTCTCATTGAAGAATTGCAGAAGATGTTTGTACATCTTAATAGCGTTTAATCATCTACACATCAATAAAGTAGGTCATATGATGAACTTTGTGTCTGACTTAATAAAGAACTTAAAACTAAGTTTGACTTCCTTCTCATACTTTTATTTTATGATTATTGTGTAAGAAGAGTAACCATTTAACATAATTTAGGGAACATATTCAAGCCTGCTGTCAAAAGGGAAAATCTTTTGTTTGATATGTCCGTGTGGCCCTCGTGCCTACATTTTGATGAATAAATTGCGGCTTACTTGACTTTAAAATGCTTTTTAAAATGTCCCTGTTTTTCTTTGTGTGGACACATCACTAGAAAGGAGGGGTGTATTTGGTTTGCAGCAAAGAGAGCATTGTGTGTGCATATGGAGGGTAGGGCACCCCCTAGAACCCCACCCCTCTAACTTCCTGAGACATCCGACCCCTGAAGTAGAAGACCATCTAGTGTTTCTGGGCAAGGCTGTCGAGTTTCCCCTAAAACTGCAGAACCTGTTTTAAATCTCTAGTTTTTTCATTGAATTGTAGAATGGCAGCAATGTTGGCGATGTATGCTACAGACACATTAAATTTCTTGAGTGTGCCCTGAAGATGGCGTTGTCGTATCAAACACTTCTTATTTGGAGATCTCTGTTCAGACATTTGTCAGCTGTTGGGGTGGAGGGGGGGCTGACTGACAGCCCTCAGCTTTTAGCTGGGATAGTAATGCTGTGACACTGGGTTCATTCAGCACACCTGGAAAGAGTAGAAGTTTAGCTCATGTTAGACCACATGCACAATACCAATACTGGATATATACAGGTTTAATCTTAATGAATCAGAACGATAAACTGTGATGTTTTTTTCTTTTTCTTTCTTTTTTCCTTTTAAATCAAAACTGAACAGAAATGCACATCTTGTATATAGAAAAGCTATACATAAGCTATATAAGTTTTATATATATACATATATATATATATATATATATATATATATATATATATATATATATATATATATATATATATATATATATATATATATATACACACACACACACACACACACCCACAGTACCAGTCAAAAGTTTGGACACACCTCCTCACTCGGTGGTTTTTCTTAATTTCTTTCATTTTCTTAATTGCAGAGTACAACTAAATACATCCACACTATGAAGGAACACTAGTGGAATTTTGCAGTAAACAAAAAAAGTGGTAATAAACCAGAATATGTTTTATAGTTTAGATTCTTGAAAGTTACCACCTTTTGCTTTGGAGACAGCTTGGCACACTCATGACATTTTCTCAATCAACTTCACAAGGCAGTCATATGGAATGGTTTGTCATTAACAGGATTAGCTTGTCAAGAGTTAATTTCTGGGATTTCTTTCCTTCTTAATGTATTTGAGGCCATTAGTTGTGACGTGCAGAGGCATGGTTGCTACAAAGGTTTATACTGTAGTTTCACTCTGTTATTATGCACATTATGGCACGAACCACTCAACTAAGTCAAGAGAAATGACAGTACATCATTACTTTAAGACATGTTGGTCAGTCCATCAGGAAAATTTCAAGAAGTTTGAAGATATTCTCTCGTGTAGTTACAAAGACCATCATCATATATTATTTTATATGTCTTAGGTTAATCAGTTAAATATCATATCATTTAGCATCAGTTTGCCCGCTAGTCTGCAGAACAGTAGAAAATAAACAACAATCACTTATCACTGGACTCGGCAAAATAATATTATACTTCTCTTATGAGTCATTTCCTTGTCTTGCCCTAGATTTAATACCTGGAATATAATATATATATATATATATATATATATATATATATATTTCTGATATGTATAATCCCAGCCACACTCCTATCTGTACTATGTAGTGGTATACTTACAGAAGAAAAAACATTATCTGCATTTTTTAAAAATTCTTTATTTATATTTATCTCTTCTTTTATTTTATTTTATGCCTAGCCCTTCTGACTGCTTTTTTCTTTGTCTTTTGCTGCTGTTGTCCCTTAAATTTCCCTACTATGACACAAAGAAAGGAATATTGAATATATATATTATAAGTATTTACAAAATTCCCTGCTAACCATAAGCATCCATATTAATATTGAAGTTGGTCAATTTAACGCAACTGCTCAGTATTTCCACTATACAGTGCTGGAAGCAGTCTAGTGTTAAGTGTTACTCTGCTACTCTGCCCCCCAACTCCCCACCCCTTAATTGTCTCAAACATATGCATACATATATATATACATACACACACCATAGCTCAATGTGCTGTGAGAAGATTGAGAACACTCCCCAACTGAGCAGCACGATATCTGAGAGATAAGACGGGCAAGTCCCTGCTTCACTGAAGACAGAATGTCTTTATTTGTTTCTGCAGCAGCTTTACTTTGTCCCAAACAGAGACCTCTGGCGTGTTTTAGTGACTATCGTTGCAAGCCTGCATGTAAAAAGTCACATGTAGGCAATTAGAATATTACTTTATTTAAAATTGTTCTCCAAACAGAATAGCAGCCTACCTTTAATGCATCTCCTGGTTCAATTTGGCAGTTTACATGTTGAAGAGTTGTCCAGACTTTATGAGGAATTCCCAGGATCAAAGCTTACGTTGGCTTTAAGATCAGCTGCATGCTTTCATGCAGTCTACATTGCTTTACACGAACTTCCTCTGCTGTTACAATGACATTTTCACGTTCACAAACTGTCCACCTCCCTCCTCCGATACACAACCACTCCCCCCCCCACCCCCAACCCCCACCCCCTCTCCCCCAATCAGACAGTACTCTGCCAACTCCTCCAGCTTTACAAATATGATAAGGCTAAAGCTGCAAGAACTCTCCCAGCACTGCAGTAATGGTTAACCAGATAATTCTTCTAGGGGGTGGGAATAAACAACAGTCAGTCGTTTTTCTGTCTTCTTTGCTGTACTTGCGCGCCTTTAGTTGAATTCATTCAAAAGAAGGGTCAGCATGGAGGAGACGTTGCAACCGGAGGCAAACCAAGAGTTGGAGTATAAAAGCCAGAATGAGGAAGAAGGTGAGGTTCATAAACTCCTCTCCTGTTTTCAAAAAGTGTGTGAGAGAAAGCGTTTCCACACCGGTAAACTGAATGAGTGTGTCGTGTCTTGGTGTGAAATGTGATATCTGTTCAGACATAAATAACTTGATCAACATGCAATCTTTGTTGCAGATTGTTAGAAAATCAGTATTGTTTTTATATGACACCGTATCAATATATGGTTTTCTCTGCATGGGTTATTGCTTTGCAGGAGGGATCCGTCGCCGACTGCGAGACAGGGACCTTCTCAGGAAGAGAAAAGCTGAGGCAGAAGAGAAGGAAACTAACCAGTGGGTTTGGGGGTAAATTTGTTGAAAATACAACACAGTGTTAGAACAGAAACCCACATTTACTTAACAGCTGGGAGAAAGTTTGATCAAGTACTCTCACCTATGAAAGGATACATTAAATATTTGTTCTGATGTAGCTGAGAGCCAAGTATAAGTTTTAACCTCACCCATAAAGATTTTGAAGCCTGCTATTGTATGAGTTTACTTTACAGTACATGGTAAAAGCGCTATCAGCTCCCTAGCTGCTTATCGCTTCTCTGTTTTATATTGAATATGAAGCAAGAGGAAACCAAAGGTTGCTCTGGTTGGTCTGTTGACACCCCAGATCCCAGTCAAGGACTTTGTACTATTAGCTTTGGAAAAATATCACACAGAACTGTGTCAATGTCCACTGTGGATGAGCTTAATTATAACTGTCATGCTCTCAGGTTGGAGAGCCAAAGGAAAAGATCAAGAGCTGAGTACAAGAGCGGCACCAAGAAGAGAGGGAGACCCAGGAAGGCTGAGCCAGCTCCGCAATTATCAGTCATTCAGGAAGATGCTGCTGGGACTCAGGGAGCCCCAGCAGTTATAGTGGCACCTGAACCTGCTGCACTCATCTCAGATCAACTATCAAGCTCTTTGAACCCAATAATGGCAGTAGAAGCACAGCCAGTTTCTTTCCCTACTGTGCCTGCACCTGCACCAGTGCCTGAATCTGTCCAGAGCTCAGTCTTTGCTCCTGCTTTGACCTCCCCAGCTCCAGTTTATTCAGCTCCAGACAGCTCTCCAGTTCCTGCACAAGATTCAGCTTCAGCTCCAGCACAAGCTTCAGATGCTGTTTCAGCCCCAGCTCCGTTTCAAGACTATGTTCCAGCAGCAGCGCTTGTTCCTCCCTCAGCTCCTCCTCCACAAGTAGAGAGCCTCTACACGGAGTCACAAAGCGCAGAGGTCCTTGACCAGGTTCTGATCGAAGACTTGGGCCCAGATGAGGAGGAAGAAATCTCCCTATCAAAAGAGAATGGAGCTGGAGGAGGTATGAATGTTGTAGAAATACAACTGTAATGTGGTGTCTACAGTTAACTCTTTCTCACCTTTAACTTGTTTTCTGTCTTTCTTTAGGTTTGAATGAAACTGTGTCAATCAGCATGCCAGAGCAAAGCAAAATGTACTCAGTTCCAACCTTTTCCTCCCCTCCTCTCCCACAGGAATATCTTCCTGGAAACTGATTGTACTTATTTTTCTTCCCAAAATCAACTGTCAGATGTTCAGTTCAGAAAACAGAAAACCGGATACTTCCTTGCAGGTCACATTTTGTATCTGAGCATGTTGGTTAGTCGGCAGGATGATGATTGATGACCAAATGTGTTGAGCAGAGGCATTGCTTTTCTTAAAAGTGTATGAATTAAAACCAAACCTGTATGGTTATTTGGTTATTTATTTTACATTGAAAACTTTCTCTGTTTTTTTTAACTTTGCATTTTACAAAAAGCTAATTTTTGCTTGCTTTATTTAAATAGAATACTATAAATCACTTGTAAGTGTGAATTTGTAATAGTGTATTCTTTTTTTAATTGATTTAGTAAAAACATGTATTAAATCCAATAAAACACATTGTTTCAATCAAATTATTGTTTTTTTTAAAGATATATATATATATATATATATATATATATATATATATATATATATATATATATATATATATAATTTTTTTGTTATCTGTGTTTTCAGTAATAAGTGTCTAAATATTTGTGGAATAATTTTACAACATATCTATTTTTTATTGAAGTTTGAGTATTTTCATTTTAGTGAATGGGCTTGAATGACAAAAGAGATATCATTTTACTACACAAATTATATGCTAAAACAATATCCAATAGGCAAAAACAAGAAATCATGCAAATACAATGTATGTATGATGTGCCTTGTAATGTAAAAACTTACAGATCTGTAACATGCTTTCAACTTATTTAAGACATCAGATTGGCTTCTGAAACATTATAGTTCACATGCTAAGTTATAGCATGCTGCTGTTACAAGCTTTTTTTCTTCTTATCTATCAGTGAAATGCATTTTTTCACTTACTCATCAGCAAGGCCAGATTATCCAATGGGCATTATGGGCACAGGCCAAGGGGCCCACGCCAACCCATGTAGGACAAACAATGAATGACCAGTATTTTGGACATGAAACAAAATGTACATAAAAGCCAAATAGCCACACCACAGTGTCTAGTGTATTGCTATTGGTACCATTGACTGAGAGATGTGAGAAATGTAGTTTCACTGTGTATCATTTCCACTTTTCACAATGTTGCGGTGGGGAAGGGGGACCCTGGAACATTCAGGGCCCAGGGGCCTGTGGACTTTTAATCCGGCCCTGCTCATCAGTGTCAGTGTTGTTTAATGTTGTTATTTGTGACTGATTATTTTGTCAGTTGTGTCCCTCTCTGCTGCCCCCTGCTGACAGAAATATGTTTTCATTCAGTTCTCTAAAAATGTACCGGTTTATTTAGCTCCATGCAGGTAGTATTAATGGGATATTACGGTTAAAAAAAAAAAAAAAAAAAAAAAAAACCAAGACCAAAACAAAATACACTGAATATGACAAACAGAGGTGTTTGTTTAAGGTTTTGTGTGGGGAATAGGTCGATTGTTTTTCACGTGAAACGTTTCTGGTTGGCCAACAATAAAATCCACCATGTTCTTCCGCATTCAGACTGTCTTGCACGTGTTTCTTCCTCTATGTTGTTTCTGTAGGTCGGAGCTAAAACAGCTATCAGGGAAAGCTGTGTCCTGCTGTTTTCCCCCCTTAAATTAAGAAAGATGACTCCGTTGTGTGACTGCTGTGGCGAGTATATTAATAAACTGAACCAGCAGGTTTCTGTTATGCGAAAAGAATTAAAAAACCTGAGGTATGTTTGTTACCGGTCATCTAATGCAAAAAAAAAAAGAAGCTGCAAATAACTATTCTGTCAGGTTGGAAAGATTTATTTGACTTGGAAATAACAATTAAATTTTGGAGAAAAGTTATTGTGACCTTGATATCTTTGTAGATTCATTGCACTTTAAAGAAATGAATGAATTAAATAAAATTTGTATAATAAAGTGAGCCGCCTTCTCCTTCCCCACAGACAGATGCTGGACAGTGCTGTCAGAGCTCATCGCAAACATCTGGTATCTGTTCAGGCTGCTGTGTCAAAGATCAGTGTGTCTGACGATGAAAAGGAAAGAAAACATTCACCACCATCTCTTCATGCTGCATTAGAGCAAGGTGACTACCAGTAATATTTAGACAAGTGGAAGAACTGTTTACTTTTTTATTCAGCTCTTAATACTATGCAAACCTCATTAATACCAAAGCTTTTGACTCCAAGTTACTCTGCAATTATATTTATTTGAATATGTTGGAACCAATCACGCTTTTGTTTATGATTTATTTGTGTTAATCATTTGCAAAATTTGATGGACAGTCTATTCATGTAAAAAGTGACTGACAGCGTAAGTGGTTGTTTTTATTATTCTACAGTCATTTAGCGGACACTTTTATCCAAAGCGACTAACATACACACTCCTATCTATCTATCTATCTATCTATCTATCTATCTGTCCGTCCGTCCGTCCGTCCGTCCGTCTGTCTATCTAATAAAATAAAGACAACATAATAGTTAAAAAGACAAAATAAGACAGAAAAGACCTAGTGGTATTGCTCTCTAGAGTTAAAAGCCAACATGTGTTCCCATAGGCACATCAACTTGGGCTTGCCCTGGGCAAGACAGTTGAACACTTTGACACATACTCAGAGAACGCGATCCCTCAACTTTCCAGTTGGAAGATGACTGCTCTTCCTGCTGAGCTGCAGCCACCCGCCCGTTCTCACGAGTACAGCTGTAGAATATAAATCCTATGCAAAATGCAAAGCAAATGAATAAAATGGTTGCATGTGCATGAATCCACGTGCAGTGTGAATAAAAACTATGCAGAGACTTCCAGCCATTTAAAACTTAATCAGCTTTTTTTTTTTTTTTTTTTACAAAGAACAACACACAGAAGGTTCACACACGAGATCACTTAAGAGAAAAGCAATGACTTTTTATTCTTGTTTTTACAAGAGTTAAGTCATGTATGTGCATGAGTGTTGGCATGTCTCCTTGTTCCTCGAGGTGTGCGACGTGTCCTTACCGGTAGATAAAGACAGAGAGGTTGATTGCCATCAACCTATAGCTACCATGAACCACTGACCTGTATTTCCTCCTACAGATGAACAGAAAGAAACAACACAACAGACACATTTAACTTACAAAAAGCGTAGACTGTGTATCAAATGCTGCGATAAGTTCTATTGGTTTTCATTTTATAGAAAAAAAACTTTATGGAAATAAAAGTTTACTGCTCCAATAAACACCTGCTTAGACATCTCACTGCTCATCACTTCAATCTATTAAATGTGTAAATCAGCAAATTTACAACAGCATCATCCTGCATATAAGAAATTTCTCTCTTTAGTCAAAACCACCTCATTCTCAAAGTTGTCCAACCATCCAAGGTTTCCCAGGTCTGGTCCAAAACAGATGACATAAATATTGATTGTTGTGACTTAGCTCAATATAGATGTGCCATTGGTGTGTTTATAAATGGGGAGGGGTGTCAGTTGTTCAAACTGTGACAGAAAAGTACATTAATGTTAATGAGTTATAAACTGTATTGTTAATTGTTCAACCTTACAGGACACATCCAGACGGTGCCGATTGGTTACATTAGTTCCTGTTTTTCCTTGAAGAATGGGACACCCAGACAGCCCACCGTGTGTGGTCCCTCACGCGCAGAACTGCGGATTAAGCAGAGTGTCTTCAACAACCCTGAGCATGCCCTGGTGGGCCTGGAGCAGTACTCCCATGTCTGGTAGGTGAAATCTAGTTGTTACTGTTGATCTGTTATGTGCATGTGTCCCGGGTCTAGTCCTGTACTGAGATGTTGCTGTGTACTTCATCTTTACTTCACCAACTCTGAAATAAGGTGCAGCATCTTATATTGTCATAATACGCTACTAAAATTAAGAAAGGGGACACGTAAGCAGCACACTCTACATCTTAATTAACCAAATATTCCCTTTGAACTTCCCTATTAATTGCAGATTGAAATGTGTTGACAACAAAATTGGAAGAACCAGTCAATAGGAGTCTAAATTATTAACTAACGGAGGTCTGGATTCAGAACCATGCTCCAAACACCCTGCACTGCCCTGCTTTCATCCATGGAAAATCCATGTATCAGCTGATCCTGGTGTTCTCTGGCAAATGCCTGCTGGGCAGTATGTTGTTGGGCTGTGAACAGACGTCGGGTGCTAGTAACACCTTCGTAGAGTCTGTTTTGGACGGCTTAGGCAGAAACATGGACACTAGTAGTAGCCTGCTCAAGGTAATGTTGAAGGACTCTGGCGGTTCTCCTCTTCTTCCCCGTCTTATAAAGGAGCAGAAAGTCCTGCTGCTGGATTGCTTTCTATGCTATGGTTCCCTCCAAGTCTCCTGGTAAACCTGCCTGTCTCCTGGTATTCCCTCCATGGTCTTTGCTGGGAGCAAACCTTGCCACTGCATGCACTGATGCACACAGTGGCAAGGTAAGCGATTTCTGTGGGTTGCACGCACTTCACAACACCTCATGTTACCAGGAGTGGCGAGGGCACTGGCAAAATGCAAACATGACCCAAAAATCCACCAGAAAGGATCAAGATCAGAGAAGGGACCATGGCAGGATCATTCCTTTATTAGGGCTGTCTTGCTAAGTGCCTCTCATTTCCACCTGTTTTCTGTTCCACTTGTACAACAGCAGGCGAAACCGACTCATAATCAGTGTTCCTTCCTATCAGGAGAGATTGATATCCCAGAAGTGTGACTGAATTACATAGTAATGGATGGTTTTACCAACTAGGGCCAAACTACATTCGACTTGTACCTTTTTTCCATGCAAAACCAACAAATTGCCTCCCCTTAGTTACTGATTGGTCCTTTTTATTTGGTAAAATGTGTCGACAGTAAGGCTGCATTGTTCAGTCAAGGAAGCTTCCCTCTGTTACACAGTATGTAAATTAATAAATGTAATATTTCTTTTTTATTTTGTTGATGTCTGTCCATTAACAATTTTTTTTAAGAATTTATTTTTCCTTTTTTTTTTTTCATCCTCGCAGGATAATTTTTCTCTTTCATAAAAATGGCCACCTGAGCTGCAAAGCCAAAGTGAAGCCACCCCGACTGGATGGCCAGCGAGTCGGCGTGTACTCAACACGTAGTCCCCACCGACCAAATGCTTTGGGTCTAACGCTGGCAAAGCTGGACAAAATTGAAGGTTAGTATCATTAAAAGTGAAATATGGAACAATTTACATTTAATTGTTTAACTCACTTGTGCACTGGCAGTTAAGCTTTCAACCAACCAAGACTTTTTTCAGTGTAATTATGGTTAATAACAGAAATATTCCCATACTGTGTTTTTTTTTTTCATTAGTTGGGAGCCATGTTGTCAGCAATTCTACTACAAAGGGGTTCTTACCAGCCTCCAAACTACTGTTTATGCTAATATTAAACATGTTTTAAACATATGTATAGTGTACTAGTTTTTTAACCATGTGTTTTAGCTACAGGCTATCCCAACTTTAGCTACTACATGAGTCAACTTGTCAAATTTTAAGTGAGAATGAATGCATTTGCTAAAGGCCCTACTAGCGCTGGGAGCAGTACACAGAATTCAGACTAAAATAGTGAAAAGGCCAGTCTGCAGGTCACATTGTTTTTCTGGGGCATTGATAAACAACAGTTTACCAATCCGTTGCCAACTCTTAAGGTACAATCGCTTGTCGCTGTGCTGAAGGGAGTAAGAGTTATAAAGATGCCGGTAGTTGTGGAAACGATCTGAGAAGCGCTCTTTAAAACTACCCACCATTACCTCTGACCTCATGTTTATGCTCTTCTTTGCATGAAGGCATGTAGAGTTCAAGTCAATATTAAAACTCGTCACACGTTAGCTCGCATCAGCACAAGCGACCTTGCATTCCCCGTGTGCCAAACCTACACTGGGAACAGAAAGTATAGACTAATCCCGGCTAATACCAGAAGTAGACCTTCTGCTAATGCTGAAGCGGCATTTCTTTGTATGTGAGAACCGACCAGATAAAAATATGACTGTTTTCGTAAGAATTTCTTGGCTTTTTTTTTTTTTTTTTTTTTTTTTTTTTTAACCCCTGGTGAAAAGTCTAGTGGTTTAACAAAAAAGGGAATGCCAAGAACATGGAGCTTTCCACAGTGTGTGAC
>NC_136621.1:29480230-29547730 GCF_933228915.1 Telmatherina bonti
GACATTCCTCTCTGTGAGTCAGAGTCCCACTTGCACTCTCCTCCATTTCCCAAAGTGGACATAGCAA
This sequence comes from Telmatherina bonti, assembly GCF_933228915.1. Taxonomy (NCBI): domain Eukaryota; kingdom Metazoa; phylum Chordata; class Actinopteri; order Atheriniformes; family Telmatherinidae; genus Telmatherina; species Telmatherina bonti. Next base: position 29,480,298 of record NC_136621.1, read on the forward strand.
ATCCTACTGACACTACCCAGATGGCCTGTGGGCTTGGAGATCTAACATTTAAATCATTTGTTTGTGCTGGTGGAGAAATTGAGATTTCAGACTCTTCAGTTTGTGGAGAAGAAGGGATCATTTTACCTGAAGTTTCTTCATGTAATGTAGAAACCAAAGATTCAGTCATCTCTTGCAGCGTGATGGAGCATTCATGCTGTGATCATATAGAACACCCCTACTACATTCCTAATGGGAACAAGCTTGCTACATCTGCTGTGAGTATAAGTAAAATTCCCAACACTGCACTCTCTTTTGATGAGGTGGATGATAAACAAGGCCTCCAAGATTTTGATTGTAATGCAGACCAACATGTCACTTGGAAATCCTTTGTCTGTGATGGAGGAGAGATTGAAGTTTCAGATGCCACTAAATTACAGGATGGCCCCCTCCCACTGCCCATCACAGAACCTCGAGATCCTTCCCCAGACAACAGTATCCATTCAGCTTCTGATGACCATACCCTGCTCTCTCATATGGAACATGATGACCATCCATATTGCATTAATGAAAATAGTTTTGGTCCTGTCGTCACATCCTCTTCTGTAACGGCAAATGGATCTGAAGAGCCCGCTGGTGGACTGGGGGATGTAACTTTTAAGTCATTTCACTGCACTGGAGGTGATATTGAAATTTCAGACGAAACTAAACTTGCACTGGAATCTGTCATTTTACCAGTTAACCACAGTGTTACCGTCAATAAGTCACATCATATGGAGCCGAGCATCTTACCTGGTGACCATGATTTGCAAAATCTTACTCAACACCTGGATCATCCCTACAATTACATTAAAAAGGATTCCTCACCACCACGTAGCAGTCTCGTCTCTCCTCAGGTATCCTCTCCATGCACGAGTGAAACCGTAGGAATTAAACAGACAAGTGTGGTGGTACCTGACAACCATGGAGACACAGAAAACCTTGTTACATCCTACTCTTTCAGTAAAACTGGAGGTGAGACTGAAAAGTCAGATACCCAGTTTTCAGAGGAAACCTTCCTTCCAACCCAGAACCAGGATGTAAACTATCAACCCCTGGCTGACAAAGTGTCTGCTCTACTTACACAGGATCATATTCAAGATGAAAATGAACATGAAAACCACTCTGTACTGGTTGATACTGAGTTAGTAGTTAATGCTGGATCTCCAGTGATGAAGACATCTTCAAAAGATTTGAATAGTGAAACTGTGAAATGTCCTGTGTATGAAGTATCAGCGATTTCAGTGCACCCTGAGGACAATGCATCGCCTTCACGGGTCTGTAGAGACGATGTGTCTGACTGCTGCCATCTTGCATCAGCAGAGAGTCCTGCACACCGTGAGGTGCAGCAGCATCAGGATTGGGTAACACCCGGACCGCCTGACTCCAGCAAGGCAAAAGACAGTGCTCTTGGTTTATCTTTTAATGGTCCCCTTCTTTGTAACTCTGCAGAGAAACCCAAGGAGCAGGATGCGCAGGAACATCATCAACAACAACATGAGGTTTTGAAAATCCTGTCAAACTGCTGCTCGGTTGCCTCAGCCTTGGAGTTAGGAATACTCAGTCCTATTGTCAAGAGAGCATCTTTGTCTTTATTTAAGGCTTGTGAGGATCCAGCTGGAGACAAGTTTTTGGCTGACGAGTCTGCTCTTGAGAATGACAAAAGCTTGGTTGCTCCAGTTAACGCCGATCCTGCCATTTTATTGGCAGAGCACATAGAGAGCCCCATGCCCCGTCCTCTGTTTAACTCCACAGTACTCGGGGCAAAATCCCAGCCAGGCTTGGCCACAGAACAGGTTGAGGATCTGGGGAAGAAGCTCTGCGCAGCGCCTCAGCTGGAAGTTGAAAAGCCTGTTTTAGATAACCCTTTGATTCCTGAGGCTCAACTTCAGCAGCTTCGACAGATGGTGGAACTCCTCTTATTGGCATCTGGAAAGATGGGCCCAGCTGCTTTCTCTGCCTCTGCTCAACCACCTATTGAATCTGCGGCCCCGCCACAGCTTGCGGCTCCTATAGAATCCCACAGCGTTTGCGTGGGCACCAGTCTTGTGAAATTGACAGAGCACAGTGTCAATACATCTGGCCTGTTTGAGAGAAAGAGGGAGTTCTCGGTGGTTGATTCCTGCACTGTGACTGACCCCCTCCTCTGGAAGTGAGTGTTCTCTTTCTGAAATCAACTTTCCTGTAATAATTTGGGATTATAATGCTTCTCATTATTCTTTCTGTTGATGTGGTCTTAGTTTACCTCCAGGCAGCTTGGAGTGTCTGCACAGAGAGGAGCTGGAACAGAGACTGAGGTCTAGCATGATCATGGTCGAGGCCCTGGCACAACAGTTGGCTGCAGCCAGAGCACAGGGGTGTCTGTCTGCAGGCACTGCTCCTTCAGACCTCAGAGAGAAGCTAGTACAGACAGACCACACAGAACTCAGCCAGGTAAAAACATTTTGCCAACGGCGATTGCCAATGATGACATAATAGATGGTTTAGTTTACAGATTAAAGTCTCCTGTTTTTACACAGGAGATTAAAAGAATAATTTCTTTTAAGTTGTTTTCTTTTTCTTTATAGACTACCATGTACAGAGAGCTTTACATGGAGGCTCTGAGCAGGATTAATGAGTTGGAGCTTGACGAAAGTTCCCTGCAGAACGTCATGCAGTGTATGCAAGACATGAGGGTTACCATGGTGAGACACTAACGACTACACAACTACAGAATTAGTTTGCTCAAACTTTATCGAATAATCGCTTATGAATATTCATTTATGTAAAGAAAGAGAAACCTCACATTTGTTGTGTTTTTATTCCAACAGGTTTCACTAAGTAGCCATATGGATGCCTCTCTGTCTAACCTGAAAGAAATGGAAGACGTAGTCAAGGAGGACCACCAAAGCCTTGTTTCACATGTATGTAAAACATCTCTTCCATGATTTTGCCACATTGCAGCAGCTGCCGTTTCCCTGTTTATTTCCATATTTATGTTTATGCATATTCCTTGGTTTAGTATGGATGCATGAAGTCTCTACTTAAAAAATCAAAGGAGACACAAACGAGAATGATGGAGAAGGTAAAAGACGTTCTTCAGCAAAGAAATGAGATGAGGGTTCAGATGGAAGAGGCCTTCACAGCTAAGGAGGCTGTAAGCACTATTTACTTTAAATTTTCTGATTGGTTGTTTGCCTGTTCTGCTCTTTGTGTGGTATCTTTTGTGTAAAAAAAAAAAAAAAATATATATATATATATATATATATTTCAGGTACATGATGTGTTTATCTTGTGTTTTCAGGCCTTCAGTGCAACGGAACAACTAAGGAATCACTGTGCAAAAGAAATTTCAGCACTGGAGGAGAGTGTCGGGTCTCAGCAAGAGCTCTTGTCTTCTCTCAACCGAACCTATCCAGAACAGGTACACAGACCAAGCAAAATAATAAGACTCTAGTATACATTTACTAATCTTAATAGCTAATCATTCCCCCCTTTCTTTTTCTAATACAGGTCAGATTAAACAAGGTCTGTGCTGAAACACTGAGTTCAGCCTCTGAACTTCTGTCCCAAACCGTGGATGAACACTCCAGTTTGATGACTGAAGTTAGTTTATCTTATGTCTATATACTGTGTTGTTATTTTAGCATCACAGCGAAATCTACAGTTCGGTTTTAAATGTAACGATGCTGTTAACGCTGCTGCTTGTGTGGTCATCTGCTCATAGCTCTGCACAGTCCAGAGCCTTCTGCAGAAGACCGCTCCAACGCTCCTGATGCTGAATGAGAAGGCAGCTGCTGCTATAAGAGAGAGAGATGAGCATATTTCTGCAAGAGAGCAAGCTGTTGAAGAGCGAGAGCAGGTCAGACCCTTCCAGGTCTCACACCACCAATACCAATTTTCTACTTGCTTCATTAATAGTTGAATTATTGTCTTTCAAACAAATAGATTGAAGAAGAACTGAATGAAACTCACGTGAATCTCCAAAATGCCAGACAACAGATTGGTGATCTGAATCTGCAGGTGACAATTCTGACATCAGGTAACACTGAAATAAATACATTGAATGTTCTTGTTTGTTTGTTTTCAAATCTTCATCCTCTCCATCTGATGAAATGTTAGCGTTAAAAAAAAAGGGGGGGTTTTATGAAATTTTTCAGAGATGGGTGTTCTGCGACAGAAGCTAACAGAAAAAGAGGAGGAAATGGGTCAGCTAGAGAGGAAGGCAACAGAGTTGTCAGCCACTATTTCCTCCACGCTGGCGTCCTACACGTTCTTGGAGCAGGCTCTAGCTGCTGAGACGACAAAGTATGACTCCCCATCCACAAAGGAACAATTTATTCTTGGAATAAATTTGCTTTAAAGAGTTAAAAAACAAAAACAAATGATCCTTCATTATGTGGCATTTCTTTCCTAAACCTGCTTCATTTCCAGGTTGCAGCAGTCATGGAAAGACATCCAGCAAGCTAATGAGAGGGCAAATACGTAAGGATTGACAAGTGCTTGTTAATATGTCTTTATTAATTTCCAAGTTAGACAAAGACTTGTTTTTGTAACTTTACAAAGTATGTAGAAAAAAAAAAAAAAGATCTTTCTGGAACTTTACACATACTGGTGGGAGTGAAGGGAAGCTGCTGCTTTGATGGTAGCATGACAAGTTTCCTACTGCATCTTTACTCAGGATACACGACTTGTGCTTTTGATTGTATCCAGGTTGGAGGCATCTCTGCAAGAATCAGAGCAACGTGTGTCGGACTTGAGTCAGGCTCTAGCACAGAGTGAAGAGCAGTTCAGTCAACTGCAGACCACCTCACAGTCTCAGAGTCTACAGATCCAGCAGCTACAGGATGTTTGTGCACAACTCGGCGGTGTGCGGGACATGAATGAGGTTAGCTTTCCAGTGTAAACTGGGAAATCATCCTGCATCATACATGCCACGCACATGTCCTGAATATTGCTACATGCTGGGATTTACTTATGCGAGCTATCAAATCCTAAAAATAAAAAAAACCAACATTTAAACTAGTTAAATTGATGAGTGAAGTCTCACAGCATTCATGGAGTTTTGTTAAAGCAATCGTAATACCAAAAAGCACATCTGTAATGTTAGGGATGCACCGATCCACTTTGTGGGAGTTCCTATCCGATACAGATATCTGAAATTTGAATATCTGCAGATACAGATATTTGCCGATACCAAATCTGTTTATGTGAACATTATTGTGACTATGATTATTATTGCTGTTATAACTCAGTTTGTAGAATCAAAAACTAAAGCTAAAAAATGTGGCTTCTAGATTAGAGCTGCACAATATATCGCTCGAGCATCATTGTTGCAATTGTGCAAAAGTCACATCGTGGACCCTGCAGTGAAGGAGGCTAATAAACTCGACATGTTATCAATGTCAAGGGAACCTGAAAAACAAACCTTTACGCTAAAACACAACTCACATTTGAAGATTATTCAACAAAACTCATAAATCTAGCACAGTAAAAGATAGTAAAATAACTGTCAAAAACCAAACTTGTAAGATTCACAAAAAAAAGGGAAGATCAGTGCAGGTTAATATTTAGTCGACATTGCCTCTGTAGATGTTTACACTTTAAGTCCAGTTTGCATCGTCATGTTCCAGATGAACTACACTATGTGGTCCCAGTCCAGATAACTGAATATTTACTGTAAATTGTTCCTAAAGATTGATTCATTATTACCGTAGCCTGTGTGCTGTCAGTCATCTGGTGTGTTTCTGCTCTGATTGAACTGCTCCATGCTTCAGTTCCTGCAGATGGAGAATGAGCTGATGAGGGAGCAGGTGGCTGAGAGCGAGCATATGCTGAGGACACACCTGCAGGGGCTTCACGAGAGAAACATCCAGTGTGAAGACCTGAAAGGAGAAATGACTAAACTGCAGTAAGTTGATCAAACTCATCCAGTGATTTATTCATTCTTGGTTTGGTGGTTTTTATTTCTTTGGAAGCTGGAGCCTATCCCAGCACTCTTAGGGCGAAAGGCAGGGTACACCCTGGACAGCTCGCCTGTCCATCGCAGGGCAAGTAGTTATTAGATTACTGTAATGATGACTTGGTGTTTTTTTTTTTTTTTTTTAATTATTATTTTTTATAATAGTTTTGACTTTGCATTCTGTGATCACTTGTCAAAGAATTTGTCATCAATCCATGCGAGAAATTTTATTAACTTCACACCAATTTCCTCATTAATCGTTCAGAGGTTTGCTTAAACATCCTGAATTATAACTTTTCTGTCTGCATGTGTTGCAGACTTGAGAACAAGAACTTGCGTGAAGAGATGGAAACCACAAGGTCCACAGCTGAAGCAACCCAGCTGGAGCTCGAGGAGAAGATGGCTCATGCGGTCACTGAAATCACGTTGCTGCATCACACACTGCGAGGACTGACCGATGAGCTACACGCTGCTCTCAGTGACCAGGTACAGCTGCATGACTCAATCCAAATAAACTCAGATTGCATATTTTCCGTTTTCTGTTTGCTCATGTTTATCTATCAGTCAAAAGTTTGGACACACTTTTCACATTAAGTCCACTGGGATGGTGTGTCCAAACTTTTGACTGGTAGTGTAGATGCAGACGGCATTCAAAGGGGATTTAGTTTTAATCTTAAACTGAAAATATAACAAGTTTTACTGAAGAAAGACTGATATGAAATGACTTCATGCAAGAGGCATGAAGCAGATGCAAGACAATTATATTTAATTAATTAATCATCCATGTTTTCTCAGCAAGCGCCCTGATATTGTTTTTAAAAAAAAACAACCAAAACCTATAGCGATAATTTATTTCTTTAATTTCTATGACTTAAATGTTTTACTGTCATCATAGTTTATGAGACTGAGTCATTGGATAATGTGGAAGTATTGCATCATGTTTTTCTTTCCAGACCAAAGACCTACAGAAGGATAAAGACCCTGAGCCTCTACATGATGTGGGGGGCCATCAGTCTTCCAGCTCCTTTGTCAGCAGTGTCATGGTGGCGTTAACTGCAGAGAACGAGGAAGACGTCAAAACAGACGCACCTCCTGGATCAGGTACTTAAACACACCACCTGACATGATAGACCAAACTTGTTGGTCTTTATTTTGCCTGCTCAGCAGACAAAAGGACATTTACAGCTACTTTAATGAAATGGTTCAGCGTGTTTTCTGCCTTTTCTAAAACGGGTCATTCATATAATGTTGCAATGGCTTCGTGGTCTCGTTTTATTTAAAGGTCACAAAGTTGTGGTTTTCCTTTCATATTCTTGTTGACTTTGATTTTATCTGCTGCTGCAGGTGGTGTATTTATTCTGCTGACATTTGGCATCACTGTTATTTTTAGACTACAGTTTGTTTTTTTGTTTATGTTTTGTTTATTTCGTTTTTCTTGTTTTACCAGAAATTTCCATAGGTTTTTTTTTTTTTTTTTTTAAATGACCAGAAATGAGTCATTTTGAAAGGACAGCTGCTGATCTGAGTGGCAGATAAGATACAAGTAGCTGTGATTAGGTGAAGTTGAACATTTAGCATCTGCACTGGAAAACTCCTACAGAATTGTATCATTTGATACGTGACAACAATAATGTCATGAAATGGCTTAATAGATAATGTAAGCTGTGATTAGTTGTTTTATTTAGTTTCTCCAGACACGCCTGAGCTGCAGAGCAAAACCATGTTCAGTGAGACGAGCGCCTTCACCCGCATTGCCGCCACCACCCCAAAACGGAACTTAAACGCAGATGAGGTTGAAGAAGAAGAGGAGCAGAGTGGTGTGACGGAGCTGCTTTCTGGCCTTGGTAGCGTCGTGGCAGAGCTCATCAGCATGCTGAAGCTGGTGCAGCAAAGCAAAGAAGCCCAGCTGCAGAGGCTCCACAGCACTGTGTAAGTACTGGAAGTTGCATGGTAGTGGTAGATGTCCCGGATTTAGCATGACTGTGTGGTTAACATGTTTAGATTGGTGACGTTAAGTTAGTTTTTACTTTAAAGTTACTTACCGGAAACTGTTTACAACATTTTACAAAGCCGCTAAGAATGTATGGCCATATGTGTGTGTTTGGTTAAGTATGATTAGTATTTAACTGAATTTATTTTGTGTATTAAGATGGCTTATAGGCAGATTGCTGCCCTCCCTGAGCTTGGTTCTGCCGGAGGTTTTCTTCCTGTTAAAGGGGAGTTTTTTCCTTCCCACTGTCGCTGCGTGCATGCTCAGGATGGGGGATTGGATCGAAGTCATGACTCGATGAAATCAGTTGGTTTCTATTATAGGATATGTATGGATTGGCTCGAAATGATGTGTTGATTGTACGTATATAAAGTGCCCTTTGACAATATTGCTGTGAAGTGGCACTATACAAATGAAGTTGAATTGAATTGAATTATTATTTGTTAAGTTACAAAGGAATAAGTTCTGGATAATGTGGTTATTTCACTTGGTGACAAAGTTGTTTTGTCGGACACCATGACATGTCACGTCTGGGGAGCGACCAGCACGCCTCTTTTTGGGTGGCGTTGTGTTAGTATGGCTGTGATTTTCACCACTTTTAACCACTTTCAATTACCTTTGTTTGCTTTTAACTTAAATCATATGCAGAAAATGGTTGATCTGTATGACTTTGTTAGCTTTTGTTTGTTTTTTATTATTGAAAATAAGGCATTTGTGATGTTCTCAACCTTTTCGTTCTTAGAATTGCGTGTAAAACAACTCCTGCCGTGCACTCTCCTTGGCCTTTAATTAAAATGGAAAAGTCCGGTAAAAATCATGAATTTTAAAGGAATAAATAGAAGATCTTTCTGATAGAAATTGAGCAGTAAATCTCTCAAACTATTTTTTAAATTTTTTATTTTTAACACTTTACCAAATAATTTGTTTTTAAGGGGAAAAAAATGTACTCGCAAATGAAAAATTCAAAGCATATTTATTTCTCCTTTTTTAAAAGTATGTTGTGTTTTTCAAGCTACGACCTGCAGGTGGTGCAACAGGCTGCAAGCAGCAGACATCAGGCTGAAGTGTCTGAGCTGAAGCATCAACTCAGCCGCCTTCATAACGTGGTTGAAAGAGGAAATCAGGCTCTGCAGCAGAAAGCTCAGGTGAGGAGTGCCGAACGTCTCCACAGTGCTTCATTCAGACAGTGTTGTGATCGTGAGTGCTCTTATCGTGTTTTTCTTTTCTACAGGATGAGAAAACTTTGACGAAATTGATGGCAGATGTTCAAGAGGCTCAGGAAATTCTAAGTAAACACAAGAGTGACAATAGCGTGAGTTGCAAGATATAGCTATGGCTCTAATAATTATAATTAATTATAATTAATAATTATAACACCGTTCTTCTGGCAGAGAAGAGAACATTAATGTTTAATTTTCTTTTTGTAAATTTCTCTTAGGAATTGCGAAAAGACGTGATTGAGCTTCGCCGCGCTCTTCAGCAGTCGAAGGTTGAAACTCAGTTCCTGCGAGAGGAGTTGAGGAAAGCTGGTGGCCAGTCAGCTAACCCAGTACATTACATGGAAGAAAAGATCCAGTTACTGAAAGAGGTGTGTAACTGTATGCAGGATATGGGCGTAAAATAATAACTTGTATCTTCTGGTTTTAAAGGGATTACCTAAAAATGCTCATTTTTGCTGATGTGTTGGATCTGATCGCCAGGTGGAGAGACTGAGGGCAAGTGTTCAGGAAGCAGAGCAGGCCAGAGTTAAACTCCTTGAAAGAGCAAAGAGACACGTAAGTACTAATCCTATGTAGCACTACCACAGGCCGGAACCTTTCATTTTTATTCTTTTCACGCTGTTCTGTCGTCTTCCACAGCAACTCATCCATCAGACAAACCAGCAGAAAAGTGAAAACGAGCTTCAGATATTAAACAGCCTGATCAATAAAGTCAGGGAGGTGAGTTATTTATCATTTAGCTTTCTTTCAGCTTCACGGTTCTGTCAGTGATGACGTGTTTGGATGACTGAAATGTTTTTGCTTTCATCCTTCAGACTCTGCTGTCTTTGCCAGAGGTTGTGAAGAACTGCGAGCAGCTCCAGCAGCTGCTCCAGTACATCGGCTGACATGCTTATTATTGTCACAGTGTTGGCTTTATTTATGACTGTTATGTTTTAGCTTATCACAACAATTTTTGGTATAATTAAAACTATTTTGAAGTCTTAAAAGTCCTTTTGGGTTGAATTCTTTTGTATTTTACAAACATTTTTTGATTGAAGTAACTTTACTTTTCAGTGAACAAACTGTGAGCCTCCTTCCTTGTAACAGTGAGATGTTCAGATGCTGCGTTGTCTTTACAGGATAGTTTTTAAAGAAAAAGTCACTTTATATCTTAAAGCTTTTTTTTTTAAATTTTTTAATTTTTTAATTTTTTTTATTAAATCTAGGATGACGGTGAACCGTAGGCTTAAAGGGTCTCACCAAACGGCCTTCAGGTTTGCTAGGTTGAGACGGAGATAAGTGCTTGTAGAAATGTTAAGGCCTTTTCTGCTCTGTGAAATGAAAAGTATAAAGATTGATTTTTACTGGTTTCACTTCTTGGCTCAGTGTTGATCCCATGCAGCAAATATATCAGTTTACCAGTACATCACACTTGTGTAGACTTGTATTTGTGACAAAGTGAGGAAACAAAATGTATCCCAATTGTTTAGTAAAGGTGTAGTTATCCTGGGTGTAAATATTTACAGATGCTGGAAAGTCTCAGACTTTACTTATGCTCCAGCTGTAGTATAAGATAACAATATATCTATATTTTTTGTGCTTTTGGCAAAATCCCTGGAACTAGAAAGAGAAGAACATTGTTGCTAAAGGGAAGGAATATGTAGTCATTTTTTCACAAATCATTTTAAGTGCAAGAAAACCTAAACAAATATAAGAAGTTTTTATCCTCCTGAGTCTCGTCTTGTCAGACATGCAAACTGCACGGAAGAGGTATCAAAGCTTTGCTGTCTTAACTGTCAGCTAAAATATCAAGTTACAAGACGATTTATTTTCTTGATCAGAGGATTCAAGTGCCGTGCTGATGTCTTGACGTGATAATTGAGGCCGGTCACAGTGGCTGCTAATAACACTGGCTCCAGACAGCACTTCAGACCAGCTGAGCTGAAACACGGTAAAACCTCCCACAAACAAGACAATAAAGACCTGATTTTGTTTCCAGTGGCTTCATGTCTGGATCTTATAGGACATTTCATCTGTATGATATGAAAAGAAATTGTAGCTGTTACTAATAGATCTGGTGTAAATGACACTGGTTACATGGCTGCAAGTTGTTTTTCAAGTTTGATTGAGGGGGAAAAAAATGTAATTTTTATCACAACTAAGTGCAATGATTTATCAGAAATTGGAATATTTTATTCTTGATGAACAAAAAGTGCTATAACAGTCCGTTTACAAAAAACCAAAAGCAAACTTTTTTTTTTTTTTTTTGCAGTAAAATTCATGCAGGTGTACAAAAAAACAAAACAAACAAATGTTCTTCACATAATATAATTCACTGTAAAGCATATAATCACACAAGCACAATAACTTACCAAGGCTGTCATTTAAGCCCGCATTCAAAATGTGAGAAAAACACAAAGAGACAAAAAAAACTGCAACCACACACAAAAATTACATCTCATTTACACTCTCCTGATCTTTACATTTAAATTTTATTTCAGAGAATGTATTTAACATTGATGGAAAAATGAGCTTTAGGAGGAAAGAAACAGAAGAAACAAAAACAATCACAGTTGTGTGTCGGAGGTCGGTCTGTTCAGTTTGTCCTGAAACATGTTTGTGCGCAGATGAGTCTGGCTTACTTGGCGTCCCTCTCAGTTCTCTGATGTCCTTTTAAAAAGGTCTTCAGAAACTTAAATTGCAGACACAAAACGGTCCATGTTCCCTGGGTATGTTGGGTGTCTCAGATATCCGCCAGTGTTGGTGACAGGACCCACTGTGCTGTTATACTGGGAGAAGGAGCCCAGCTGCACTGGGGAGACCCTGCCATAATGGTCCACCATTTCAGCATGACCATGAGCAGTAGTGTGGATACGGCCAGCTGCTGCATACCCCTGAGTGTGACCTTGCCCGTATGAGCTTTGGTGAGCATGGTGATGTGGATGGCTGTTTGACCCAGAGTAGGTGAAGCCTGGATGTGTGGAGGAGCGAGCTGGCACAGCTCCCCCACATGGCTGACTCTGAAAACCCGGGGCTCCTAAGGCGCATGGGCTGGATCCATTCGGAAGCCCCTCAGGACTGAAGCTCCGGCTGGGCTGCTGCATCACCTCTGCTCCCTGACCGGCCAGCATGCTCGCTGTGGTTGGATGTCCTATGATGTTATTAATGCTGAACATGCGAGTCTGACCATGCCCAAACCCAGGAGGTGAGGAAGAGGGGTAGTAAGCAGAGGGAAGCTGTTGCCCGTAGGTTGGACTCACTGTCATGTTGGGGTACACAGAGCTGCTGTATGCTGCTGATCTTGTGATCTGGACGGGAGAAAAAACTGACGTCTCATGCACATATGACGCATAAGTGCTCAAGTCACAGCGTTTAAATCTCTTCCTGCGTCTCAGAAAGCTGCCACTCTCAAACATGTCCTCTGCGTTCGGGTCCAGTGCCCAGTAGTTGCCCTTCCCAGGCCTTCCTGGCTCTCGAGGGATCTTGATAAAGCAGTCATTGAGAGTCAGGTTATGGCGAATGGAGTTTTGCCACTTCTTTGAATTGTCTCTGTAGAAAGGGAAGCGCTCTGTGATGAACTTGTAGATGCCCCCCAAAGTCAATTTACGGTCAGAGGAGTTGGCTATTGCCATGGAGATGAGGGCAATGTAGCTGTAGGGCGGTTTGCCCCGCTGGAGGGGTCTCTTCCTCCTTCGACCTCGGGGCTGCTCCTCCGTCTGTGGTGGTGGATTGGATGAAGGCAGAGTGGTGTCTGCTGGAGAGTCTTTCTCCACTTTGACTACTGGCATTGTCATGGAAATTTGCCAAAAAGATCTTTTTAAGTGAATTTGAAAAAAATGATTTGTTCCTGATAAATGAGGAACTTCCTTGTGCTGGAATAACCCAATTAGATCCTGGACTGTGAAGAACTGTCAAAACAAACCATCTGCCCAACATGCAAACTTGCTAGAGAGCTCACTGCTTTAAAAATCTCGCAGCCTAAGAGTTGAAATCCAGCAAGTCTTCTCCAAATGCAGCAGCAGGAATTTGCTCTTCGGAGGAATCTTCAGTTAAATGCAGGTCTCATTCAGCTGTTTCCTCGCGGTTCGCCGTCGGCTTAGGTGGAAAAGTTAAGCTGCGAGAGCGCCATTTGTGGTGTTGAAGGTGTGAGAGAGAATGAGTCACTTTGTGTTACCTGAAGAGTGTAAGCACCTCGAGGGCCACACCTCCCAGAACATCACATGCTCTTAACATACCTCAGCTTTTATAAGGGTCTATTGTTCGTGTTTGTCAAAGTCTCAGTGCTTTGTTGTATAAAAGTCTAATTTTAGCTTTTTTTTTCTTTTCTTTTTTTTTTTTCATTTGACTATTAATCATTTCAGATATCCTGAAATAAGAGGGATAAATAATAAAAAGCTTTTAATCTATTTCGAAGTATTTTTTTAGTGCTTCACCTTCAAGTAATTTTCTAAATTTATTTATTTGTTTTCTTTAAAACTTGCAAGCGTGAAAGTTATTCTTTTTCAGTGTAAATAGCCAGAACGGCCAAAACAAATAATGTTTCCTCTTTATATTCAAATTTTCCTTCAAAGCCGACCTCAGTTTATTTTAAGATGTCTAAAATGGTCCATGTTGTTTTGATGTTTAACATTAAAACACCTCTTTAGTGGTAACTTAACCTATGGGTTGTTTTTCTACCCTGCTTCCTTGTTTGTTTTGTGCCAGTGGTTGGACAAGCCAGCTGTGTTAAGAGATGTAAATGTTTTCCAGACAAAGGACCTCCTGTGATTTCAGCATGCAAAATATAGGCCGTCCTCATGAAGCCTGGACTCAACCCGAAGAGCAGAGAATCAACAATCGAAATGGGCCGAGTTGAAATTAGTGGGAAAGCTTGCTTTAAGGTTTTTAAAGTCAGTTTTTCTGATATTTTATCTTGTGTAGAAGCCTGTTTGGTAGGACCGTCACTCTCATCGGCCTTAGCTGAATGCTTTTAGGTTGACTTTAAAGATTTAACTGTCACCAAGCAAGGTTGCTGGTACTCTGAGCAGCTCTGGTGGGATGAAGCGTGCGGACTCTTCGAGGTGGTTCACCACCTTAATCTCTTAACCAAACAGTGTGACATACAGCAGCACACTCCCACCGTTCAACGCCAGGCCGGGGTCACGCTGCAGGCATGTTCACGAGCAGCAGCACTGAGAGCAAGCGTTAGTTTGTTTAGACAAACAGCCCGTTGATAAGTTGAGTCCTGCAGGGAGGGGAGGGATGTGGCTGGGCTGGGCTGGAGCTGCAGCACTCTGGTATGATGGGGTCGTTATGGTATGGGATGAGGCCAGGAGCTCTTTTTTTTTTTATGTTAACGTGAGGATCCAAAAAACACGTTTGAGGTTATTGCAAGTCAGTTACATGTAGCAGATTATAAAGAAATTCATAAAATTAAAACAGGATTGTCAGAAAAGGCATAAAAAAGAGCAGGAATGTTATGGCAAGGACATATTTCTAAGAAACGGATTTTACTCTCACACTACCTACATTATTAGGTTTTATTAATCCAAAAGGAATCCATTTCTAATTTCTTAAACTTGTTTAAAATAAAATAAAAATATACTTAGGTAATTAATAGTCACATAAATATGATAATTAAACAGAGCTTAAAGAGAAAACCAATAATAAATATGCCGTATCCATTATGTCATAAAGCCTGTGACAGTGTGACCAGATTGTTGTTTGCAGGTAAAGGCAAGGTATTCAACAGATAAATAAATTAATCCATAAATAAAAGCGTAACTGTAGTATTTGTTTTTAATATTTATGGCATTTCTGTTTATTTTGAAGTATGAATAAAACAATACGATCAATGCGTTACTTTTTCTGGTGTTTGACTAAGAAATTGACAAACAATAAATCAAATGTAATTGATTGCAAATTTTTTAAATTGTTAATAGTGTATTTTGTTATTGAGTTACCTGGAAATTCCTTTAGGTAAAATTATCTAATGCTCTTTGTAAGTATACTTTACAGTTTTGTTCTAATTAATCTCTAACCATTTGTACTTAAACCAAAGACTTGACACATTGTGTAAAATAAAAATGGCTGTCCCTGTGAACACTATCCAGTGTGAAAGTTGAAAAACTTTGATAATAGTTAAGTAGTTTTGTACTTTTAAAAACTTATTGATTACAAAGCCATTAATAGAAAACTAAATAGATATGGAGATCTAATAGCAGTAAAGACTGGGATCTGCTCAGGCAACAGTTGTGGTTGAAAACAACATTTTCAGAAACTTAAGTCTTACTGTCTGCTGTTTTATCAGATTCTGAACAGTGTAATATATCCTGAACACCTTGAGGCGAATTTTGCAGACTTGGCACAAAAACAAACCTGAACCCAGTTAAAACAAGCTGAGCAACATACATTACATGTTTTTGGCATGTAATCAATAAGTCTAATGCTGAATATTAGGGGTAGGAAAATCGAATGGAAAGATCAAACATAGGGATTTTTCACGGTTTTACAATAGATTTATTTTGTTAAAAAAAAGTTTTTGGTTTTTTAAAAAAAAAAAAAAATTCATTATAACATTTTTTTGGTCATTTTTATTCTTTTTATTAATCTTTTTACTTGTCTTCTTGGGCATTATAGCATCAGAATGATGGTCTGGCCACAGTGTTGTTTTTTCCTGATTGATATGAAGAAAAATGACGAGCTAAAAAAGTTTTGTACATTCATTTGTTTAGTCTAAAAAAAATCAGCAATATCGAGGAATCTTAACAATTGCAATCTAAATCGAATTGGCACCCAAAAAAATTGGAATCAAATCGAATTGGGATGAAAGCATATCGTCACCGCCCTACTGATTACGAGTAAATTTCCAACAGGATAGGGCGAAAGATTTATAGCCAAATATGTCAAAAGTCTGACATCCTGTAACATCTTGATATTTTAATTAAACTCAAATGTTTTACAGTTGCATGACGATTAAACACGACTACAACCGCCAGACTACTGTTTATTTAACAGTAAATTTGAGATGTATCTTTAAAACCCAATGTAAACATTATTATTGTATCAAATCATTCAGTTTCTCAACAATGTGTTTCATGTTATGTTTGTTTACCTCAAGTAACATAATTTGCAGCAAGCCACACCCTTTGCCTTTGACAGTTTCCTGATGGTAACCAACAGTCAGTGGTGAGGAGTTTCTCCAGTACCCGTTGTTGCCAAAGCACAGACTCCATGTTTTTTTAATTTTATTTGCTTTTGCATCTCGATTTACCGTCTCATTCAGTGTTTTCTGTCAGTGTTTGCTATGAGGTTTTTTTTTGTGTGTGTGTCTGTGTTGGTGAATTAAACACATGCTGCTAGAAATTGAATTGACATGTCAATGTTTGTTAACATTTTCAAACTTTTGAAAATATTTGAACAGCTTTAATGTGTTGATTTACTTCACAGACTTAAAATTGTAACAGTTTGCAACCAGTGTGTTATGTTAACAACTTGACAAGTTTTTGGTTGAGTAACTGTACAAATGATACACTATTAAGCTGAAAAGGGATTCATTTATCACCCATCTCTGCTGTTCTCCCTCTCCACTCTCATGCAGTTTTAGCTGCAAAGAAAACCCTTAATCCCGCTTGAAGTGTACTTGGAGCCTTGGAGCCTCTGGGGCTGAGGACCCTGGAGCCATGCACTGTTGCAGCTGTGAGAGGCCTCCACCTGCCCATCACGGAGCAGTGTAAAGACGCAAATGATGGCTGAAGGCTGAGACAGCTCAACAGGAGTGCAGGGCAGCAGCCAAGGCAAATGAAGAGCTCTTCACTTTGTGCCTCACCAATACTTCTGGCTGTGTCGCAGAGAAACGGCTCTCTCCAAACAAAGACAAACAAATTAGACATTTGAATTTGAACACTTAAATTTAACCATTTCGTGTCCACAGCTGCTCGGTGGTAGGTGACCTTTTGTTGCTGATACAAGTTAGCAACAGACACACACAAGGTGACGTTGACGACAGTACATGATGGAAGCTTTAGCAGTTCTTGTGGTTTACAGAAAACACACACTGAAGTTATGTAGAATAAAGCAAAATTGTTTTAAAAATATTTTTCTTTTAAATTGTGGGACACTTTTTAAAAAATGTCTTTGTTGTTATGCCATAATAAATCTAACTTCTACACTACGCTAAAAAAATACTGTATTTTTGCTGTATTTTCCTGATACATTATTGACAGTTTATGTTGTAATTAGACATAACATTGAAATATGGAGAGTTTTTGTTTACATTTTTCTTATTGAGAGAAATAACAGATCTGATGTTTTCATTATCAGTATTATTTTTTTATTATTGTTGCTGTTATTATTATCATTACTAAAGCTTTTATGGGCACTTAACCTGTTACGGTGTGGGTTTTCAGCCACTGAAAATTAAGCTACCCAGCACCTAATTAGAAATTAGAAATTATTCTGAGTAACAAAATGTACTCAACATGTCTTTCAGCACAGTATTCACTGAATGTAATTTTACATGAAAAACTTTAATTTACTTTTGGGATTAAACTTTTCTGTTTGCTGTTGTGTGTGTCTGTGTGTGTATGTGTGTGCGTGTGTGTTACACAGAGAGAGAGAGAGAGATAGATAGATCCAGGCCACTACTGAGAAAGTGAGGGCATCTTGTTTGCATTAGCAGCTGCAGGGTCTTGGTGGGGATGCAAAGTCTTGACGGTTGAGTTGCTTCAGTCTCGGACCAGTTTACATAACTGAAGCAGTGCACTTCCCGGGTGCCTGCCGTTAAATCACTGTGTGCTTCTGTACAGCTCTCAAGAACATGTTCATCTGCAGAAAAATACACAGTAGTAATGGCACTTTAGAAAATATATAATGTGTAACACAATAGGAAATCAGTTATAGTTTAACTAATGACCCACAAAGTACCTTTTTTCATCTGAATCAATTCAGAATTCTCCCAATAAAGGCCAATCCTGCACTCTGGCCGTAAAACCCTAGCTTCCATTCAACTTCATATCATAAAAGATCCTGTTAACACTTTACTTTAATTCCTGACTAGTCAAAAAATTCTCAAAAGAGCTGAGTACTTTTGTTTTCAGAAAATATTTCCTAAATAAGTTGTAGATATGACACATCTTTGTATGCTTTTAACCGAGGTAGCTTCAGCACTTCACCTATGTTATCTTCCCCTTCAGTAAGAAAGAGAAAGATAAGTAATACAATGTTTTTTGCTGCTTTTCCATCATCACACACTGTTTGAAAATATTCACACCCACTAGAATCAGTTAAATGTGGTTGGATGGATCTTGTTGAACTGTGACACTGGAGCTGGACCAACTCCATGAGTCAACCAGTAACAATTCAGCTGGCTATTACATATTAACATAAAATTCCACTGCAAATAAAATTTTTTTTAAACATTTATCTATGCTAAAAGTTGATACAAATGAAAAGATCTGAGACTAAATAAAAAAAAAAGAAAAAAAGAAAAAAACACACCCAAAAGATAATAAGCTTTCATATCATGTATTTAGTTTATATGTTCAGATATGATTTGTTTGTTAGTAGGTAGACATGTTGATTTAATTCAGTAAAATAAATTATTCTGGTTTTTATCACTATTTGCAGTCATCTTTGTTTCTTTTTCTTTTATAACATGACTCATTTTGTGTGATTCAACCCTTGCCTGACAGCGACGGTATCTCCCTCCTGCACCGCAAAAGAGCTCACATTCAAAGTCATGCCTTGTTGCAAATGTCAGTGCATCTGCATTAGTTGGCGCTCTGTTAGGACCATGTGTCAACACTTTATAAATGTCTCAGCCTGCACAGAGCCCAGCCAGCCTCACATGAGCATTTTTACCCATGCCTGCACCTGAAAGGAACCTCAGTTGCACAATAGAATCACACGATAGAACGACTGCAGAAGTTGAGCTCTATCTTTATTTTGTTCTACTTCATTAACACAGATTCATTTTAGTCTATCTGTGTGTGCTGTCTGACTGAGGCAGAGGAGCTGATTTGTTACAACTCACAGCTCTTGCAGCTTTGCCAAAGTATTTCCCATGAAGTAAAGCATTTGCTGCTGTCACTTGAGTATTACAGACCATTCTGTGTGTGGGCACAGTGGCACGCAACTGTGCATACAGAGTAATGTCATGTGACGAGCTGTTTTTCTTCATCTTCTTTTTTCTTAAAGAATAGCTAAACCAACTTATATTTGCAGCTTCTAGAAGATGCATGGGAAGAATGACAATATTCTTGAGTGTGTTTGATAAATGCGAAAACCGTAACCTGCAGTTCATTAGCATAGCACAAAACCTGGAAACTGTGAACATAGCTATGTTTACGGATCTGCCTTTTAGCTCATCCAAATCACCTCAATTAATAAGTAAAAAAAAACTTATTTCAGCTTTTAATCCAGAATATTGTTCATAAATAGCCCTGCACATAAGTTAAAGTTACACAGCATCAAGTCCTTTTGTGTCTTTTTTCTGTCTTTATGCTAATCTAACTAACTAGCTGCTTGCTGTAGCTTTACTGCTATCTGCACACACTTGAATATGAATTACTATCGAAATGAAAGCATGAATAAAATCATTTCTGAAGCATACAGAAAATGTGTATTTATTAAAAAAAAACAAAAAACAAAAAAAAACCTAAAGTGATAAGTGATATAAATAAATAAATAAAAAAAAAAGAATTTAAAGGTACTTCAGTAAATATTTACCAACCTGTTTAACATTACAACAACATTTGATGTCTGTGCAGTCCATGATAGGGCTAACACAAAGAGACTTACAACTCTTTTTAAGGAAGAGCTTAGAGTAACTATCTAACCTAACATGCATATGTCTGTGGATGGTAGGATGATGGTAGGATTTGATTTTGAATATATGCAAGGTTTGTTTAGATAACTTTCTAATGTAGACATAACTATAAGAATGTTAGAAAAAATCATTATTGGGGAGCAGTAAAGTAAAACCAAACAATCAGGATTACCATGTAAAAACAGTTTAGTTGTAATCATTTAGATTGAAATAATCTTAAGGACCAGCCGCACAGCAAGCACAGCTCATGAGATAAAAAAAGAGGGGTCAATAAACTGCTACTGAATGAACTTGACATAGCTTTTTGTCTTTTTTTTTTGTCTATTAGTTAAGTACTATTTCACAACTGTACACACATTAATGCACCAATAATGTGTGGTTTATTCTTAGTTTCATATCGTGATGCATTCAGTGGTGCGCAACAAGGGTTATGTGTACCGTTGCTGACAAGCTTTCACCGCCACCCAAATCCTCTGATTCCTAAGCAGGAAGATACAGGTATTCATGCAGCTTATACTGATATCCTTGAGCACAGCGTAGTGTTTTCTCAGCTGACAAATGGCTGACAGCTTGGCAGATGAAGTAACTTGTGGGAAAGGCCTTCGCTATATGATGTTGAACCTGTTTTCATTATATGAATTGATGATTGATTATTGTGCAAATGAATTCTGAACACTGAGTACATTTCTTAAACAAGCACAAGATAATGTCACGATAATGACTCACAGCAGTATGTTGTTGGAAACAACTTTTAATCTATACATTTTGTGTGCTCTCAGATCCTATGTGAGATTGTGCCACATTGTGATGTATTTCTACCTGCAATGAGCACACATTTTTTATTGACTACTGTCTGTATTGACGACAACCTTGAGTGATGTTGACATTCAATATTGCTTCCAAAGACATGATTCAACAATTCACACATCCGGTGGGAGTTGTTGTCTTGGCTGCAATAGCTTTGTTTAGCTCTAGATTATACCTCATAATGAACACATGATGTGAGATTTAACCATTGATTCAACTGTAACTATGGAAAAAATGAAAAGCTGCCAGCTTTGCTTGTGTCAATAAATATTAAAAGGCAAAAGTCATAGATGTAGATGTTCTGATGTTCTTGCAGGGAGCTGGATGGGACAATCAATATAGTGAGTTTCTGAGAGTTGCACATGTCCAACAAGCTGTTTCCTTTCATTTTATGTTCAGGTTGGGTATACTTGCTGTTAAAAGGCAGAAGCAGGTCCACTGTTTCCCAACGTGTCAGCTAACTCGTGGTTTGTGGCTCCTATTCTTACCTCTGCTAAGGAGGTTCAAGATAACTCAAAAAGTTATGGATGAATTTTCATGAAATTTTCAGGAGTTGTTGAAAGTGTAAAAAAAAAGAACTGATTTAACTTCATTGGTGATCCGGATCACTGTTTGGATCGAGGAATTGTTTTAGAGCTGTGGCGGAGGTTTTCGCTCTCCGATTGCTTTTCTAGTTATATATTGAATGGCGGACAGGAAAGTAGTTTTGATCAAACTCCCCCAAAAGAAATTAAATCGGTTGTATTTCCCAAAATGTGTCTTTTTTTTATCATTATAATATTCCAAAAGAAGTCCCAGACATTACCATATTGCTCTCATTCAGTGTCTTTTAGATTTTATTGCCAGCTAAATTTAAGCTTATCTGCTAAACAGTTCCATTTTGCTTGGCAAGTTTCCATTAACATTGTTATGTACCTATTTGTTATTGCCAGTAACTGGTTGGATTGCATTGTATGATCTGTGTGTGACTAATTAAACTCTTGTACAGAAAGATGATACAAACCTCTGCTATATCTGTGCATTTCCAAGCATGAGGTGATGGCGGGACTTGAGCATGACCACTCAAATAAGATGTGGTGCAGATCAGTTGACTTGTGTGTATGCAGGAAATGGAGAGAGGGTGTTGTAAGTCTCATGGATACCTGTGGTTGTGTTGTGCAGGGAGGGAGGTTGCCCCTCTGACTCAGCCTTGCATGGTAACTGGCCAAGTAAGGCAGAGAGAGAAATCTAGACTGGTATGCTGTTTCTTTCCAGTGCCACCTGTGTGTCTGTTACCATAGGATTTGTAGCTCCTCAATCACTGACAAACATGGATTATCTGTACTTAAGACAAAAAGCCAATACAAGCCACATCTTGTGTGTGAACAATCAGGTGCTCAAACACAACATATTTTTCTCTATGTGGACAGAATCTTCTAAAGATCTGCTACCAGTATAATTGCAGCTATTATCTGGCAAAGAATGTCTCAGTGTATCCCCTCGCATTTGTAAATTTATTAAGTCTTTGTCTCAGCAACCCTGAAGAAAAAACTGGAACCGTTCATAACATAATTGTGAAGTTATCCTCCTGGTATTTGGCTGGCTGTATGATAAGTAACCTTTGTGGTTTTGTCATTAGGTGCTCTGGGATTGCGCTTGGCAAAGACAGCCAAGCACAGGTTAAAGGTGGGTCAGCTGCTGAGGAAGCATTGCGAACAAGTGAACGAGGCTGAGATATATACTGGTAAACAGTGATGCTAATCTTTTTTTTTTTTTATGAAAGACCTACTCACCTGGATTTCTCTGCAAGTGCAGATGGAAGTATTCTCAAAGGAAACTTTTCCTTTTCTTTGTTTAGCTTTCACAGGTTATGGTTTATTCATCCTTTGTTCCATCATGGAGTTCATAGGAACTGGGAATTATCATTCATTCATATAATACAAAGGAGACAATAAAATAGATGAACTTGTCAAAAACTTAACCATTAACCCAAATATTTCCAAAGAATTAAGATTTGACAACTGCTGTAGAAAAACAGAGTTTTTTCCTGACTATAACCACTTTATTTACACATCAATTGTTACAGCTCTTTTTATACATACTAGCTTTTTTTATCATAAAAAATGAAGATCTAAACCTTAAGAACTAATCTTTATTTATAAATATTATTTTGTCTCCTTTATAAATCTTTATTTATAAAGATTAGTATTACAGTATGTAGCTTTATATTATAGCTGAGGAAAAATGCCTGCTAAATTTCAAGGTGATGGAGCAACAAAGGAGAAGAGAAAAATAGAAAATGCAGAGTAAAGGTACCTCAAAGAGGGGTAAGCTTGTTGCTTTTGTATAGTTGAAAAGTTTAAAGTTTTGTCTGGTTTTGAATGTGAGTCAATGCTGCCTGGCAAGTTATTCTGGATTCTTTAATAAAAACAAAAAACAAACAAACAAACAAAACAAAACCTTAATCTGGGATATATGAGTTCATGAAGAAGCAAAACCAAAAATCCAGAATGCAACAAGATTATAAAGCATGTGTTTGGCTGTTGAGTTTGCATGCTTGCAGACACATATTGCTGTTTGAGTGTGTGTGTGAGATTGGGGCTGTGCTCACAGGCTAATAAACTTGAACGGCCACACTCTGTCATGCATAGAGAGGTTTCGTCTGCACAATGGCAGTGTGATGGGCGTGCCTGTCTCTGGGATTAAAGAAGGAGAATAGATCCAGAAACAGACAGGTTCCACTGCCTCATTCGATGAGACTCCTCCACACTAAGTGGGGAAATCCTGACACTTTAATGTCACACTATCTGCAGCATTACTTTGCATCTTGTGCATGATCTGATTATAAATCTCAAGCTTTTCTCTTTGAGGTTGTTGACTTTGAGCATGATGTCTTTTGTAAATATGAACTTATGAAGCACCTTTCTTTCATTTATTCTGATTGCTCCCCCTCCCCTGGGCTTTATTGATTTGTTTGTGTATCAGCTTTTTGTTTGGGACACCATTTGAATGGACTTATGGATTTGCACACCAAATGTTGTCCCATTGTACTGTTTTGCATGCTGTGCGGCTGGCCCTTAACCTGCCACCATTTGTCATGAAAGCCCTTTTCTCTGCTTCTTTGTTGGCTCACACTTACAAAACCTTTTACACGCTAAACCACTGTGGAGAATTTTATGGCCAGGAACAGGCTACAGTGATGTTTTTGGATAAAGTCCTGCCAAATAACTCTTGCCTAAAGCACAGTTCTTTATAAATAGCCTGGTCAAGTCAACAGTAAACTAATAGCTTTGTGTATGAAGAAATACATTTCCACAGTCAAATTCCTCACCAAACAGAAACAATTTGTAGTCATGTTAGTTAGGAACAACATTTTTTTTTGAGAATACTCCAATCATCATCCATGCATGCATTTTCTTTTGCTTTTCTTGGGTCTGGTTGCTTGGACAACCGGACTTCCCTTTCCTGGGCAAATTCTTCTACTTCATCCAATTGGATCCTCAGATGTTCCTAGTCCAGTCAACAGATGTATGCCCTCCAGCGTGTCAAGGGATTTTCCCCTGGGGTCTTCCCCCTTGGGGATGTTCCAGGACACCTCAGCAAGGAGACGTCCAGGAGGCATCCTAACCAGATGTCCAAGCCATCTCATCTGGCTCCTCTTAGTGCATCTCTGGTCTTTTCTGAGTAGTCAAAGTTTAAGGTGAACTTATTTTTGCTCTTTTGAACCATAAAGTTGATTAAAAAATAGGTTCTGCTGTTTTTTTTTAAATCAAACAAAGTTAAGTAATTGATTAAAGGCATTTAAACCGTTATGCCACAAATATTTCCATGTTCAAAATTGACCTTCAAACCAAACCAACAAAAAACTGAAAAAGTTGACTGTGATGCTGCTGAAAAATTAGTTGAGTTCATATATCTGCAGCACTATAAAGATGCATCCATAACCTTTTGACCTTAAAACGATGACACAGGGATATCTATCGAGTGTATTTTTTAGAGCCGCTGCTAGCCAGCAGAAACCGCATTATACAACTTTAACATCCGGGACACGAGGAAATGTTTCGCTTTGTGTTAAAATAAGGAACTGGCTGTTTTGAACATGGAACATCTGCGATTTAGCAAAGAAATGTAAGAAGATTAAAAGAGAGAAAGGGACAAAAAAGAGTCATTGTAAGATCGTCTTTTGCTTGCTGGAGAGCGCTAACAGGTTAAGTATATTCATTAATAAATTCTCTTAGCCTATGTTTACAGTATATAGCAAGTCATAAAGTAGGGAAGTGTATCTTTACAGTAAAAAACAAGGAAAAAGCTTGGGAGAGCTTTATCCTAAAGTTGTTTTAGCAGTAGTTATGAGGCGAAGAGGATGATGAACAATAAGATTATTCATAGACATGAACTTTCTTTCAACGTCTCAGACCTCTCTAACTAGTTTTTTTTCCATCATCTTTAGAAAACTTGTATATAAAGCCAGTAAGTCTGTAAACTGGGAGGAAGGATAAAAAATGTGGTAGTGTAAATTAGGTTTGATAATGTTTGATTGCACAGGCTGAAGCCAGTTAGATAGGTTGATGTTGAGATAAGGTTTATTTAATGATGTTAATTGTGTTGCTTGTGAAATGAAGGGACACTGAAAAATAAGCTATAAGCACATAGGAAAAGCAATGCAGTGTTTTGAATTCTGCACAGTAATCTTGAGACTAACTCAGCCTGATAATTCAAAATAAAAAACTTGTAATAAAAAAAAAAAAAAACCCACAAACACGCACACATATATGCAATGTGTCCTCCTCGCTGTTAGTGTTACATACTTCTTTAGGTGCTTGCCTCCTTTACGCTCTGTCTCTGTTCCTACTCCTGCCATAAAGCTGCCTGACCTGTCTTACTGCCTCGTTTGTCATCTCCAATCACTTGCTCTTTGAGCGTCTCTGACAGACAGGGGTATTAGCAGACTCAGTCTGGTGTTGAGAGCTGGGCTTCCCTGCTGAATAGAGAAACTATGTATGAACACCACAGGAAAACATGTAGTGACACACAATGGCATACTCCCACCAACAGCTGCTCCGTGTGAATAGCTGAGCAGTCATGAACACTTTTCAGTTTTCACTTCTTTACTGGTTCTTTTTCTTGTGTCTGTCTTCTTTAGCCGATGTATTTATGTTTGCTTTTTAAGTTCAGTTTCAGAGGACATTTTAGTTGATCCAGATCCTTTTCTTGTTTATATATACTATTATACACGAGTCCCAGAGTGTATAAATTCTTACAGTCTTAATCAACTTTAAACTCTTTTTTTATTGAACAACAACAACAATAATAATAATAAGATTATTATTATTAATAATAAAAAACTAAGAGGTTTTTACTTTTTATTGACAAACATCACCATGCTTTAAGCAAATGTATCACTGTCACAAGGCAATAAATTACATGTAGTGCACGTAAACAGGCACTATGATTGAGCCATAGTACTGTAACATTTTGTGGACGATAAGAGCTGAAAACAGGACTTAGGTCTTTGTCCAGGAGTCATTCTGAGCTAAATGATTTCCTTTTTAAATGCATACAGTAGAGTGAATATAGAATTTGTTACTAATGACAGTAGGCAGTAGAACCAGTTTTAAAGCAGTGCAGTTTGTGGGTGGAACCAGAGTTTGACGCTTATTGTTCCATTGGTCTTGATGAGTATGTGGAACATGTCTGTGACCGGTGTGGGTGCTTTGTGGTCTGCTGCGGTTTGGGGCTTTACCAGTACAGAGATGCAGCCTGCCATTCATGCATTAAGAGCTGTGACTGATTCAAGTGTCAGAAATGATGGAGTGGCTGCCTACACTGCCGGTTTAAGCTTGCCATGGTTGGCCAGCTGAGCTGCTGACTTCTCGCGCAGCATTGCTTTCCTTTACACGCAAAGTAAATCTATCATTAAATCCAACTCATGCAGACGGGCCAGTTCATCTAGATTTTAAAAGTGAAACTCTTTTACAATGTTTACTCTAACTGAAAACAACAACCTCATCCAGGCAGTTATCTTCTATCTATTCTTATTATTATCATTTATTATTATGTTGTTGCAGCAGCTGATTAGCACACACTCAGTTAGCAAATCCTTAAAAATACCTGTGTCAAGTGGTCAAGGATCATCTGGAGCTTAAGCACAGTGTAATGTTGGTGTGTTGGGGTCCGTAGCACAGGAGGGGAGTTGTGGGGAGACACCATGACTGTAGTGAAAAGGTAAAAAAAAAAAAAGGTGCTTCAGCACCCAAGCAGGCCACCCACCAGGATAGAGGATCTGAGGAATGCTTTTTACTGGATTGCATTTCTTATCTCCTGTCTGCACCCCCCACGCTCCCCACGCTCCCCACCTTAACCCACAGCGTCTGTGTACTGGCATATGTTGAAAGTGTCATTACATACACTTGCTGGACAGAAGAAAAAGCACATACTAGTGGTCAGTTCTGTTTACCCGGTTGTTGGTTTGTGTCCACCAGAGCTGTGAGCCTAAATTTTCCTCCCTCCCAACAGACTCTGTGCAAATAGTGTCAAAACAGCTCTTTTTTTCTTCTTTTTAAAAATATAATTGAATACGATTCTTGCAAATAATACAGAGCTGCCATTGTCTTATAGAATGCTTCAAAAGATGTCGCTTATCACTGCAATCGATACAATTCAGGGATAGGTGGCATCTCTTGAAGAAGTGAGGTTTGTACAACGATAATCTGCTCAGGGCTACATTTAGCTGCTATCAGCATAAAACAGCAGAATCCCTGCCTGAAACATGATGGCGATTGCACTGAGGTTAAAAGGGTTTGGGCCATATTTTTCTCTGTTTTCTGGCTCATTGCGGTGTTAAAACAACATATTGTCACCTTAAAAAGCATCCAAAGGCAACAAAAAAAGAACGGTGCATGCTTTAGCTTTTGTTTAGCACGAAGAACGTAATTAATCAGTCTTAATCAGTTTTTTCAGGACCCCGCCACTAAAATGTCATTATTCCTGGATTCCTTTACCTGACTAAATTCTTCTGGCACTACACTGCATCTAAAGGATATGCATTAAATTAAAGTAGGATTGCTTATAAAGCTTCCAGAGGAGCGGGTCCCGAGGACCTGGATGGAGAAACACTGGTTTAATATAACTTTTTTGGTCCCTGTTACTATTAGCCATACATCACTTCATCCCTCATAGCTGGATGGTTAATTCCTCTGTGGGATATATTCAGGAGTTGAGGTAATTTCATGTTTGAACAATGTAGTTGGTTTGCTTTTATGCATTCATTTGTTTACATTCATTTAATTTTAATTTCATTGTTTAATGATAAAAATAATTTTTTGTGACATGAAAATCCCAAGGCGCCACAAAGATCTCTTCTCAAGGACATCCTTCTTTCATTCTGCAATATTTGGGAAATCATTGCTGCTGTTGCTCCTTTTGCAAAATGTTGACTTGGAAGCATGATGTTGTTTAGTTAGGTGAGATCAGATTCCCACAAGAGAAAGGGAAAACTAACTGAAAGTTGTATTTTCCCTCTAATACTAACAAATGGATCTTAAAAAAGCTATGATGGTAACTGACTGGAAGGAACTTCCTGTTAAAGTGGAAGACGGCAGGTTTAAGTTTTCTCAAGAACCCCCACCCCACCCCCCAGCTTGGTGTGCACTATGAGTCAACATCATGCCACACTGGCAAAGCAAAGAATGATATACAATCTTCAAAATTATTATAGGTACAAAGCCAGGAACTGGTACCAAAAAAAAAGAGTTGTGTGTTTTTCCACACATGAACATGTTTTTATTTTAAACAAATAGATGAATAGCAATAATTTAAAAAGATCCATACGCCTCAGGCTTGTTCCAGAGCAGGTAAGGTGCAGTATAAGGAAATGAAGAGGGAAATTCAGATTAGATCAAATTTGATCTAAAACAAACAGGAACTTTTACCATGGGGTTAAAGATACAGTTCCATTAATTCCAATAGGAAAGTGTGTCCAAACTGTGGACTGGTAGTGTATTTTCTTAATATACACACACCACATAGCACAGAAAAACATATATCTTTTATATTTTCATATAAAGCCTCTTGTTTATTCATCACTGTGTAGCATCAGCAGTGTACAGTGGTTATGCGCAAGGATGGCTGCTTTGCTTTGCGGTAGACAAGATTATTTATATACATTCATGAATCCTGAACTTATATTGCAGATCAGGGTCTAAATGGAAAGAAATATAGAAAACCACTTATGTTTCCAAATAACTGCAAAATCAAGTGAAAATGCTAAAAGCAGGTGGCAAATAGATAAAGCTTTTAAATGGTATGGGTGGTGTGATGGTGGGTGAGTGATGGAGAGGTGGGAATATCTGTGGATATGAGTTGATCACATATTTCACAGCTCGAACAGGAATAGACACTGTTTTTAAATTAAACAAATTTTGAATATATATTTCAAATTTTGTGTAGTTGTTGTAGTGACTTATTGTGTATTGACTGTATTTTATAGTGATGTGTTGTGCGGCAAGCCTTTTTATCCAGGACAAATTTCTCCAAAGGGAGACAAATTAAGAGACTTTGACCTTGAAATTCCACAGATGTGCGCAAAGCAAAGACTATATTTGAACTGACAACATATGAAGTAAAGACAAAAAAATTGAACGCATGATCTTGACAAGAATAGTCTATTTATTGATCTTATCAGGGGGGACATAATCTAAAAAAGGTTGTGCATACCCTGAGAACATCAAACAACTTAAATATTTTTTTGGCTTGTTTTCAGTTCGTCTTCATGAATGACTAAAATTTTTTGGGGCTTTTGGCCTTTCAGGGCCCTGTGGCCCATGTTCTGTCTGCCCTGGGTGACAGCAGGGCCACCCAGCAGGGCCCTCTGGGGACTGGTTCCCATGGTTGCAAGGGTCTTGCTCTGCTACCTCCTGGGTAGATGGGAGCTGGCTCTGGGTGGGGTGGCTGGGGTCCATGCTCGGGGCTGACTGCCAATAGCCCAGATCTCTGGGTCCTGCTGGCCTTTGTGTGGTGGGGTCACACTGACAAACACTTTTCACTCCATATATTCTGCATGCTGGCAGTCACTGTGTTGTCCTGTAGGTTTATTCACCAAGAGTTCATTTTCTTTGTGTGTTTCTGGTTTTACACGAAATACATAGTTTTTATTTAGCTTGTTCATCTCTGGTGCTTCAGACAGTTGTCGACTTTGTCTTCCTGATGGGGGACCATGGGTGCTTGGGTTTTGGTACAGGTATAGCAGACGACCCAGAATCTGTGGTTGACTTGTGTTGTTTGTTTTTATTTTCCTTATATTTTCTGTTCTCTTCTGATCCATTTTTCTATCCTCCCCAGTCAGGTCCAGCAGTACTATGTGAAGTTAGTAATACAAACACTTATTCAAAATGAAAAAAACTAACAAAAACTAGAAAAGTGCTCTTCTTGCAGAAGAGCAAATGTGAATGCCCTTTTATGCTGAATGATTGATATGGAATTGTTTTACCATTTGGAGAAGCAGCACTAATATGCAACTTAATTTATTATGGTAATGCATTGGGAATTGAACCCACGCACAAGACCCCATTTCTTTAACCACTACACCGGCACAGCTCTCCAATGATCCATGGCAGAAACATCAAAATCTTTTATAACTGGAATGGGAATGTTTTCTTTACACTTCCGGAAGTGTGGAATCGGCAAAAGAGCTTAAGATTGAAATGTGTCAAGTAGCACACAAGATCTTTTAGATATAGATCAGCATAAGGAGAAGAAGTACAACCATTTGCACTG
Organism: Telmatherina bonti; assembly: GCF_933228915.1. NCBI lineage: Eukaryota > Metazoa > Chordata > Actinopteri > Atheriniformes > Telmatherinidae > Telmatherina > Telmatherina bonti. Next base: position 29,510,816 of record NC_136621.1, read on the forward strand.
GGATTTGAACACACAACCTTCTGAATGAAAGGCAATTCATTTTATCACTATGGCACTACAGTTCTTTTTTACACCCTGGCAGGAGCGCTAATATTTTTTGCCATTGGTATGTGATTGCCTTTGCCACCAGTGTGTAATCAGCAGAATTGCAAATAGATGTGAAAGGTTGAACTTTTGTCAAGAAGCCAAAGATTATTTTAAATAGTTTGTAAATACAACTAAAATTCTGAAGTCAGTAGTTAAACTACATTATCATTGCAAAAAATCATTGCAGAAAACCATTTAAAACTGCTTGTGCAATCAGTTAAAGACTTTATTGTTAAACGTGAGCAATGTTGTTTCATTTGAAGCATTTTAACAACAAAACTGTAATATTTTGCTGTCATTTCTGCATTTTTTTTTTTTTTTTTTTTTACCTTGAACTAACCCTTTGTATTAATTGCACAACTTTGGAGGACAGACATTGCACAGGACATACCTTATTTGTGCAGACAGCCTACACTTTAATTGCACAGTTTGCAGCCAAAACCAAAGTCAAAGCTCTTTGATCGGCTCAGTCCACAGCACTCTGTGTGCATGACTGACATACCATTAGGGTATACAATCTTCAAGACTGGATTTGAACCATTGCCTTGTATACCAATGTGTACCTGTGTACTGGTGCACAAAATGGACCGGATGCCCATGGGGGCATTCACATTAAATAAGAATTCAGATGATAAATCTATAAAGCTCATCTAGGGAAGGTAACTTTGCTAAGCAGAGCACAGCACCCAGACCATCATTCTGCTTGCTTTAATGCTGGACAAAACAAGTATTAAAAAAAGATAAAAAATGTAAAATCGAAAAAAAAAACCAAAAACAAAAAAACAAAATAAAAAAAAAGGTTGACAGCAGCCCTGATATGCTGTACCAATTTTTTTTTTTTTTTTACATGTTAACCTGTTCGATTTCATATTCTTCTGCATGATATGAGCTCCATGCATGATCTTTTTGTCAGATGATGTCAGAATGTAACAGTTTCACAGTTTAGTCCCATTATAGGCTTTTGTATGAAATGCTGTTAGTAAGTTGAAATATGATCAGACATAGAGGTATAATATTTTCCAGATGGACAAAAATGTCTGTTACAATGTAAAAGGTTGAATGTTTTCTTAATGTTGTCAAAGTAGAGTTCTAGGTAAATATCAATATCAGCAGCTCCACAAAATAACACCAATCACGCTTAAAGAAAAGAAAGCTTTTTTTTGTCTTGAAGAATTTTGGCCACTCATAACCACTCTCCATTCCCAGTCGTGATTGACTAGATGTCTCTGTACCTTGATTTTTAAAATTTTGTATTTTTTGCCAATTTTGTACTGACATTTACAGAATGTGATTGAACACGTTCAAATTCAGAAATTACAAACCTATCAGTTATTGCAGTGAATGACAACATGTCTTATTTAAGATCTCTATCCTCAGGCAACTGATGCCCCATGCACAGAGGATGATGCATGTGGTGGAGGATGTGGTTCCGATGCACAGGGCCACTCCATTATATCAGATTTTTTATTATGGTTATGTGACAAATTTCATAGTTGAAAGACAAATAACAAAAATAACAAGTTAATGAAAAAAGTAACTAGTTAATTACTAGTTAATAGATGAATGGATGGATGGATGGATGGATGGATGGATGGATGGATGGATGGATGGATGGATGGATGGATGGATGGATAGATAGATAGATAGATAGATAGATAGATAGATAGATAGATAGATAGATAGATAGATAGACAGACAGATAGATAGATAGATAGATATTGGGTTCTGCTGGAGGTTTTGTCTTCTTGTTAAAAGGGATTTTCCTTCCCACTGTCGTGTCGCGCATGCTCAGGATTGGGGATTGGATCGAGATTAGATCCAATCAGTTGGTTTGATCATGATGTGTCTGTAAAGTGTCCAGAGACAACATTGTAGTGAAGTGGTGCTATACAAATAACACTGAATTAAATGGAATTGCTCATGGCTTCCATCATGTTATGATGATTCTTCTCTGTTTGTTGTTTAATTGAACTAAATAAATAAATAAATAAATAAATCAGGTGAGGATACAGGTTTGAAATGCCAGAAATATTTCTCTTTAATAAAAAGAGAAATATTTATGGCTCTTGAGCAGAGCAGCTCAAGTTTACAACCACTAGAGGATGCTTTTTAGCTGAAGCTGAAAATTGGGAAAAAACATACAGAAGAGTCAGTCAGATCCAGTACCTGGCAAGGTTTTACAAACCAACAGTAAACAGGAGACGCCCTTTATCTACAACATCCACCTGTACACATATCACAGTTTCAGTTACTGTGTATTTTGGTTTGCATACGTGTTTGTAGATTCATCTCACATGCAGCATGTCAAACACAGTGAAGGCTATGTCCATATTTGCTGTGATTAGGGTGTGTAATTGAGGACGATGTGCTCTAATGCTGATCTAAAGACTTGGCTTTTATTAGATGTGACTGCAGGTCCCTAGATATCGGATCACTGCTTCACAGGATTGCTTATGTGTGTGTGTAAGTGCTGCATGCTTGAAGCGGTGGGCAAGGGTTAAACTCAGTGCATGAAGAGAGGGTGCAGCCAGATAGTGATGAGAGATCATGGGTGGGGACCTAAATGCCTCACTGATGTTAACTGTCATGTGTTCGCTTATCAGATTATTATGGATGTGTAAACCCCCATACCAGCACATTTTTCTTAAATCTAACTTTTTTCTCACTGGTTATAAATTTTATATTGAATTTATCATTAAATGATAAAGTTCCAGTATATAATATTTGTTCATTGGTTGAAATCTATTAAAGGAAATCATTGTAGTATTTTAAGTCTGTTTTCATTTGCTATAAATAATGCCAAAATATATACATTTTTTTATGACCCTATGAGACATTAATCTTTTGCAGAATTTAAATACTAAAGCACGGATGACCAGTCTGTCATACTGGAATTCTGAAAAGCTGTAATGCAGAGGAAAACATTTTCTTTTCTGGATAGAGAAGAAAGTGTGCATATTTGTTGTTTTATTCACATTTACAGTTTATAAACTTAAATGAGACACTGGTTCTGGTGTAAAAACAGTTTTTTTTTCATTTTCTTTTGTTTTTATCTCCCATATTCCCCATCTGCAGCATCCAGTTTGCATTTAGTTTAAGTTTATTCTGTGTAACAACTGCACAGTTGTCAGTGTAGTCACTTCCAACTATCTGTGGTGGAAAACGTGTTTACATCTGAGTTACATTAATATTACTGAAGTCTCCCATTCTCAATATGCATTAAATGGTATTTAGATGCTGATGAGTGTGACTATCTTTCTCTGATGATGGTTTGTTCTTTGAATTTGCCCTTTAAATATGTTCAGCATAAAGAAAAACACACCTATACAACAGAATAACTGTGAAATAAATATTGATCATTAAGTATAAATGCATAAAAAAGGGAAATACCTGCAATATTTGTATTTAGGCACAGAGCTTAAACAAATTTACTTACTTACTGAGTGTTTAAAACAGCTGATTAATTGTGTTTTCAAGCAGCTTTACTGTAATTCATTGTTTGTGCAGACTGTGAAAGTTTATACTGTACATCCCAGCTTACACAAGCCTACAGTGTGTTTAGTGTAGTTTTGGATCCTTTAAGATGTTTAAAGTTGCAGTTCTATATTGTTGCACTGACAAGGTTTTATGAAGTCATCTCAGTCCCTTTTGAAATATAAAAACATCAGATTTTACCTGTGAAAATCCAGAGTCGTGTGTATGAAGTAAACACCATCAGCATATGACAGTTTCTTGGTATTTATTTGAATAAATTACATTGACTTATCACATTTTTTCCCTTTACATCAAGCGTACAGTATTAGAATCCAGTGCAAGAATAAAGTAAAACAGAAATGAAACAAAACACAAAAACATTCCAAAGACAATCATGTGCAGCACAGAGAATCCTTCCTGTAACATCACTTCTGGGTAAGATACTGTATATATACACCTATACTGTATGTGAATACTTTATGTCACAGTTACAAAAATAATATACGGTACTGTAGATGCGCGACTATACACACAAGGTGAAAACAAAACACAAAAAGCTGTACAGTCCTCATTGAGGGCAAAGATACACACGATTTTTTAAAAAAAAGTGAAAGAGAGAAAGAAGGAATGATTTATTTTGCCTTAAAAAATAAACAAATACATTGACCTCTTCAAACTGTATCACTTGTCTTCAGCCAACAAAGTGGACCATCAATTAAAATTGTGCTTCCCTTTGGAAAAAAAACAAAACAAAAAACAACAACAACAACAACAAAAAAAAAAAAGAAACAAAGTAACACTTAATATGTCATCAGTGGATTTTGCATCACTTGTTGTAGCTGTGCTGTATGGTGCAATGAACTGGTCCTTTAATGTTTGCTTTAATGCTGAACACTGCCAGAGACAGTATGTCTAAAAACCTCGGCTGCAGAGGTTTTACGTAACCCCGTCCTCGTGCATAGCGTGAAAAGTATGCAAACCCAAATATGCACCCCTTCCCCTAAAGTACATGCACAACTTTACAATGTGTGAAAACAAACAGTATTGCCGCTGCTGCACACTGGTTTTTTTTTTTTTTTGCAGAAAGGTTAATAACACTGATGACTGTAGAGAAACAAACCTCAGGGATTATGGGTGCACTGCACCACCAAACTGACTAAAACAAATAGTCAGGGTGGATTTAAACTTATATGTTCGATAAGACTGAAAAACATTCCCACACGACAGTTTATTCTGAGGTCTGGACATTACATGAAAAGGGAGAAATGGAGCCGTTTGTCTATTTCCACAAAAAAAAGGGGCTTATAGTATAAGTTGCATCATTTTAAATGCTAAAACAAAACAAAAAAGAAACCTTGTCAAGACAAAAACGACTTAGTAATCAACTCGGACATTTGTGCACTTCTTTGTCTTCTTGAAAATATTCACATCAAGTATCCTCGAGAGCTACACTACAGAATATTAACAGGTATGGATGCAGCAAACAGAGCTACATCTGCAGCTGCAGAACCACCTGCTGCCCCTCTGAGCAGTCCTTTAACTTACTGCGTCAAAATACATCAAGTGTATTTCATATTCTAATAAAGTATATATCAGAGAGGACTAAAACTTATGCACCATAATTGTTTTACATCACTTTTAACAGTTTAAACCTCACAACTTCTGCATTTGCACATCATGGCATCACTTCATTGGCTCAGATATGTAACGTCACATACTTAAGATTACAGCTTTGCGCCTTTCTACTGAAGAACCAAAGATAGCAAGCGTCACTCTGTTCCATCAAGTAGATTTTTTTTGACACCGATGTGACTTTGTTTTGCAAATCATATGCAAATGTTCAATATTTCACAAGTGTTGATGTGTGGAAAAAAACAAAGCAAAATCATGCCAGTGTTAATACTGGTTGTCAGTTTGATTAATCTGTCCATGACTTTAATCAACGGTGATCTAGGGGGAGGAAAGATATGTGGTTTCTTAGGAAACTGCTCAAACATGTCAAATAAGTGATTCATGTAAAGAAAAAAAAAGGAACATTTAAAACAAAATACTCACTTCAACTTTTTTAATTTTCATTTTTTATAAGAAAAAATATTGATAATGTCTGAATACATGTTTGACCCACTGTTTCTAACAAACAAATCACTCGGACTGTTGCGTTTTTTCTTCAGTAATATGTTAGCGAAAAGCTACCTACAGCAGAAATTTCCACAAAAACACAAAGAATGGAACAAATTGAATTTGCTGCTTTGATAAACTCATGGCGGACTGACAGCAAACGTAAACCAAGACAAAAGCAGAACAGGAATGGCTAACATGACTACGGAAGCCTGAAGGTACCCCTTAGGGATGAGGGGAAGCAAGCATATTGATGCAGAATTTTCCTCATTTTCATAAAATTTCTTCATCATTTGGTGCACAATCTCTCTAAATCATCGGTCTTGTTCACATCTTTGTGTTTGTTGTTGTTGTTTGGACTCCTTAAAAGGAGTGAATGGGGTTAGTAGGGATATTTAGGAAAAGGTTAGTGGGAATACTGGAACTGGAGGGCCAGGATTAGTTGCAGACACAGCTGGTAGTCTTGGCTTTTTAGTGGGGCAATGGCACCAGGATATCCACGTAGTTGATGGGGAAAAAGCCTGAGTTGCCGTGTAGCATCCCCTCATACCAGTTGTCATCGATCTTATTGGTGAGGGTGATGATGTCGCCTTCCTTGAAGCCTAGCTCACCTTCATTCTCAGGGTCAAAATCATACAGTGCACGACAGCAGGGCTGATCCAAGGGGGCTGAGAAGGTGGCAAATTAAGAAAGGAGAGTTAGAGGAGGCCTGAGGAGGAGAACAGAGCTGCATATAGTTTATAATGATCACATTAAAGGCTCACCTGGAGACCTGGCTGTAAAAGAAAAAGATGAGAAGAAACACAGCAAAACAGAGTCAAAACATGGCTGTCAGTTGACAGAAATTACGAGAAGGTATACAGTTTAATGAAGAAGTTCGATATTTTGGGTAATGTACTCTTTTCGTCTCATTCCGGTGGAAAATTAGATGAGTTGCATCCCTTATGTGTCGTGTTCTTATTGTTTACCACTAATATTTTACTTCAATTTACAAAACAACTTCATTCAGCGAGCCCACTCTCAAATCAGCCAGCGCTTTGAGGATCATGTTCTTTGATTTCTCAAGTGCTTTTAATTCATTTCAGCCCGCTCTGGTAATGTGAGAAACTGTTTATTCCAGGTGGATCTGACTTAACAAACAGACCTCAGTTCATGAGACTGAAAAGTTGTGTGACTGAGATATTGGTCAGCAGCACTGGAGCACCAGAAGGGACTGTGCGCTTCACAACGCACACCTCAGACTTCCAATACAACTCAGAGTTCTGCCATCTGCAGAAACACCCTGATGACTCCGCAATTCATCAGGGATGGACAAGAAGCTGGGTAAACTGGTAGGTTTGTGAGATGGTTTGGAAACGATCACCTCATCTTGAACACAAACAAAAACAAAATAAAAAAGATGACTGTTGACTACAGGAGGAACAGGAGTAAACAAAGCACAGTTTACATCCTGGGAGAAGAGGTGGAGGAGGAACACAAGTACCTCTGAGTTCAGCTCCACAACAGACTGGACTGGAAATGCAACACACAAGTGTGTATGTGAAAAGCAAGAGCAGACTGGACTTCTTAATCAAGCGGAGATCATTCAATGTCTACACCAAGATGTTGCATATCTTCCACTAGTCTGTTGCGGAAACTATTATCAGCTTTGCAGCCATCTGTTGAGGCAGCAGCATCGGAGTCAGAGGCTTGGAGTGACTGAACAAACTGATCCAGGAGGCTGGTTCTGAGCTGGGAAAACTCTGGAGCAGCTGGAGCTGATTGCTCAGAAAGGAAAGCTGCGGAAGCTGCTGAAAATAGTCGACAACTACAGCATGATGAAGAAACCACTGTATGACGTGCCCTCTTCTTGTAACATCTGCCTATAGATGCCTGAGAGCTAAGGAGACCAGTTGTTGGGTCTTTATTGTTGAACTTTGTATTTTATGATGCACTTGATGTTTTCAGGTTTCAGGTGAAAGGTCTGGACGGCAGACAGAGAGCCCAGTATCCAGAATGTTCCACTAGGAAGCCATGCTGTTGTATTAGATGCACTACATGGTTTATCACTGTATTGCTGAAATATGCAAGGCCTTCCCTGAACAAAGATGTTGTCTGGAGCATCTGTTGGTCTTAAACCTGTTTAGACCAGGAAGGAACGTTCTGTCTTAAAAGTTCTGACTGAAAAGTTTCCTGTTTTGCTATTAGCTTTGGCCCTGAGAAGATGCTAGCCTTTCTTCATCACATTCACATATTATGTTATCCAGATTACAAATTATTTAAAATTATTCCACAATATGTAGACATAGTTTGCTGCAGTTTTCTGAAACTCAGTATATTTAAGAGACTGCCTCTTTAAGGAGCTCTTTTTGTAGCCACCCATGTCACTGATCTGCTGCAGTCAAGCTAATTACTTGCAAAATGTTCCTCCTGCTGTTTCTTTGTTGTTCAACTTTGTTTCAGCCTCATGTTGCTCCTACAATCAATGTTTTTAACACATATTACTGTCACCAAGTTCAAGAAGAGCTAATAGTTTTCAGAAAATGGGAAAATCTCCTATTTTAACATTCAATCAGTTTTCTGTCCTGTTTTCAGTAAAACATTGGTTTGTGGGATTAGCTAATTATTTCATCCTGTTTTTATTCAGGATTTACACAGTCTCCCAGCTTTTTGATTTAGGATGGTGGTTTTATGAATTTATTTAGTGAATAAAAAGACACATAATCTTTTATAAAAGCCACAGAGTGATCTCTTTCACTGCAGAGAAAAATCTGTCAAAGTAAATACTAATATCTTACTCCCAAACACCCATATCCTCTCATGTGAGTCTGAGCAAATAAGTACATTTCCCAAAATATCAGATTGTTCCTTTGCACAAACAAAAACAGGCAGAAGAGAAAACAGGGGTTAGAGACAGCACCGCACTGTAAACAACAACAAAAATGCAGACAAAGATACACATATCTTTAAAAATCCATTTAAAAAGGACAATAAGAGTGATAGGGAGCATTTGAAACTCTTTCCAAGTCACTCTTGCTCACCTGGAGATCTTGCTGCAAAGGTGAAAGGAGAAAAACAAGGATCAGACAGGGATTTTACTCATAAAACTTCTAGATGGAGAAATTATGATGTGACGGAGAAGGGCGCAGCGATGACACGGTCAGTAAAAAACAACATGAGAAGAAAGTCAAGCTGGACAGCAAAGTGAAAGAGAAGTGGACCAACATAGAAACGGGGAAAATAAGGCAGATCAGAAAAGTGACAAGGAAACACAGCAGAAAGAGCAAATGTTCGTCCGCCGGGAAGCTTTTTGTTGCTTTTGTCAATCAGGTTTTCTTTGTAAGGTGAGCGGACGGCACTTGATTTTCTGCTACATTTAAGACCGACAAGTCCCTTACAAAGAGTTAAAAATTCATTCTTGTCTCACCTGGAGACCTTGCTGCAAAGATGGAGGAGGGAAACAACACCAGGAAAGTGGGGTATGGGATGGGGAAGAGGTAAATGTTTTGAGTTTTAGGTGTGAATGAAAGGATGTTGTTAAAGAAAATGAGCTTATGATGCACACAAATGGGAGAGAAGTTTGACCTGGCTCACCTGGAGACCTCGCACCTGCAATAATAAACACAAATCATAGTGGGAAAGAAAAGAGTGCAGAGTTGTTTTTATTTGTTCTGGACTGTGGGATGAGTGTAAATGATGGCGAGAAAAAAAAAGCTGTGAAAAAGAGGAAATTAGTCAACAATGACCATGTTGTAAATTCTCAAGTACTTTTCTATTTATGTTGTGTAGAATAATGGAAATTGATATACAGAATTTCATTGCTGAGTCATTTCAGCTTGATCAATATTGGTTACTTGATACAGACGATTTTCATCCAATCAGCTTTAATTTGCTGTTATTGAGTTAAAGAAGACGTTACATTGTATACCAATCATTTACCTATTTACAGCCTTAAAAGTAGATGGCATTATTACCTATCACCTGCATTTGTATTTGTTTTTCTACTCAAGAATTTACAGTAAGAAAAAAAAAAAAAAAAGAAAAAAAAAGGTTAACGGAAAGAAGAAGAAAAAAAAAACCCAAACTAGTAGAACTCACACAGAAACAGAACTTCCCACAGATTTTGGCAGCAGTATTTGAAATGGTAATAGTACATATTTCTGGATGTGTTTCTGAACAATGAAGTTTATTTTCTTGTCTCACCTGGAGAGCGAGCACCATGGATGCCTCCATTGTGGTTCTCGCTGATAGAGAAGTCCAGGGATGTTCGTGGTTTTGGAGTGAATTCTTTCCTTGGTTTGTTAGAGGTGTCCCTTATCCTGGAAAGAGGAAGACAAGGAGCCTTCATTACACAGAGCACTGATAACAGCTCCGTTCCTATGACATAAAAAGCACAGCTCAGACCTAATTTATGCTGAAAAAAACATTGCAATAAGTTTTTAAAAGTTCATCTGTGACTCAGTCTAAAAGAGAAAGAGCATCAACACTGACCGTTCATCGATCTTGCTGGAAAGCTGTGTGAGGATCTCAGCTGCCCGGGTGTGATACTCCACCTGAGCATGGACCAGCGCGGCCAGCTGACTCACCTGCTCAATCTGTTAACATATACAAAAGAGGACGGGATTTATTGCATATAAATGTAGCTGCATGCAGGTCAGATGACTCAGTCATTCAAACTTGAAGAGTGAGCTCCTTTTGATGATAAAGTTGTTTAGAACAAAGAAAACTGCATTTAAAAAAAGTGATTATTATACTGCTGGTTTAATTATAACCAAGGACGAGTATTATCTGTAGGTATTTTCTTGACAGGTGTGTTGCCTGAAATGTAGAGCAGCACATATATTGAACAGTTTAGCTACTTATAGACATAGGAACCATGGGTGAAATGCTTCTTTAGCCAAAGAAAGAAAGACAAAAAAATAAAACACATTTTTATTGTAAAGAAAACTGTTGAATTGAGGCTAATTTATTTCATGTTCAGTCTTAAGGTGATAAATATTAAAAATACAATTAAATGTTTTTCTTATACATAAGAGAAATTCACACCTAAATAACATTATTTACATAAATCTTGTTGTTGTTGACAACATGAGCTCCAGTCAGCTAAGGAAAGAAGAGGACAGTTGAGTAGACCATCCAGATAAGACGCTAGTGTTAAGAGTGGACTTGTTAACCTCAGCATGCTAATGACCAAGCAAACTAATTGTATTCCAAATGTGTGACTGAGTTAGAGACATCAGAGTTTTATTTTCATTTAGCCACCACCAGCTGATCAGTACTGGTTTATATTTATTACAATCAGTAGTTGTAAAACCTCCAAACTCCTCTCACTAGAGCTAATTTTCTCCCATATTTATTTGTTCCGTACAGTACATGAGTCGGACAATCTGGGGAAAAATCTGTCTCCTTGGGCTTTTCCTCGTGCCACTAATGTGATTTTCACAAAGAAAATAATAAGTAAAAGACAGAATAAATCTCTAATCAGTGTCAAACACTTCCACATCCACAGTTGCCATGGTTACTTGTCTGCATTACCATGGCAGCTTCTTCTGCAAGGCAACGCTGTGGGAGCATCAAGCACAGCGTTGATGCTCCCACACTTCTTAAGTGAAGGAGACTTACTTTACAAGACTGTCATATACTACTTTAAAAGCAGCCTCTTTAGCCTCCCCTTCCCTTGTTTATTTGTTTGTTTGGTTTTTTTTTTCCACAGGATGTTTTTGGAGCAACAGACATCATCCAATGGAAGTAAATGGGTGAGAACACACCCATTTTTAAATGCTTATATTTATATTTATTTACATGTTTATTACTTATTTTTTAAAAACTTTATTTTTTTAAATCTCACATAAACATCATTATCTGCTGCACACTCAAAAATAGAGGTACCAGCTTGTACCTAAAAAGGTACAAATGCTTGTCGCTGGGGGTGTACTCTTTTGAGAGAGATTTCTGTACCCTTCAGTTCTGGTCTATTTTTGTACCTTATCAAGTTCAACCTCACCTTTTCAAGTTATGTTTTTTTTATGTTTTCCACAGCATTAGGCCTGGTCTATTCCACTTAGCAATATTATCTTATCTTTAATCTGGAAATAATCTTCAAAAACTCAAAATACAGACCAGCCATACACTTAGTTTGCAGCATCTGACCTTCATTGTCTGGTGTAGTAAATGACTGTTAAGTAGTACTACTGTCATCACTCAACTCTGCTCCAGTTTGTAACATTACAGCCATTAACATTACATTTTTCAATGCTGCAGGTACCCTTATGGTCAAAATGGTACAAATTTGTACTTTATGTCACTTTGAACCGTTTTTCGTACTCTGAAGGTGTGCTTCTGGTCTCTTAAAGATCAGTATTGTACTTTTGAGAGAACATTTCTCTAAAATGTACCTATAGGTACAGAAATGTCCTTATCTTGTACCTCTATTTTTGAGAGTGTGATGATGCAGCGATGAGCTGTGATGATGCTTTGTTTTTCCTCATGTGTATGTATAAATATGACATAAACAAGAGAAAAGGTCAAACAAAGAAACTGTGGTCAAAAGTAAACCAAAAGTAATTTTCAAGAATTGACATTTAGCATTGACAAATTAGTTTAGCATGGCAATGAAAGAAAAACAAGGCTAATAAAATGCAAAATGACAGGCATCACCAACAGATGATAAAGATATCGGGAGCCTACTCAAACAGGGAGGCAGAGACTTTTGAAAAACATAATTTATTCAGCCAGAGCAAGTTAAACACTAGCTCTGAGGTTTGTTTGGGTTGTTAATGCTAAGTTTTTCTTAGCTAAAACCCTGCTATATAGGGTGCCATCTGGTTGAGTACTAACCATATAAATATATAACAATCTGGACCGTGGAGGAGGACTCAAGGCCATTTTAAAATCAAAACCATGATACAGCAATGTTTTTCTTAAGCTGTTGCCACAAAAACAACAGTTGATATTACAGAAAGAAATATGTACTGATATGATTGCTATGGTTTTAGGTACACAAAGGGTTAACTGAAGAGGAAGCAGTGGGTGGATGCAACAAGAGAGGGCAGTGTTGAACGGTGAAATAAGCGAGTGAGTGCATGAGGACAAAGAGGACAAAGAATAAGATGTGTGACAGGAGTAGTTGTCTCATACTTACATCACTCTCCAACAGGTTGAACATGCTTTGCTCAGCAATCTCCTTGGAGTCGTCAAACTTCTCAAGCGCTTGTTTGATCTCGTCGTCTGTCACTTTGCCCTGACGCTTCTTCTTATAGTCAAAGTCCAGACGGCGGCCCTCCAGTTTCTTCAGGTGATGCTGACAAGGACAATGTGACAGTAAATATGAATTCTTGAAACGAATGATCATTCAGGATGCCATTTCCCCTCCTGTGCTATAATGTGTTAAAGATTTACACTCGATACCTGAATCTCCTTAAGATCTTTTTCATGGAGGTTCTGCATTGGATCAATAAAGTTCTGCTTCACTTCCATGTCAAGAGCATCCTTGACCTCACCCAGCTCACGCATGGCTTCTCCAGCATCAATCAGAGCAAGACCTAAAAATGAAAATAAAATAAAAATAAAATAAAATAAAATAAAATAAAATAAAATAAAATAAAAAAATTTCTGTGCTGATAAACACAAGAGCTACACGTTTCCATGGAAATGAATGTGTTAAAAGAGGGAATTTGAAAAGTGTCTTTTTCAGTAATATTGTTTAATCTACAACAGATTTAAGGGAAAGTGCTCTGCGAAGGGCATTTTGACACAACTGAAAAACTTCAGGTATCTACTCAGGCAAACAGGCTCATACATTTTTCATGACACCGTTTCTGCATCATTGAGGGAATTAAATGATGCCACTTTGTTTTGTTGCAGCCTGTTAGAAAGTGTTTGCGCCTGTCAAGAGTTTCTGCTGGAAGCTTCAATGTGCCTCAACTCACCAAAGTTGGACTCCTCTCCGAGCTCCCTGCCAAACCTCTGCATAGACTCCCCCAGGATAGTCTCGGTCTGTGTGTAGCCGGGTCCCTTTTCCTGGCCCCGCATGCGTGACATGGAGTTCATCATGCTCATCTTGGCTCTGGTAGCTGCAAAGATTAAAAAAAAAAAAGCAAACAAACAGTGAAATAAACTTCTTGTGCTTGACAGTGATTACAGAGGCAGCAAAAGCAAAAACCTAATCAAACTATTATTTAGTGTTTGCAGTTAGCTTGGATGTAATCTAATTTCTAAACACATATTGCTAGAGTATCTGTAAGACAAGGTTCAGATGAGCTCTCAGTATCTGAGCTGACAGAATTAAGGATAAACTGTTGCAAGCATGAGGTGAACATCCCATACGACGGAAAACAGATATTAAAATTATGATACATTTTCAATAAGACATCTGAGGTGTCAGTTAGGCTGTGATTTACATGAACCAAACACTTGTAGTGCTTATCAGTTTAATTATGGCTGTTTATACTCTGTTACATGAATTATTCCTTGATATTAATATTAATTACAGTAAGCAAATGCATGAAAATCACACGAATCTATCTCCTTCTTCCTTTATGTTAATTCAAGCCAATTTCAGCTCAGTTTCACAGATTTTTAATCACAGCTGGAACTATTTTGTCTGCACAAAAGGAGCTGTGGAACGATGTTGGCACATCCTATCATTACATTATGACTAAGCTTAGACTCCCAAAATGTCTCATTCAAAATACTTGGGAAAAGAAATAAATCCAGCAGACAAGGATGTTGCATACGTAACACGTAGGCTTAAAAAAGTCAGTGCACTTACACCTCTTTCTTAAATAAAGAAATAAGCAGTACCCATGTAATGTGAAAGCGATATGTTCCAACTTTCAGACTTTTACTCATTCAGTAATCCTCAAAGGTCAAGTTCTGCTATTTTGACCTGTTAGTTGATGGCAGAGGGATTTATAAAGCCTCAGACTTTTCAGACCTTTAACAATAACAGACTCCTCAAGGTGGATATGAGTTTGAGGCTAAGCAAAGACTACAGTGCAGAGGAAAACAGTAAGAAATAAAAGTCTGAGGGTCTGAAATGTTATCAGTGTTAGGGGATATCAGGGGATATGGGATGTAGCAAACATGGTTTTGGACTACAGGAGGAAGCTGGTGTGCCCGGAGAAAACACACAGATGCCGGACTGAAAGGCTGTAGTTACTGTTTGAACCAGGAACCGTCTCACAGGGAGGAAATGCTGTTTGCCACCAAACCACCACACAGCCCGTCTAAAAACATCTGTCTAACCCAACTTTGACACTTCTCATAGAATTACCATTCAGTAACTGAGTGGGCGCCCAAACTAATGCAAACACAATTAGGTGTGCAGAAACAATGATGCCAGAACATTAAGAAAAAAACAAAAAATACAATTTGCTAATTACTTTTTATCTTTTGGTAAACAGAAGAACCCCGTATGATAAACTGTGGCAAGGTTAAGCTCCTTCCTGTTACCTGGGTTGGGCTGCAGATATTCGGTGGTCTTCGTCATGATGTCCAGCACTGCCCGAGCGGTGACGTCCACCTTCTGTAAACCCAACAAGGAGACAAACACATATGGTGGAGAAATGAAAGTAAGAAAGTTTGGCTTTTTTGTATCATAGTGATGACAATAAGGTGAGTTGGAGCACCTGTTTCAGAACCACTACAGACCCTCTACAGTACAAAACACTGAAACCACTGGAGCCTATCGCAGCAATTAGTAGGTGAAAGGCAGGGTACTCCCCAGAAAGGTCGCAAGACCATCGCAGGGCCAAAACACTGACCCCGTTGGTGTAATTTCAGTCATTTGTAAAAACAAAAATTTGCGAAACACCTAAATTTGAGTATTTATTCCTCCAAGCTAACAGTGGTGCACTCTTCCTATGAGTTTAATTATGAACAGCATTATTGAATTAGAATCAGTTTGCATCTGTCTATTAGATTACAACCTTCAGACTCAAATCAGGAAAGAGATAATAAGGAAATAATGAGTCGAGTCATGCCTTTTCCATTTCAGTGAAGTCCTCATCGAGCTTTGTCCCTTCAGCTCCTCCAACCTTCTCACTCACTCTCTGCAAAACAAACAAAAAGACATATTGAATTAGCTTAAGACTGAAATATCAAAAGTTTACAAAGCCCTTTTTGTTAGCACTTCCTGTTAGTATCAGGTTCACTGTTCAACAATGCAAGAATCCACAGTTGTGCCTCATGTTTGAAATTAATTCAGCTCCAAAGAGATCAAGTAAGTCCATCCGTACAGCAGGCTGCATGTGTTGGCCCGAACACTGCAGACATGGCACGCATCTGCATGCACAGACACAAAATTAGAAATAAATCATCTCCTCACTCTGTCAGCTGGTAGTATTTTCAGATTTTCCACCATCCAACTCCAGTGTGCGAAAGCTAGACTCCTTGCGGCGGCAAATGAACACAACAAGGTCAGACACAGGCTTTTGGGGGATGTCACAATGCATGACTAAAAAGCTCATGAACGCTAAGGTCAATGGGAGAAATCCTTCCTTAAGTTAAGGACATCAAAATAGTAACTAAAATCTCGCTAGTTTGGTTTTTAAACATGTTTATAGTTGCTGAAAATGTAATAAAAAAGAAGAAGTTGAATTCTGGTTTTTTTTTTTTTTTTTTTTTTTTTTTTTTTTTCAAAAAATGATGGCAGGTTTAAAATATGCAGAAATGAGGCACATTATTCAGGTGGTGAAATGCAGGGGGATGATCTGTGACAGACTGAGCAGCAGGGTTTAAGCCTGTGGCAGTAGTTTATGCAGAGTAAGTCTTTCTGGGGATAGCTGCTCTATGAGTCATCACAGCAAAGTCTCTACTGATCCCACTTGTGAAACAGCTTAATATTCTGACAGCAATGAAAAACACACACATTTACACATATTTTTGCAGCAAGCCACATTTCCTATCATTAATTACACCTAGGCATCAGTGCCCTCGACACGTTGCCATGGAAACAGGTATAGGTGTAGCGTCTGAGTCTCTCCTGCATCACATCCTTTCTTCTGCTACACTCATTAATCAAAGACTTCAGCATGTCAGATGGACGAGTGGTTAAAAAAAAAAAAAACGTGATGTGTGTTTTCAAGGGCCACAGCTGGAGATCAAACACAGCATCTAATTATATAGAGAACTGTTTCACAGCAGGCTATCATATGTGGGTAGATATGTTTCAAATGTAAAAATGATGAGAATGAGTGTATAACACAGTTGTTGGTTTATATAGAAACTTCCAGCCAACTCCTGAGACTCGACACAAACACAGACTTTAATGAGTCATCTGGGCTGACAATACGGACACAAAGATAAAGAGAAAGGCTGTATTATAAACAGAGAATCAAGACTTCAATCTTATCACTGCAAAAGGCTTGTAACATTTAGCTTTGTATAATGAAATAGTCTCTTTTTGAATGGTTTTGCAGGACTTTTCCTCGACAGAGAGATTATTGTCGCCTAATAAAATGGCATGGTTCATTTGGAAATTATAAAAGAGAAAAGCACCTTTAAAAGGTAAAAGAAAGGAAAATACATTCTTTGTTTTGTGTCAATTCTTTAAATTTATGGGCACTAGCATGAACTTGTTTCTAAACTCAGTGGTGAACAGGGAATGTATTTATTTTATTATTTTGAGTTTTGCATGATAACACTGTAAAAAATAAACCAAATAAAACCTAGTTTTACGGATTAACAAATGAATTCAAAACTTACTATAGACATAAATTATTTTGGTTTTATGAAAACCTTTGAAAGGACTATAATAAAGATAAATTGGACCCATTTAATTTGTTTGCTAATAAAAATATAGAAAATAATATTGAATTTAAATCAGCTTTATTTGTATTGCAGCACTTCACAACAGCATTTTCATCTCAGGGCATTTTACAGACACAACGATTCAAGCCAATTCATAATAAATAGCCTACTTAAGGAAAATATTAACAGATTGCATCTTGACTTCGACACGAATCCCCATCCTGAGCTGCACGAGGAGACAGTGGAAAGGAAAAAAAAAACTCCCTTTTAACAGAAAGGAAAAACCTCTGGCAGATCTGGGCTCAGAGAAGGCAGTCATCTAC
The DNA here is from genome assembly GCF_933228915.1 of Telmatherina bonti. Taxonomy (NCBI): domain Eukaryota; kingdom Metazoa; phylum Chordata; class Actinopteri; order Atheriniformes; family Telmatherinidae; genus Telmatherina; species Telmatherina bonti. The sequence goes on from NC_136621.1 coordinate 29,528,548, forward strand.
CTCGACCGGTTGGGGTGAAGAGGACACCACTATGTGCTACAAAATCCAGATTTATTCTTAAATCTTACTCAATTACACATAAATAAAAACAATATAATCATCATAAATGTTTGTCAGTTAAGAACAAAAACTTTCTTATTTAGTCCATTTTATTACAAACACTGTTGAGCAATTACAACAAACCAGTGTTGGTTGCCTCAGTATGAGCTGTTGTTTTGGAAATGAAAAAAACCCCAAAATATATTGGCTGAAAAATAATACTAAAACTATCTATGGACTATTTATGTTTATGTAACTGATTGCATTTAAAAAAAACATGGGGTCACAATGACCTTTAATGTTATGTTCATAGTAATTAGAAGGAGATTTAAGAAAATTTTTGAACATGAAATGATCAAATTTTAAGCGAATACCGGTTACTGAGAGCGTGGTCATAATAACAACCCTACATGCAGCTCTGAAAGGTCACACCAATGAGTCACATAACTACATGCAATTTAATCTTAATTCTTTGTCGCATGTGTGACTATCACCAATGATCATTTGACTTATACAAACAGAGGGAAGCTGGGAGACAGTTTGTTATTCCATCAGCTAAATGGACGAATAACAACTCAGTCAAGCAGCATCCATGGGGACCTGCAAAGGTTTTTATGCTTAAACATAAGCTGTCAGTGGCTGCTCTAAGTGGAACAAGGCTTCTGTGGATGATGCTGCCCGTGGCTGCTGTCAGTGCACATTCCACCTCCGGGACAAATCCAAAGCAAAGACCAAAGTCAGACAGTATAGAGCTTTCATGGCTGCAAGCTCAAGACGCAACACCATTGCACAGAGAATGAAGGAAGACACATACCAGGATGTTCTTACTATATACACAAATATAACATGTCCCTGCTGATAAACAAAGGAGTGATGATAGATGCTGCTACCAGATACACTCTGAAAATATGATGCAAGCCAGATCTCAGCTAAACCAATGCTCTTAAACATTACAGAGAACCAAACATGTTAACTGTGCTTTCATGTACGCTGATCTCTTTTTATTTCTTTAATGTCTCATCCAACAAACAACATAGTCTTTTTCGTTCTTCACCCATCTCCCTCTCAGGCCTCCGTCTCCTCTCTCTGTCCCTGCAGAGGAAGGACGTGGCAAGGTGAACCGAGCAGCAGTATTGGCAGAGCGAAGCAAAGCGAACAGAGATCGATAAAATGCACAGCTGGCTGCTGAGGAGTAACAGAAGTGGCATGGATGCCATGTAGGTTTTAACGTCACAGTTTGCAGCACTGTGAAGATCGTCACGAGGACTCAGTGCACGAGAACATGCACATGGAGTACTTCCATGACCCCGAGGATACAATTTCCCTTCATGGCTTGGGTTTTTCATTTATTGCACTTCAAAGTATATTATAGTATTTTATAGTGTCATAGTACTGCATGTTATTTTCAACCAAATAATTTACTGTCATGGTAGTGGCTCTGCTTGCAGCATGCTAACATGCTATCGAGCTAACAAGATAATAATGTCATTGCTTTATGATATTTACCTGGAATAAATCAAACCATTCATCATCTTAGATTATCATTTATCAATATATTCATTTAACTATATCTGCTTACTTGAATAGTTGTAATTATGCTAAACTTTGTCAGCATGTAATCCATCTAGCTTAACGAAAGTATTGGAAAAATAATAATAAAAAAAAAATTAACCCAATGATGGCGCTTCAGTTTTTGCAGCACCATTATTGATTACTAAAACGGATTGTACAGAAGTAATACTGTTACTACAAGTGCTTTCATAAGATCAACTACCTTCTTCTCTGATTCCTGTGTAATTATTTTCTGATGAATATATTTTCATAAATGACAATAATATGGTTTAAATTAATTTAAAGAAGACCGATTAAAAATATAAAATTGCTTAAAAAAAACTACAAATGATCATCTATTACTTCAAATGATCATCAATCTCAAGCAAGTCTTTTTTTTTTTTTTTTAATCAAAAGTGAAACACACTTATAAAATAAAAATATAATTTTAAAATGGGATCCTACACCAGCACCGGGACTTTATGGTGCAACAAACAGTCATTTACTGTCAAACTTGTTGAGATCCAACTTTAAACACGGTGGAGCTGAAGCAAAGACAAAAAGGTGTCTGATGAAAACAGGACCGTGGTACACAATGAGCTGCCACTGAAAACAAAAAGACTGCGTAAATATACAAACAAAAACAAACCTCTCCAAAACCCAAAAAACGTTGAGATTTGGTTCGCATAAGGCTCAGACTAATACCTATGTAAACCAAACCAGACCAGATTAGATGTGCTAAATGTGGAGAGGAAAACAAGCCGAAAGATCTTCCCAAAAGCAGATTCTGGCTCTTCGCTTGGGTCCAACAGCAGTGTGTGCTGACATACTCTCACACTGCATCTTCAGAGCACACATATGCTGTTATGTGAAAGAATTAAGCTTTCTAAAACGGAAACACAAGTACAGACAACATGTAGTCTACTGATGAGAAAATCAGCTCCCAGGATAGGATTTTTATTAGGCTCATTGGGTTCAACTATTGCATGCTTATTTCCCATTTACTGTTTTTTTCTTATTTTATTTTTGCCTACTGTTCACATGTATTATTTTTACAATGTGCTTTTTTTCCCCTAAACCAATGCTAAACCAATACGTTATCTATTCTATTTAAAAGTCTGCAAGGTATTGACTTTTCTTTATTAAAATATCTGACTTATAGTAATTAAAAATGCATTGAGATAAATATTGTGACAAATTAAAGACGAAATTTGTGAGAAACAACTTTAATTTTCTCAAAAAGATGCTATTATTACAAGGTACTTTATCCCAGTCTGCTATGTTTATCAGCACAGTTCACCTGCAGACCAACAGTCCCGTAAAGAAAGCTGTCATGCGGATTAATGGAGACACTCTAGGCAAACACAGTGAACAAGTTTAAACAGCAGGGCCTTCACACCTGTCTAAGACATGTTCTGCTAATACTATTAAAGGGCTGACACACACTCTGACACAGAAAGCATCAGTTGTTAAACGAAGTGCAGGATTAGTTTACGCTGCCTTCTGCAGAACACGCTGTGATCAATACTTCAGCATCATTTATGTTCTGTACATCTATGCTTAATCTGAGGTTACGTTGTCAAGACAAGTAGAGTTTACTATTTATAGAGAAAGGAAGGAAAGATGATATACTGTCACTCATATCACATAAACATGCCGAAAACCTCAAATCCCTGCCAGCTGGTGAAAGTACTATCAAGTTTGCTGTGTGTAAATGTGGACGTCTTTATCACCAACTGTGCATCATTTTCTTTAAAATAAATTCGATCAATACTAAAACTGCTGATATTATAAATGAATCTATCTCAAATGTCCTCCACATGACATGAGGTCTGAACCTCCTCCTTAAAATAAAACCACACAAGATTTTAAGCCTGACGTTCAAGTTCTAGACAAATGTGAAAGGCTTGCTAGTGTACTAACGGCAGACCGCAATCTGTAGCTGTGAATGCTCCAAAGACATGAGGATTGATGGACGGGTGTCTCAGATCTGATCCAGTATGTTATATGCACAATTTCTTCTGAGAGAGCCAACAGAGGAGTTGATGGGTGAGCTGTGATTGAGTGGTTAAGCCAATGAAAAGCTAATAAGGTTATAAAATAATAGAGAGCGCAGTGAAGGAAATATCTTAAAGCGTCGAGAGAAACGTTTAGCTTTTGTCAAAAACCAAAGAGCCAAAAGAGGCTAAAACAGAACTGCTTGTCTAGTATAATATGAATGAGGAAAAGGAGACTGATGCTTAATGCAAGTGTTTGATAAGATAAAAAGTCAACTAGCTAAACTTGGGTCTAAACTTGGGTCAGTGATACTGGTAATAATCCAGGACAAAGGTAATAATTTTAGATTTGGACGAATACATCTGAAAATTAACATCATTTAAAAAAAAAAAAAAAAAAAAAAAAAAGTCTACGTGACAGTGCCATAAAAGTCGTTACAGTTCCACAGCAATCCATCTTTGTCACTTACATGACAGCATAGTTGATTAAAAGCTGTATAAATTCAACTTATAATAATGTTTTTATGTACAGAAGTCCATCTGTGCACTACATTAGCTCATATTGTTGTAAAGTTGGTCTGTTCTGCTTTACCACACCATCATCATTCAGCATTGTGCATTAAAAAAGCACTTTTACCATTAGAATCAGTCACATGGTGTCCAATGTGAGGCGAGCAGTGTCGCCGTCGTTACTAGCGCCTCCCACGCTTCTCTCCTTTTTTTTTTTTCTGCTCACCAGTCTAATCCTGGCTGGGCACACAGAGGCCCCTGCTTTAAATACGCCCCGGGTGGAAGAGGAAGATTAAAAATGACAAGAGTGATTAGTGAGACTATCAGGAGGACAGCCCCTGCTGGTGGACAATAACAGGAGGATCCGACTCTTCTGAGAGCATTAAAAGCACCCCTCCCTTCCTACCTCCCCTGTGACTGTCCTCTTTCTTCATTTTCTAAACGAACAGACATAGATATGTATAGACATAGACATGTCTTCCCTCTGTTTTATACTTTGCCTTTACGCTTTTACATCGCCATAGAAGTGAAAGAAACCAAAGAAAAGATGCACAAATCAGCTGAGAAACTCAACATTGATGATTTTAAAAACTTAAAATGACCTCAAAGTATAAGATTATTTATTTTTCCCCATGCTTTTGTTTCTTACTTCATTGTTAACCACTCCCCACCCCCCTTTCTCACCTCAACATCCCCTCAAGTCCTCACCCTTCTTGTTGCTGTTTCTCATGCAACGTTGCTCCCAAAATATTTCCTATAGGACTCTACAGTAGGTCCGACTGCACTGGCCTAAGCTGAATTCTAGCTAACCATGGGTGAACCTTAATGTAACCGACCAGGATTTCTAAGGACAGAACACCAGGAAGCCCTGGCCGCGACTGCTTTTTCACACCTTAAGTCGTAGCAAAGCTGTACTGGTTGTACTGAGAATAGAACTGCACTCTCGGGGAATCAGGGAAAATCCTGGGGGGGGGGGGGGGGGGGGGGGGGGGGTGTTGAGTTAGATGCTTCATGCTCCATTTACAGCTGTTTTGGGATCATAGTAATCCTGCAGATCATCGAGACGTGGAGCTACATTAGTAGGGCAACAATTCAACAGGGTTGTTGATTGTGTGGTCCCAAAAAAAAGCACAAAGAGAAACAAGCCGGGGTGAAAGTTGAACGGCCCATAACCTTCTGAAGCACACAGTAGTGACTTTAGATACTCAGTTTAGTCACTTAAATACCTGTAAGATAGGTAAGGACCCTCTACAGATTGATGGGACAAATACTGTGAATGCCAGCTGCTTCTCTATGGAAGCATCAGTCTGCTGGTGGGCCAGGATGCTTCACTAACCTCTATGCTCCCCAAATGTGTGGCTTGTGGCAATAATAATCTGATTGGGAAGCCTTTGCTTGGATCTTATGCAATGACAGGGAGGAGGGAGGTGAATGCACACACACATCCTTCCATGCCAGGCTTAGTAGTTGAGGGAGGAGGGACGGTGGTGATGGGTGAGAACCAGCTGGCTGTGTGTGAGTGAGGAAAGCGTGACAGAGTTTATGAGCATTGTGATGCACGATGATGAGACAAAGATGAAAAAGGAGTTATGGCTCACATGGCACGAATAATGAAAGGAATTTCAGGACTTGCACGCTTAGCTCAGAGTGATTAAATATGCACCAAAAACCAAAGTTATTTGTGTTCTGTTTTATGCTAAGATAGCTTTTTTTTCTGTACAATTGCCTGACCACCCGCAGATCTGCCCAGGGAGAATGAAGGTGTGAAAGACTCACTGTGTTCACTTTTCTTTTCCCAGTTTCCTCATGCAATCATTTTCTACCTACACCTCCTGTTTGTTTTGTCAGCATCACATGTTTACTTAAGTTTATTTTTGTTATTCTTTGTCCTTTGTCTCCTACATAAACATTCAACCTGCAGTTGAGAGTCAAAGGTTTTCGGTGCAATTCAACGCTTTGCAAGGAAGAAGCTGATAAGAGTCCTTAAGCATCGCACCGGTTCAAGTAGCTTAAACAAGTAGAAGTGTGGTATTTTCAGCTGCTCCTATCCACTGAAGGGGTTGTCTTACAACTGTTGATTTTCAGCCTTTATAACCTTTATAGCCTTATAAAGGCTGAAAAACAGATTTTCAGCCTTTTTTAAGGCTGAAAATGATTTTGCTAACTTAATATTTTATTCTTAGATATTGTTAAAAAAAAAAACAAAAAAAACTAACGATAACAACATTCGTGTGTATATTTCATATTGAGGTTACACCAAAGTTATATTAGAAGTTTCTGGTAGAGAAGAATCTTAAGGTACAGTACATGACAAAATCTACAAGGCCAATGAGAGAAATGGTTATTATGCACATTTCAGTCTAATTTATTTTAATATACAAGTCCAGAAGGGCAAGAAATAATGAAGCATTTCTCACAAACCACTTCTTTCATTTTTTATTGATCCTCTCAGATCAGCCTCTGCCAGAAACAAGCGAATAGAGAAAGCTCCGCCCTATGTCCTGCCCACGGGCTGTGTCTGATTGGTCAACTGCTAGGAGTAGTTATACTCAGCAGTGAAGGTGGGTGTGGCTTTAGAGAAGATGACCAATCACCAAATCCCTCTCCCGAGACGTCACTAAAATTTCAAAGTACAAAAAAACTCTAAAACCAATCATTTCCGTTGCCATGAAAACCGAACGTAGAGTGTGTTGGAAAACGTAAACGTGTTTAGGTGATAAAAATGGTGCGGCTGATAAGTCTGATGAGTATTCAACACTATAACACTGCAGAAAGCTGAGAAAACTAGAAATAGCATCATAGAGGCCCTTTAATATATGATTAAAAATTGTGTTTAATTAGCATTTATTCACATTTTTATTCTCTTAAAATGAGCCATTTATATCTACTTGCTGTGGGTTCACATACAGTACTATTTAAAAGTTTGAACACACTTTTCTATTAAATTGAATGGGAAAGTATGCCCAAACTTTTGACTGGTAATATATATGACATCTGCCATTTTTACTATGTGTGTCTGAATTGGCAAACGTCTCTGAGTTTAAAGCTATAAAAAAGTGCAGTACCAGCTTCGTTTGATAGGTGCTAGAGCACCATTTGAGATAAATAACGCGTTAAAAAGCAACATAGAAGAAGAGAGTAAACATGTGCACTATTCTGAAGTATTTGCCTGTAGTGCAGACGTTTCTGCACTGAGCCCACTGGATCCACGAACAGATGGGAACATGTTCATGTCTGGAGGAAGTTTGACCACTGATTTTCATGTGCATGAAGTTTGTTTGGCATTTGAAATAACTATGCCCATCTGTACCACTATATGTCAGTAGTACTTACACACTACCTTTAAACTTACTTACATTTACTGATGCTGAATTGAGACTGAACAGTCCAAGATTTAGAGATGAACTGATGTAAGATGCAGATTGTATTTCCACTTTTCCCAACAAGTTAAAGTTTTAAACTTCCAATAAGCTTGGTAAACCTTAGTGTTATGATTTCAGAACTTCTTATCATTGTACTTATGTGTATTTAATCTCTTATCTACAAGGCTTGTTCAGCTTTTATCGATGGTACACACTGTTCCTTTTGACTTTTCCACACACTCATCGAGAATCTTGTTTCCATTAATAAACCAGAGACAGAATCAGCACAGCCCAAAAACTCACGTGAACTCACTAATCATTCACTCTCAAACACAATCAAGGAGCCACACACATACACACCATTTTGAGGTCTTCATTTCTAATGTGAATATGTGTGTATCACTGGGATGTAGAAACATTTACTCTACATGTACAAATTGTGCCGATCAGTGACATCCATCAAATAAACAACACAACTACTTTGTTCTGGATTTAGATAAGGAATAGTGCGCCAATTTTTTTTTACTTTTGCAACTACTGGCACTTAGCACTCCACATAGTAGGGGTGGATAATCAAATCGAAAATATCAAATATCAGGATTTTTTGTTTCACAATTTTTAACAGATTTCTTTTTTCAAATAAATACAAATAATCCATTATGAACCTTTTTTGGGGGTCATTTTTATTGTTTTTACTTTTCTTCTTGGGCATTATAGCAGCAGAATGATGGTCTGGCAACTCTGTTTTTTTCCCTAACTGAAATGAAGAAAAACAACGAGCAAATAAAGTTTTGTACATTTTTTAAAAAATTTTGTCGACAAAAATCAGCAAAACCAAGAATCGTGAGTATTACAATTTAAATCAAATCAGCACCCAAAAAAAATCGGAATTGAATCAAAAGCATATCATCACAGCTGTACCACATAGGATTTACAATAGAAAGGGCAGATTATGTCTCCTTCTTTGTTCCCTGATTTATGTTCAACTTAGTATTACATCAACACGCATACTACATAAATCTAACTGTTGCACTCGACATCAGCTATTACAACATCTTGCAACACAAACTTCAGACAAATAAATGCAGAGCGGGATGGCTGCAGGTAAAAAACAGACCCAGTTTTGGACGATCTTGATGAATATGGATGTGAATGCAGGCTGAACTGTAATAGGTTTAGCTTACTGCAGACATAATGTGGGAATTAATCATGGTTCATATTAATCCTTTATCAGGCATGTGACTATTTTTGATTACTTTGTATCTTTCATTTTCAGCATAAAACAAATTTTTAAAAATATATATATGACAACAGAATGGAGATCTTGGTACATACCAGAAGGACAATTTTAGGTTAAAATGTCTTATTTCAAGATATTTCACTGAGTGGCCTATAAGGGGTTAAGGTCTGCAACATGTACATGAGAGCAATGAGTGGGATACATAGAGAATATGCTGCTAATATAAGATCAGCATAACAAATATTTTCACTATTAGAATAAGGTCAAAAGTTGGCATATTGCTAAACCATATGTACAAAGCCAGCACCAGAGCTTTAAGGTCTGCAGAGGGCTTGACATTTTTGTAAAACATAACTGAAGGGAAAAACGTTGCATTGTGTGTTATTGTTATGTTTGCACAGCAGTGCTGTGAGATAAAGCTGCGTCGGTGTAATGATGGTGCTGTCAAGCTTGGAAAATCAGTATTAATGATAGCCATTAAAGCTCAGTTTCAGGCTGAGGGGTATGTGAGAGTATGTCTGTAATCCATAGTTTCGTGACCACATCCTTTATCCTTAAGATCACGGCTGCCTGTCAGATTACAGGCTGTATTACTGGCAGTTTGTCAGGCCTGAAAAACAACATTTAACCAGACTCAGCTTTAATTAGCGCCAGTTATGCCACTCATTAGGAGTGATCCAGATTATGGTCTTCGCTTGGTGAGACGTGTAGGAGAAGCGACAAAGCAGCCATTTTATACCCTGTTTCTGCTGCTTCTTTAATGCGTTGTAGAAACCTGTCTGTTATTTAAGTGTCAGGGGAAACGGTGTGGTTCAGGAATCATAACACCATGTGTTGCCAGCAGGAGAGACCCTCGCTGGTTTGTCCTTCTGAGGCAGCGTCTGGTGGTGACCTTTAATACAAATTGCTCGCACACACTTCCATATCATCAATCACACACTAAGCCAAAGCACTGACTGTCACATTAATGCACTTCATCAACGCATGTCCAGTGTCCTCCCACAAAATAAGCCACTATAAATAAATGTAGAATGAATCATTAATGTGTTATGGAGGAATTATAATCACCAGAGCTTCCTTGTAGAATTTCTCTTAAAAAGGAAGTCATTTTACAAAATAATCTTAATTTAAAGCTCTCATACCAGATATTTACATAATCTTCAACCACACTGAGTGACCCTCATTAGGCTTGATTTCACCTGCTCACTGATGTTGGAAGCATTAAAAAAATAACTGGGAATGATCATTGAGTTAACATTATATATGACTGTTATGACTTCTGTAGCCAAGGTGACAAAGTGTCAATCATTTTACTAATAAAAGGAATGTTAAATACCTTTTTTGTTCCCTTTTTAGAAAAGCATGTCAGCCCTATGTCTCATAGGCTTCATAAACACACAAAGTACTTATCAGTTCTAGGGATATCCGAGATGAAGAAACATGATTGAAAATATTTACACATGACTTGAAGAAGGATGAAGAACTCGGTAAGATACAAAGACAAAAAAAGTCAAAGCAGAAATAATATCCTATTCTCAGCCATCTGGTAAAGTAGGTTTTTATCACAAAACGGAAATAATTTGTCTAAAGGCAATCAACAGATTTTTAAAACTGACAACAGCTTCATGACAAATAAATTATAAATAGATGGAAAGGTGTGTGTACAGTATGTAAACTGAGCACAACTGTAAAACTACGTTGCTGATGTGTTTTCTTTTTCATAAATCGTATAAATTTGTGCACGTCACTGTGAAATCATATTACGATTACAAACAGAAGACCGGAGCACAGTAGAGATTTATGTAACTGACAGCTGAAGATGTGCTATAAAAGAATGATGGTAAGAAGGACATGTGACAAAAAGGAACAAATGAGAAAAGTGAAAGGACAAAGTGTCAGTGTGTATATGCTGCGACAACATGCCTGCAGTAAAACGGTGCTTGTAAAAACAAGACAATGCTGTTATCTACCAGGAGCATGCAGCTCGCCTGCAGTCGCTGCTGAAGTCCCCTTTTTTTAGACACGGGATGTCAAGCATGGAAGCAGATTTATTATCATTGCTGATGTAGATTAATCTCTTTAACTTCAAACCTCAAGCTAAACGATGATCAACAACACAGAAATTATTCCTGGAAAAACCAAGAAGAGCAGTCGTAGTAAAATACAAGAGAAAAAAAACCAAAGGTTGTTCACCCTCCAAACATTATCATTATTTAATGATGCAACACACATCCCTCACTGAGGAAACAAAAACAGGAAAAAATAATACTGCTGCAAGCTGACGAGACCTCATAAGAGATGAAAAAACTGAAAAGCCTCGGCAGAAAGACGTCTTGTGGACTTCATATTGACTACTTGCTATTCGGCACCGTTCTCTTTGATTTGATTTCCTACACAAAAAGATAGGTCATAACAAGAGGGGAGCGACAAACAAAAATACTGATGGCAGCTGCTGAACCTTCACAGTCAAACGGACAGACTTGCACACACGACGAGGAGCCGAGAAGTCAAGATGAATATGAGATATAAACATTTTGGCTTGCAGAAAGTGTGTCTGCAGCCTTGTTGGATTTGTTTCTGTCATTTGTCAAGAGGAAATGAAAAACAAATTAAATATTTTTGTTCTTTGTGCCATTAGTTTTGTTTAACCTTTAAAACTCATTTAATGACAGAGTAATCATTGTTATTCACCACATGTACATGCAGGATTTCAATTCTCATCCCTGAAGACAACGTGTCCTCCCTTCCTGTTGGGTGTCACTTCTGGCTTTTTTAACCACGTATGATAAATTATTCTTTTTCACCCTCACAGATTTAAAAACACCAAAAAAAAAAAAAAAAAAAAAAAAAAAAATCATCTTTATGGATTTAAATGCACAAAGCAATCAGAGTATCAGGGAGAAATTTAGGTGTGTTTAAAAAAGGGGACAACTTTATTTCCTATGTGATTATGTCTTTAAATTATGCACACAAGCACTGCTGCAATTTATAGTCAGGATTTAAACATTTAAAGATTGCTACTGAAAGGGAGAAAATATAAGCAAAAACCAAACAACCCAAAAATAAAAAAGAACAGGTCAGCATATGCTGTAACTTTATCTCCAGTGTTAAAGCAAATGCCCCAAACTGAAAGTTTGACAGGAGACTGTTTATAAGGTTAACACACATAGTTTAACCTCCTACACCCCAACGGAACTTGAGCTGTCAATTTTACCAGCTCTCATAAATAATCCTTTCATCAAGCTTAAAAGATTCAGCTCTTGTTGAGGCTGTTTTGGAGAGGATGGCAGAAGTGCTGTGTTTGTGCTCATGCAAACAAAGTAGGTCAAATCAATAATTTATAGACTGCAGCCCAGCTCCAAACACCCTGCTTTTACACTGCGTACCTTTAATATGTGCATGATGTGTCTACCTCTCCTGTAATTGTGCCACCAGGAAGGATACAAACTTCTTTAACGATGCTTTCTCTGTCACGGCAATTACGATTAGTACTCTAATACACTTTATAGGAAAGGCAAGAAATGCTTACTTTCAAACAAAGGGAAGAAAATGTTTTAAACTACAGTCCAACCCTTAAACCCCCTCCAACAAAGGGATTTCCGATTTTTACGCTTTTATTACATTATGCATATATGTATTAAATGTTAAACCACATGCCATTATATCACATCATTGTTCGGCAATTTATCATAAATAATTTATAGGCATGTGAATTAGTAAATACACACTCATTAAATGAGTTTAATGTGTCACAACCTTAAGTATAAGTCCAGATGAACACACAACATTTCAAACTGTTTTATTTCTCATTTCACAAAAAAAAGTCAAATGCAGAGAAGGTGTGAGGATTTATGTATACACCCTTCCTGCTTCTCTGGGGATGAACAGAGTAAGTAACACCTGGGTGCTGCTGATAAAACAACTGATCTGCAGATTTAACCTCAATAAAAGGAGAAACTTCAGGAGTTTGGCTAATCTGGAACATTCAGGTGGGTGTCAACACATTTCCAAAGAGAAAAATTATTAGTAATAATCATTCTGTGCTTGAATCTGGGAGGGTATATAAGACTAGTTGGCAAACAATTTGAGGTTTGTTTAGTTGTTAAGAGACCTGGACATTTAGATGAAGACTGGCTAAATCTGAGTCATGCAACAGGACAATGATCCAAAACACAACAGCAAATCCATCATGGAGAGTCTGGAAGAATCATACAAAAATGTTGTAAGGGTCCAGACTTCAGCCCGACTGAAATACTGTGGTGGAATCTTGAAAGAATTTGCATCAGCAAATGTCTGCAAACCTGAATGAACTGAAGCAAAGTTGTCAAGAAGAGCGGAACAAAATTCCCTACGACGACAAGCGTGACTGTTAACGTCATCCAGGAAATAAATACATCACCTGTGGCTCTAGCAGCTGCTGTATCAAGTACTATACTCTCTTAATTCCCATATTGTTTCTGGAATTTAGCTTTTTTTTTTTTTCTTTTTCTTTTACTCTGTATAATGACAAAGTGTAATTAGTTGTTCTGTTATTCATTTAAAGTTTATCTAAAATGATAACATGATTAAAATCTGCTATTTTTTTTCCACATAATGCCTGACACTTAATCCAAAAATTGTTAAAAACATACATCTTTTTTATGATAAATGTTTTTACTTAATGAACTATCATTATGTAGTTGCTTTTACTGCAAAAATAACCCTGTACAGTACACATTGCATATTGATTTGAGTTTAGTGTCTCTATGCGGCAAAATTATGCAAATTAAAACACTCAGGAAATTTAGTTTGTTTCACACTAAATTGTAAAACTGTCTTAGAAAAATGCACACCGTCGTCTAGTAAAAATAGTTCATTTCCTATCTTTTGCAAAAGGTGATTGAAGGTAAGCTCTAAATATGCACATCTGCACAATCTAAGTACCACTTCCTTTTGCACTGAATTCAAGGATCCTTCTCCTTGGTTCAGTCCGTGGGTAGTGTTCATCGTATTAATCCTGAATGTTAAAAGAAAAGCAAAGCAAAACACCTGTGTTTACCTTTGCACCTGAGACATGACTTACAAGCCCTGAAAGTGATGAAGACGGATGTTTACACCATGCAATAGCTTAATTATATAATCACTTAAATGCATATCAAATCCACGACAGCAATTAAACACATTACAGATTATATTAAATTATAATAAATCCAAAGATCTAAATCTATACACATAGAAATGATAATGAAAGAATTAATAGGTTATGCAGAAGAGAAAAAAGCATTTTGAATGCTGTGTGAGAATTTATATCCTCCAATGAAATCCACTAAAAATATCACCCTGATGAAAAAAAAAGGCCCTGCCTCTCTGACCCCGTCACATGCTACATCTGGTGGTCTCCTGCACATGCAGCACGTTTCCCAGATTACAGCTGCATGGTTCTGTTTCTGAGTCACACACAGCTCCAATATGATGCAAAGTCACTGTGCTCGGATTAATCTGACTATAATCCCTGACAAGCCATTCGGCTCTGGATCTGGTGGGAGGACCAAGTCTTTGCACAAGGGCGAGTGAGTTCACGGTCTGGATCCAAGGTTGAGATCAAACAACATCAACACACTCCAGAATACAAGCTATTCTGTCTGAATACAGCGGGAAGGTTGCTATAGCAAACAGGGATGTATTATAAAGTAGGTCATGCTCCCTCCTACCTCTATTATCTGTCCCTTCATGAAACAAATTCAATCTTTTACTGAGGACATGATGCACTTACTCCTCTCTACTTCTGCTCATCCTGTATCCTGCTCCTCCATCCACTTCATTCCATTACTTCCTCCTCTCATTGCTGATACATTTCCTCCATTTTTAGACTATTTTTCCCCCTTTTTTCAGTTGCTAATTTTTTTTCCTTCAGATTTCCACCCTACTTTTATTTTGCAATAAATGAACAAATGTTTGTATAGTAAAAATCCACTGATGAGCTTTACGTTATGGGACAATATATTGAACATGAAACCATTGAAGATTTTAGAGGAAAAGTATTTTTGAAGGAACTGCTCAGAGGAAGAGACCCAAGGTGATGATTCTGTATAAAAGGAGATAAAGCCTAAAAGAAAAACCTTTGTTTTTCTTTCCTTTCACCAAAGTGATGCTAAATCAAAATGATCAAATGAAAATGACTGATCCACCTGCAGAAGAGCTGGAAATCTTGAGCCATGAAAAATAAGTTGTCTTTTTATTGCATAGCTTTTTGTTTAAATTACATGTAGCAGTGACATTGTACCTACCATCACTAAAAGGTTTTTTGTCATGCATATTGATTTTGGTCTCTCCTCAACTTATGAATGTGATTATCTCATGTGATTTGGTTCATGACCTTAGTTTGGACTATGACCTTATAGTCAATGTAAATGCCACACACACACACACACACACACACACACACACACACACACACACACACACACACACACACACACACACACACACACACACACACACACACACAAAACCTTACTAACAAGGTCTCTGGGGCTGTAAATGCATCCATATCTCCAAATTATAATGCATAGTGCTTCATCGTGTACACATCCCATTTACAGCTAAACAAAAGCTAATAGGAAACTGTGAAAGGGGACTGAGGAGAATATACTGGAAGCTTCTGGGTTACAAATTTGACTAATAATGATGTGACCTGAACGTCCCTGAGGTAGAACTTTGAGTGTTTCTGTGTGTAAGGGAGGGACAGTTTAATTTACCGTTATCATTGTTTGTGCTTTATTCATGTAATAACAGAAAGTAATTTTCTCCTGTCTGGGAATTAACTGTGGAATTATTACACGATATATAGATTATAACACATTATGCTGTCCAAAAATACTGAATTTTAAACAACTCACACCAATTCAATTCCATTTTAAATAGATAGTCAAAATAAAAATAATTACATCTGGAATGATCGATTTCATGCTTAAAAACATTTCCCACGAATTTCTCTTTCCCAATCCCAAGTCGCTGTGGTGTTCTCCTGCAGTGGTTGATACCCAGAATGTATAATATACAGGTCCTGAATAAAACATCAACCACGGCCTGAATACTGATACTAAAGGAGAGGAAGGATGTGAAGGAAATAAAAAGAAGAGAAGAGGAAAAACAGTGGACAAAGAGGAAAGGCAGGCCAGTGTCTACAGGCAAACTGCAGAATCAGATCTGCTGGCTTGCCGTGAAAGAGTCATCAGAATACCAGGGATCATTCTTTCGACATGACACTGGCTAAACGTTTTTCATTCATCTCTCTACTGGATGGGGACATTTAATGAGTTTTCCTCCCCAGTGCTTCGCTCAAAATGCGCCGACAGCATCTAACCACAGGACGAGCTAATAATAGGACTGGTGCAGGCTGAGTCCGTCTGCCTTTAACCCCCTAAAACAAAGCTGACCTCAGAACCTTGAGGACTCCACAGTCCAACACTATGACTGCTACATGTGAGCTTCATTTAACTTTTTTTTTTTTTTGTCTTTCTAAAGTACAGATTCAGTAAACACACAGTGTTTTTGTGATGCGTGCCAAATGAGACTTGACACACTTGTTACTGAGCAGGTTCTGGCCACACCTGAACCGGCACACAGTAGCTGCTCTGTGATGGCGCACACTCAGGAGTCAAATAATCAGCGAAATTGTTCTTAAGGATTAATGTGTTGTCAGAATGATGAAGGATTTGGTAGAGGTGTGGTGATGGAGGTGACATTACACCCACAAACTAGTGTCTGAGCTGTCAAGGCTGTTTTAATACACAGCAAAACCTGTCAGAGCCAGTGAAGGATTTCCCTGTTGGAAAAGCTCAACAGAAGGAAGCACTTTCACAGGCCAAGATCAAACATCTGAGAGAGATAAAACTATGTGCAGTTGTCAGGGAGGCGACAAAAAATGCAAACAACATCAGAGTACCAGGGAGAGGTTCACCTGATGGAGACATTTTGAAACAAGGGCTCTACAGCTGGAAGATAACGAACAGGCAAAGATGGTGAGTATTAGGAACACCAGTAGGGGAGGATAAAAGCCTGGGAGTGGGGAGGGGAGGTGCATCGCTGCAGGTACCGCTCTGCTGGATTCCATCCAGTGCAGCATCAGTTTAACTGCATTACTGCTCTTGGATAAATTTGGATCTTCTGGGGAACCATCGCAATGTTCAATTTTTCATCTGATTTATGAACACAAGACAGACATGAAACATGATGGCTACAGCTGAGGAGTGAAGGATTCTGGATCCGTATTTTACAAGCTGAAACGTACCACGTATGAAAAGTAGAGGCAGAAGTTAGTATGGTGGATTTTTACTTTGGCTTCTGTTACAGGTCTGAAACTAATGTTAACTTTTCCTCAGAGCCTTGATGTCGATCATATCCTTGAATCTGAAACCTTTACTATTGTTTTTTTTTTTTAACAAATGAAGCTTTACAAAAGCTGCTAGCCACAATTACTGAATGTTTACAAAACTACAATAATACTGTTTGTATCCCCTGATTTACACAACTATTTTTTAAATTACAATATATTTATTGCATTTTTATTATTACATATTTAAACATAAATAATAGAAATAACAGAAGACAAGCTCAAACATGACTTTTCTTCCATGATTCACACCACATCCAGCTAGTTCATGGTTTGACAAATCAGTTCTCTACATCTGCACTGAGGTGAGATCTTATTTAATGTAAGTCAGGGTTTACAAAACAGGGTTCTCATAATGACTCTTCATCCTCTGACAGGTCCATATAATTCCCAACAGTTGTACTTGGCCCATAGTGCAAGCTTCAGCATGGTTTAATGTCCACTCCTCTGGTGATAAATCTGTCTTCACATCACTCCTCCATGCATTCAGAGTGTGATTTGAGTTTGTAGGCAGCTTTGATGTTATTAACTTGTAGAAATCAGAGGTGGCACCTTCGCCTGATTTATCAACGACTCCTCGTTTAACTTTAGTGCAAAAAGCGTCTGAAAATCTAACATACCTCACTTACTGAATTATCGGAAGAATAATTGTTAGGTTCAACAAACTCTTATTTGCATCTGTAAAATGAAATAACACACACAAAAAAGACAAAAAAATAGTCTGAAGCCATATTAACTGACAAAATTCAGCATGACAAAAAAAAGTCTCCTCCATCATGCAAGAGATAAAATCCCTGCTGATTTTCTGATCTCCCCGCTCCTGCTGATTTTAAATCCTTCCCTCTGCCTGTCTTCCACTTCTTACCAGCTTGCATGTTTTCCTTTCCTTTTCTCTCATCGTTCCTTCCTAGCTCCACTCTCTTTGTCCTTCCCACCCCATCTGTTATCTCCCAGCTGGATCTGTTATACGCTGCACTGCAGTTGCCTTTGCAAAGATCCAGGCTGGATGAGTCACCCCCTCACAATCTGCTCCCCTGAAACCCTGCAGGCATCAACCACATCCAAGGACCCCGGTGATGTCCCTCAGCTTGCATGGGCATACATCTACATGCTTGCACATTGTGCACCTTTTCAATAAGGCAATATAGAAGTGTGCAACTTAATCCAAGGATCAAAATGACCTAAAAAAAAAAAACAAAACAAAAAACACCAATGTTTTAATATTTGCTGTGAAGCTACAAGCTGAAACGATCTGTGTGACAAGTGTAGCTCTGGTATTAGTATTCAGTGTGCATTCTGTGAAAGCTCATGTCAAACCAAGGCTGGCTTGGAAATAAAAACTGCAATATACACTATTTGGTGCAAAATCCATTCAAACCTGCTAGCTGCTGACAGATACCATGATTTCCAACCATCACACACATTGCACACACTTGCAAGAAGGTACATTGTCTTGACAGGTACTTTGGTTACATCTGTTATACTAGAGCGTCTATGATTTTCTCAATGTCAAATTTAAACAAGTGAACACATCATTATTAAAGCATAACAGGAGGCCTAATTAAATGGCTCATCTACTATTCCACTCAAAAGGTGCCACAAGTTGATTTCAAACTGTGCTCTCAGTGCATATGTGTCTTATAGTTCACTTTGAGTTTAAATAAATCTTATATTACTGAAGCTCCCATGTGTGTATATTACAGAGGGACTCCCATGTTCTATTTATCAATCTGACGAGCACAAAAGTTAACAAAGTATGCAGTATTAAGCCGTATGGTGATGACCTGCAGCCAAGAAGATTGCTGAAATGAAAACATGAATGCACATGTATTTAACACAGTGCTCAGTCCAAGACATCATCGTGTCTTAAAGTGGAATAACTTGGACGAGTGGGCTTTTCAGTTACAGACGGTGATTGTTTTAAAATAAAAAACTCCACTAAATCATTATTGTTCCATCTTTGAGATGATATTTTTAGCGTGGGGTAAATGCTATTGGTTAACCTGGCATAGGCCTACAAAGGCCTTCAGAGTGACTTAAGTAATATATCGTGTCAGTATGGAAGCTTAACTTGTGCAGACTTGCTGCCATAAAAAAGCAAAAAAAAGCA